>NC_041753.1:8149808-8467524 GCF_004115215.2 Ornithorhynchus anatinus | reverse complement strand
CAACACCCAAGGGAAACTATGTGGCCAACAGGGGCTAGCAGCATGCCAACCATGGCTGTGGAAAGTGCCCGGGCTTGAGAGTCAGAGGTCACGGGTTTGAATCCCGACTCTGCCACTTGTCAGCTGTGTGACTGTGGGCAAGTCACTTTACTTTTCTGTGCCTCAGTTCCCTCATCTGTAAAATTGGGATGAAGACTGTGAGCCTTACGTGGGACAACCTGATTACCCTGTATTTACCCCAATGCTTAGCACAGTGCTCTG
Organism: Ornithorhynchus anatinus; assembly: GCF_004115215.2. NCBI lineage: Eukaryota > Metazoa > Chordata > Mammalia > Monotremata > Ornithorhynchidae > Ornithorhynchus > Ornithorhynchus anatinus. Next base: position 8,467,263 of record NC_041753.1, on the reverse strand, counting down.
CATATAGTTAGCGCTTAACAAATACCAACTAGATTCCCCTTGACTAAGGTCCCTACAGTGCCTTTAATGTCCCATGTCCACTGACCAGACAGTCTGACTCAGATTGTGGAATTGGGGAGGGGGTGGGGGAGATCCCAGGATCCAAGCCTGGCATTCTCCATCGCCCACCCCCAACAGAAATGAGTCAAGAGATCTGGCAGGGGACCTCTCTTTGGGCAAGATGGGGGTGTGCTACCTAGGAGACCTGATGCTGCCTTCAAAAGTTCGGTACTGGCCAGTAAGGCTCCTAGAACCACAGGAATGGTAAAATTGAACAGTTTTGGAGCTGGTGGATAAAGAATTGAGGTGAAAGAAAATAACCAAAAAAAAAAAAAAAGGAAAACCATCCAGGTGGAAGAGCTCAGCTCGCACATGCATTGCATGAACTGGAAATGGACACTTACTAGTCCACTCAGGTTTAGAAACTGGGTGTCAGAGAGGGGAAGAAGGAAAAAAAAAGCAAAGCAAAGGGATTATTAGGAAAATAAATGAAGGTCGTGAACTGTAATACCAGAAAGGTTTGCTTACCAGAAAACGCAACTTGATTTCCCCTCCCTTAGGTTGAGAATACCAACTGCTGCCTTTTTCTTACAGATTCACTTCTCATTCTAGTACATTGTACAGCAAGCTAAGCAACCAAAGGGCGAGGTACAGCTCACAACCCACTGTACCCCGAAACTGTGACTTGGTAGGTGGGGAAGGAGGTGCCAGGAAAGACAGTGGGGGGCAGCAGAGTGGGGTTATTGTGGCAGAGCCATTTCCCACCCCTCCATTACAGAGCCTAATTTCCCCAAATACCTATTTGGGGCTCTGTAAGCCCCCACTGTCACTGTCCCCCATTTGGCTCTATGCAGCCTGGGGGCAGGGGGGCAGGGGAGTCCCATTTTTAAGTTGGTTCTTCCTGCTGGTGGACCTCTGAGCAAGAAAGGTAAGATGGAAGAAGCACAATAAGGCTCCTCTACAGGAGAGGAGAGGCCTCCAGCGCCACCCCACCCCCATGGTTTGGGATGCACCTGGGCACCCCAAGGGTGGGCTAGGCAGGCCTGATCGTCTGTGGGAGAGGTCTGGGGGGGTTGGGAGGAAGAGAACGGGAGAGAAGTGCTACGTGGGGGTGGGGGTGGGCGGGGCGGCGGGTGACGTCTCCGCCCCAGGTCCCTTGACGCCCTCTGGTCCCGTAGGGCGGGGCTGGGGGGACGGGACGCCGGCCCACGGAAACAAAGACAAGCGGCGGCGCTATTTTGCGGCCGAAAAGATGGAGGGGGAACTTTCCCTCAAGCAGTTGGGAGGGAGAGCGGACAAAAAAGGAGCGGCGGGGGGCAGGGCAGGGCCAGGGCCGGCACCGACCCCGGCGGGCGGGGCCTGGAGCCAAGTTACAGAGAATAGACAACCCGGCCCCAACCCCACTCCCCGCGTAAGAGCAGCCCCGCACACCAAAACGCCCTACACCTATTTGGAGGCGGGAAGGTAGACGCTTTGGGGAAAAAAAAAAGTATTAAAAATCCTGGTTTCTCCTGCTGGGGGACGGGGCGGAAGTAATTTGCAGTTGATAATAATGTTGCTATTTGTTAAGCGCTTACCATGTGCCGAGCACTGTTCTAAGCGCTGGGGTAGATACAGGGTAATCAGGATATCCCACGTGAGGCTCACAGTTAATCCCCATTTTGCAGATGAGGGAACTGGGGCACAGAGAAGCCAAGTGACTTGCTCACAGTCACACAGCTTACAAGTGGCAGAGTCGGGAGTCGAACCCATGACCTCTGACTCCGAACCCAGGCTCTTTCCAATGAGCCAAGCTGCTTCCCCAGTTGATGTAACTGCCGAACCAGCCCATCTGCCCACACCCCATTTTTGGCCTATAACTGGCCGGGGGTGGGGTTCGGAGCCCCTCCCAACAAAGGGGGAGGGAAGAGTTCAGGAGAAAAATGCCTAGACCACCTGCAAAAGCCGTTCAGAAGAGACAGAAGGACAAGAAAAAATCTACATATTTAAAGAAATTTTCCTTTAAATGACACTTTAGAAATCTAGCATTCAATGTTACTAAATGGCCGTTCAAATAAATTACTCCCCCAGGTCAGTTTTCTTCACTTTACAACCCTGCTATTCTCCCCCACCCTCGGCTAAAAAAATCGAATTGTCATCACCAATTTTTGCTCCTAAAACTGCAATAATTACAAGGCGTTCTTTACCTTTCTACCTATCCATTTTTGTGCTAGCCGTTTTATGCCGGCTTGTCTTGCAATCTTTATTCCTAGTTTGCCACCAATGCCAAACACACAAATATAGACATCAAAGCAGTATACACCCGAATCCAAAGAAATATTTTGAGCAATTTTTTTTCTTCTTAAGCCATAATGGCCTACGCTCTTGGACATTTCTCTGCTTATCTCCTTACCCTGCAATCTTTATGTACAGATTGCTCATGTATCTGTCAAAGGCGCCCATTTGTCTCACACACAAAGTGGGACTTTATGCCTCAAGATCCACCATCTTTTGTATGTGAGCTCATTAACCCCTTCAAAAAGACTGCTGGGATCCGGAGTAAGGCGACCCGTTCCTCCTTATCAAAAGAGCTCGCACTCCTAGGTCATGGCAGTTTGGAAAATTGGCTGTATTTCCAAGGGTTAACCGTAAAGAACCTCACTGTAAAAACCCCCGACCCTCTCCAAGCCAGTACCGAGGCAGGGAAGAAACAAGACCCGCCTTATTTTTGGTTTTTCTCCCCAGGAGACTTTAAAGGACCCGATCAGTCGGCTCTGCCAACTTTTTTTTGGTCTAAGATCGCATTTCTTCCTCTCATTACGTTTTTGGTTTCACAATGGGAAAGGAGGATCTCTTTGTTTGGAAAATTCGACACTTACTATCCAATTTTTTTGCGACGTCAGCACCTCGGGATCAGGGTTGTGGGGGGGGGGGTTAGGATTTGAGGGAAAAAAAGAAAAAAACCCCAGAAAAACCAACCAGAACCCCAAGCTCAAATTACTTGAGGGGGACTCGTGGCTCAAAAAGTCTCTTGAAAAATAGAGCCAATTCAGGATTCATCTCTCCCTCTCCCCACCCCACTTCGATGGGGGTGGGGGGGAACGAGGAAAAACAAAAATAGATCGGACGCTGGATGGGAGGACTTGGGGGGTTTTTCTGAGGAAAAGTTGGTTGGTGATAAGAGTATTTGAGAGGTTTTTGTGGTGCTGGTCCTTCGGCCACAGATTGGGGTCCCAAGCAGCGTGGGCTCGTGGGGGAAGGAAGGGGGGGGGGGGGAGTTGGAAGAAGATACAAGTGGTTGGGTTGGTGGGTGCTGCTTTCCCCCCCGCTCAGGATCCTTAGGTTAAGGGCGTGGCTGCTCTTCTTGTTGCGGCTGCTCGCTTCTCCTTACGGGCGGGCTCTCGCTCTCCTCCGAAGAAATTCACACCTAGGATGAGGGGAAAACAAGGGGAAGGAGAAAAGGGAGACGAGACGGTCAATTAGGTGTCCGAATGGTCCGGTCGCTGAGCCCCCTTTCCGCCCCCTCCCCTTGCCCTCACGGCGGGGGGCAGCCGCCCCGAACGCCCGCCCCCACCCCCCTCCACAAAACCAGAGCAGGAGGCTGAGGCCCATCAAGGTGTCTTCGCCCGCCGCCATTTCGCCCTCCCCACCCTCCCGCGACCACCGCCACGGAGGCAAGTACTCACCTCTACACGAAGCCCAGAATGGCGGCCGCCCGCCCCGGCGACCGTTTATATATGGCGGCCCCGCCCTGCGCGCGAGCGCGCCGCGAGCCCCCGCTCCCCCCGCCCCCTTCCCCGGGCCATTGTACGCGAGGCGTGCGCCCATTGGCCGGCGGCGCCCGGCGGTCGCGCGCTGATTGGCCGCCCTGGCCGCCAGCGTCTCGGGCCGCTTTCGTCCCTCCCCCCGCCTCCGCTGCGCTCGCTCCCTGCCCCCCTCCCTCCCCGCCCGGCGCGCGGCCCCGACACCGCCCCCGCGCTCCGCCCTCCTCCCCGGCCTTCCTTGCGGTTGGGCGGGAAGGAGTGGCGCATGCGCCTTGGGGAGCCCCCAGGCCGAAATCGCCTCGAAAATCGTTATCGGGGAGGGGTATGGCGCTGTACCTTAGGAAGGTGGCGATGGGGCCGGGCGGAGGGCGATTTCTCGCCCTGTTTCGGTGGTGACGCAGTGAGAATTACCGGGCCGCCATTCTGCGCCCCGCCCCCGCTCCTCGGCCCCCGCCGACGCATACGTGCGCGGCCACGTTCCGCAGTGCGGCAGCCTCGCCTTCGTCACGCGTGCGCGGTGGGCGGGGGGCGTGGCCCAGCCGCCTGTCTCCCTCGCTCCCTCGCTCCCTCCCTCGCTCCCTCCCTCCCTCGCTCCCTCCCTCCCTCCCTCCCTCCCTCTCGCCCCTCCCCTCCCCCCGCTCCTCTCCTCGCTCCTCCCATAGGTTGAGATGGCGGCCCCAAGGCTGGCCACGCTGCTGAGGGCCCTGCGGGTGCTTGCGCCCCTTCGGGCGGCTTACTCGGCGCAGGTAATTCCTCTCCCCCCTCCCCCTCCCCCCAGTCGGCGTGGACCACTCTGCAGAGCCCTGGGCCGGACCGTGAGGCGGCGGGGGACGGAAGGACGGACGGAGGGAGGAGGGGCGGGCGGACGGACGGGCGGAAGCCTCCTCCCCGCCCCTAGGTCGCGAGGTCTACCTCAGTGACTTGGGGACGCTGACCACGATACCCACCGTCCGGTGACCCCTCCGAGCGACAGCGCCTCCCTTACCCGAGGCGAGCTGCCCCGTTACCGTGGCAACGGGATGCCGAGGGCACCGCCCCCATCCCTTGATGCGCCGTTGCTAGGGTAACCGGGGTGGCCGGCGCGGACCCTTGGCCTCCCCCCGGGTCCCGTGAGTGGCAGGCACTCTGCCCAGCCGGGGCGGGCGGAGGGCGGAGGGGTGGGACCGCGACCGACGAAATCTCCGTGGGCCGCTCCGGGTCCACGTTCGTCCCGCCCCTTGGCGCTCCCCCGTGCCGGGTTCCCGGGCGCCCGGCCGTTTTCGGCTCCCTGGCTTCTCTCCCCCGGCGGGTCTTGCTCCCCGGCCTCGGGTACTCACCTCCGTAAGAGGTCCCGGGGGCTGCCGACTACCGCGGCCACTCCCGAAAATGGGGGGGTGGGGGGTCGAGAGGGAGAGCGAGGAGGTGGCCGTCACCCCCCGCCCCGGGCGCATTAGCCGACAGGTGCTGGTTGGAGGCCTTTGATCCGAGCGTGGGGACTCACTCGAAGCCTCGCGTCCTTCCTGCCTTTGATGGGCCCCCGTGGCTTCGGTGACTCAGGGACTGGGGCAGATTTCGGGGCTCGGGTGCCCGGTGACACCCTCCCCCTCCCCACTTCCTCCAGCCTCGTCATCTCCCCCAACACCCTGCAGGCGCCCAGTAAATCCTCGGCTGTGCGGGTGGTGACCCTGGCGACTAAACAGTCCTGCTCCTCTCCCCGGCCCCTGACTCCCGGACCCTCATCCTCCGCTCTTTCCCCCACCTCTTTGACCCCGCCGGACCCCCGGGACTCAGGGGTCCCGTCCTTCAAAAGTGGGTTAGGTCTAGGGTGAATGGGCAGGACGGATATCGCTCTTTGTAAATCTCATCTGCCTGTCCAGACCAGCCCCCCCAGATGGTTGGTCGCCATGGGCAGACCACCGTACTGGGCCCTGGGGAGAGTACAGCAGAGTTGGGTGGCCTGGAGGACCAGAGCACGGGACTGGGAATCAGAAGGGCTTGGGTCCCAGTCCCGGCTCCGCCACTTGTCTGCCGTGTGACCTTGGGCGGACCGCTTCTTTGTGCCCCGGTTACCCCGTCCGTAACATGGAGATTGCGATCGTGAGCACACAGTGAACGCTTTAACGGATACCATTTTAAAAACAAAAAAAACAAAGAATTCCCTGCCTATTACGAGTTGGCAGTCGAGATTCTCCCAAGTGCTTAGTCCAGTGCTCTGCACACGGTAAGCGCTCAATAAATGCCCTCGATTGATTGATTAGAGGTTGACAGCTCTCTCACTAGGTCCGCGAGTGCCTTGAGGACGGGGATCGTGCCTTCTCACGGGACTGAACCCACCCAAGAAGCAGTGCGGCCTTGTGGATGAAGCACAGGTCCGGGAATCAGGAGACCGGGATTCTAAACCCGGCTCTGCCATTCACCCGCTGCAAAACCCTGGGCCCGTCATGTCACTTCTCTGGGCCCGGGTTTCCACGCCTATAAGATGCGGATTCGATCCCTGTGCTCCCCCTTGGCCTTAGACTGTGAGCCCTGCTTGGGATAGGGACTGTGTCCTGCCCGATGGTCTTGTCTCCACCCCAGCGCTTCACACACCACAAAAACCACACGTAAGGACTTGACCACGCTCCACGTTTTCTCACCTGTGCAGGCTGCCCCCCCGGGCCCTCTCTACCGAAGCCCCCGCTAAGAAAGAAGCCTCCCCCAGCACTGAATGCATTTCTCCATTCAAGGATGCCCCTTGGGAGTATCTGGAGACAGAAGGTATCACTGAGGGCAGTGGTTTGGGGAAGGAACGGAGGTAACCAATGGAAGGAGAAGCAGCATGGCCTAGTGGAAAGACCCCGGGCCTGGGAGTCAGAGACCTGACTTCTAATCCCAGGTCTGCCACTTGCATGCTGTGTGTGACCTTGGGCAAGTCACTTCACTTCTCTGGGCCTCGAACTTACATCTGTAAAATGGGGGCGATGACCGTGAGCCCTATGTGGGACGTGGACTGTATCCAGTCTGATTAGCTTCTCTCTACCCCAGAACTTAACATAGTGCCTGGCACGTACAAATGTAGCATAGTGCCTGGTTACAAATACTACAGTTGTTATTATTATCAGTAACAAATGCCTTTTTTTTTAAAAAAAAAAAGGAATTTAGGGCAGAAATAGCCTGGCCTAGCGGAAAGAGCACGGGTCTGGGAGTAGCTGAGAGACCTTAGGCAAGTTACTTTACTTCTCTATGCCTTGGTTACCTCCCTGTAAAATGAGGATAAAATACCTATATCTCACACACACTTAGACCATGAACAGGGACAGAGACTGTATGGTCTACTTAGATTGAACCCCAGCACTTAGCATGGTGCTTGGGTCCCGCTAAGTGCTTACGGAAGAGCACGGTTATTCGAAGCTTAGAGGGAAAGGAGAGTAAGGGAGAGGCCAGGGGTAGGGCGGGAAGAGCCGAGGGAAGGGTGGGTTCCCGGAGCCTGGTCCTGGCTGGAGGCAGACTCGACTTGGAGGGAGGACAGGATAGATCCGAGGGACCCCAAAAGTTTGGCTCTTCTGGAAAGGGAAGGAGGGGAAGGACCCCACCTCGCGTCCGCCCGGCCCCAGGGGCTCACGGTCCCGCCCCACCCCCAGAGTACCTGGCCCGCTACGGTTCCCGCCCTGTCTGGGCCAACTACCGCCGCAATCACAAGGGCGGGATCCCGCCACAGCGCACCCGCAAGACGTGCATCGTGAGTGTCGCGGGGCGGGTGGGAGTGGGGCCCGGGCCGGGGGAAGGGTTGGGAGCAGGGTCGCCTGAATGCCCTGGGCGGGTGGGGTGGGAGGATGGGGCCGGGCCGGATTGACCCTCTCCTGCCGCCCCTTCAGCGCGGGGACAAAGTTGCCGGGAACCCCTGCCCTATCTGCCGGGACCAGAAACTGCATGTGGACTACAGGGTGAGCACCCCCGTCCTGCCGCACCCCCAGGCGTGGCTGGCAGGTGTTCCCTCCTCCCCCCCGACCCGCCCTGCCCCCGCCCCTGCTTGGCAAAGCCCTTCCCCTGGGGGTCCGCTCTGGGTCCCTCCTCCCCACCCACCCAGACAGCGAACTTCCACTGCCACTCCTGCTCCAGGGTTGAGGTGCCCCTGTGGGCGAGTCTCTAGGTTGCCGATCGCCCCCTCCCTCCCTTCCTCCCACAGACCCTCCCTCTGCTCCTCCTCGACCTCTCACTTCCTCCTCTCCCTCCCCTACAGAACGTGAAGCTCCTGGAGCAGTTTATCTGTGAGCACACGGGAGTCATCTTCCATGCCCCCCACACAGGTGAGACATTCCCCCTCGGCCCCCCGGCCCCTGCCTGGTCCCAGCCCCACCCACTACTCCCTGGACCTTGATCTCGGCGATCTCGTTGCTGCCGACCCCTCGCTCACGTCCTTCCTCATACCTGGAACTCCTTCCCTCTGCGTGTCCGACGGTCCACCACTCTCCCCGTTTTCGAAACCCTCCTAAAATCATATATCCGTGTCAATCTAAGCACCCGTTTTCCACCTTGACTCAATGCATCAGCCTCCTCATTGACCTCCCTGCCTCCTGTCTCTCCCCACTCCGGTCCACAGTTCACTCTGCTACCCGGATCATTTTTCTAAAAACCCATTCAGTCCATGGCTCCCCACCCCTCAAGAACCGCCAGCAGTTGCCCAACCACCTCCACATCAAAAAGAAACTCCTCACCGTTGCCTTTAAAGACCTCGACCCCTCTTACCTCACCTCGCTACTCCCCTACGACAACCCAGCACTTCGCTCCTCTCTCTAACACCAACCTGCTCCCTACACCTCGATCTCGTCTGTCTCACCGCCGACCCCTCGCCTGCTTTCTCTCTCTGGCCTTGAACACCCTCCCCCTTCATACCCAACACCCCACCGCTCTCCCCACCTTCAAAACCCTCCTGAAATCACACCTCCGAGAAGACTTACCTGACTAAGCCCTTTATTTCCCCTCTCCGCTCGCCCTTCTGCATCAACTACACGCTTGGCCGTGTCCCCCTTAAGCATTTCGATACTCACCCTGGCTGCATGGCACTTACCTCCATATCCCTATGCTCTACTATTTTCCATCTCTGTTATTTATTTTAACCTCTGTCTCCCCTTGTAGACCGTAAGCTCCTTGTGGGCAAGGATTGGGTCAGACAACTCTGTTGTATTGTGCTGCATCTCCCTCAGCGCTTAGTAGAATGCGTGGCACAGAGTAATCACCTAACAAGTACCGTAATTACTTTTCCAAATGCTCACTACAGGGCCGGGCACGCAAGAAGTGCTCAGTCATTACTGTCGATTAATGGCTAGGTCTCCTGGGAAATCCCACCCTGTTAGATCCTGCCCGCCATCTCTCTCGCTCCTCCTCCTCCCTCCGCTCCCACCCCCCCATTTCTTTTTCGTTTATGGTATTTGTTAAGCGCTTACTACGTGCCAGGCACGGTATTAAGCCCTGGGATAAATGCAAGATAATTAGGTTGGAAATAGTCCCTGTCCCACATGGGACTCACTGTCTTAATCCCAGTTTTACAGAGGAGGGAACGGAAGCCCAGGGAAGTGAAGCAATACGCTCGCAGTCTCACAGCAGACTAGTGGCGGAGTCAGGGTGAGAAGCCAGATCCTCTGACTGCCAGGCCTGTGCTCTTTCCCCTAGGCTGCACCGCTTCCTTGTTCTCCCCCACCTGTACAGGTCTGCTGGTGCCTTAGTCCTAAGGCCTTAAAAGCCCCTTTGTCATGGGTCCGTACCTCGTTTCTGAGGGAGTCAGGATGGGTGAAGCTTCCGCCGCGCTGCTCAGTAGCGGGGGTTCTGCGGGAGCCCGGTGGAGAACCGAGCCCAGCGGCAATTAAGCCACAGTATCTCTTGGGTGCTTTCCGTGTGCCGGGGCCCTGTACTAAGCATTGGGGAGAGCACAATACGATAGAGTTGGAAGATACGATTGCGGCCCTTAAGGAGCTTCCAGTCTAGTGGACCCAGCTGGTCAGGGCTTGGGGTCGGGGCTGGACACTGGTCCTCCTGCTGCCTGCAGCTCGGCGCTTTCTCTCTCCCCCACCCTGCTCTCCTTCCTCTCCCTTCTCTCTCTCTGTCTCTTTCCTCTGTCTCTGTGTATGTCTGTGTCCCCTACTCAGGTCCTTTGTGTTCCGTCCCCCCTGCAGGGGTCTGCATGAAGCAGCACAAGAAGCTGACCCAGGCCATCAAGCAGGCGAGGGACCACGGTGAGAAGAGGCGGATGGGGCCACGGCTGGGAGCCCGGGGAGCCGGGACCGGAGCCCCCACGGGCCAGGAATGAGGAGCGGGAGGACTGGAACCGGGTGGGACTTGGAGAGGTCATCTGAGCCAGCCCCTGCCTCCCAGCAGGAAGCTAATCGGGCAGTGGTGTTTTAGCACAGGCAGGGCACCGCGCTGAGCTCTTGGAAGAGTGTCCCGGAGTAAGAAGGCACGGTCCCTCGAGCTGCCGAATGTTCGCGGGGCCTGTCCGCCTCGGGTGGGAGGGTGGGCTCGGTGCCGAAACCCACCGAAGCGACAGAAGTGCCAGGGAGACCAAACCACGCCACCGGGGCATTGATTCCCCCCGGAGGGAAACGTGGATCACGGGGGCAGGCCCACGCCTGGGAGAATCAATCGATCAATCAGTGGTATTTTATTAATACTGAGTTCTTACTGTGTGCAAAGCACTGTCCTGAGCGCTTGGGCACCTTCCCTGCCCATATCGAGCTTAGGACCGAAGGACAGGGAGAGCGAGACAAAGTGGAGGGTGGGAGGGTCAAAGGGTTAGAGAAAGCACCGGGAAAAAAAAATGGGGAGGGTGTGGGAAGGGTCGCCGATAATAAGAGTTGGGTCAAAGTCTGGTACGGGAGGGTCTCCATCCCCAAGTGGGGCGAGTTTACCCTCCCCCCCCCCCCCCCCCAGCCCCGGAGGCTCCTCACCTCCTTCCCTCTGCTCCCTCTCCACCCCCCCAGGCCTCCTGCCCTTCCACGTCCCGGTGGCCGACCTGCGGGACACGGACTTCAGCAACCAGCACGGAGCCGTGACACGCACTCCCCCGGGGCCGGCGCTGGGCGGCGGGGCACCCCCTGGTACCCCTGGTACGCCTGGCACCATCCGTCCGACAAAGAGGTGGCCCGGATGCGCCGGCTGTACCGCGGCCATCTGCGGGAGGAGAGCGGACCTCCGCCCGAGAGGATGCCCCAGGTCCCCCAGTCCGCTGCCGCCCCCGTCGTGGGGGACGAGGAACCCAGGAGCGCAGGAGCCCAGTAGGGGCTCGAGGCGGCGGCGGCAGAGGCCGCCCCCACGCCCCCGCCACACGCGGCCCGCTCGCCCCTCTCTCCCGCTCAGTCTTACTCGAGTGCTTACTGGGTACGGAACACTGTACTCGGCGCCCTGGGGAGAACCGTAGGGCAACGTAACTCTGCCCGGCGGAAGGAGAGACGGGGTCGGCCCGGGGCTGGGGGTCCCGAAGGGGGGGGGGGGGGGGCTTCGTAACATCAACTCGCCTGAATAAAAGTTCCGTCCACCTCCCCCGCTCCGTGTCCTCCTTGGTTGGTGGGGCTGCAGGGCGCTCGCCCTCCATCGGTGGCAGCGATGGAGCGCTTACCGGGGGCAACGTTGGGGGGGGGGTCGAGCGGAAGGGGACTTCCGGGATGCCGGCGCCGTTGCTAGGATACCGGGCGGGGCGGGGCCGGCGGCGGCGGCGGCGGCGGCGGCCGGTAGTGACGCGGGGGGCGGGGGGCGCGGCCGGCGCCGCACAATGGGCCATGGAGTTCCCCTTCGATGTGGACGCGCTGCTCCCGGAGCGGATCACCATCCTGGACCAGCACCTGCGGCCCCCGGCCCGCCGCCCCGGAGCCCCGACCCCCGCCCGGTGACCGCCCCGCCCCGCCCCGCCCCATGGCCCCGGAGGGGAGGGGGGCACGGTCAGAGGGCGTGACCTTTCACCCCCGTTGCCAAGCGTCACCTCATCCCTGGATCTAGAGCTGGCGGTGACACCCCCGCCCCCCGGACACTGTCCCCTCCCCCTGGGATCTTAGGCCCTAGCCTGAGCTCTGGCCCACTCCGCGGGGTGGGGGGCCGACACCCCCGCGTTGGAACGTCAGGCCCGGGCAGTAGGGGAGGAAACCATCCATCGATGGTATTTAGTGAGCGCTTACTCTGTGCGGAGCACTGGACCGAGCGCTTGGGCGAGGACGGTTCGACGGGGTCAGTAGACACGTGCCCTGCCCACGACGAACTCTGCCCAGAAAAGGACCGAGGGGCAGGGAGCGGTCTTCACCGGCTCGGCCGCGGACCTCGTTTTGTCTCCCCCGCCCCATCGCATCCACCTCCGCCCTCCCCCCAGAAGCGACGCCCAGCGGGGCCGGGGAGGACGTGGAAACGGTAGAACGACGCGGGGCGTCGGGGCCTCCGACACGCGTGTTCGTCCCTAACCCCTCGGTGCCCCGTTTCCCCGCAGCGTGGATCTGCAGCAGCAACTCATGACGATTGTAGACAGACTGGGGCAAGCGTCGGCCAAGGTACTGGGGGCCGGGAGAGGAGAGGGGGGCTCCAGAAGGTGCGGGGGGGACGCGTCTAGACTCGGCTCGAGGGGAACGGGGAGCCGTGGATCCCCTCAGTGTGGCTTACCGGAAAGAGCATGGGCTCGGGAGTCAGAGGACGTGGGTTCTGATCCCGCTTCTACCGCTTGTCTGCTGGGTGATCTTGGGCAAGTCACTTAATTTCTCTGTGCCTCAGTTACCTCATCTGTAAAATGGGGATTAAGACTGTGAGCCCTAGATGGGGCAACCTCCTTACCTTGTATCTACCCCAGTGCTTAGAACAGTGCTTGGCACATAGTAAGCGCTTAACAAATCCCGTAACTATTATTATCATTATCCTGTGTCCGTCAGGCGCAGCTCCTTTCGAGCCCTATCACCAGCGGGACCCGCATGCAGAGCAACCGCCACGTCATGTATGTGCTCAAGGACACCGCAGCTCGCCCGTGAGTGCCGGACGTGGCCCCCTTACCCCACTCGCCTTCTCCCGCCTCCTTCCCTCCCCAACTCTCCCTATCCCTTCTCTCCTCACGCCCTCCCTTTCTCTTCCCCTTCCCGCAGAACTGGGAAAGGGGCTGTGATTGGCTTCCTCAAAGTCGGGTATAAGAAGCTCTTTGTTTTGGTGAGTAAGGTTGGAGGTTGGAGGCCTGGAGGTTGGGAGGCTGGAAGCCTGGAGGCTGGAAATCTGGAGGTTGGGACGTTGGAGGCTGGAGATGGAGAAGCTAGGAGGTGGGAGGGTGGAGCCCGGAGATGAGAAGATAGGAGGGTGGAGGTTTGGAGATCGGGAGCCCATTGATGGAGAGGGTAGGAGGCTGGAGGTTGGGGGAGGGTTGTCGCTGAAGGTGTACTTTCCAAGCGCCTAGTACCAGTGCTGTGCACACAGTAAGCACTCAATAAATACGGTTAAGTGAATTGAATGAATGAACGGATGGAGGCCGGAGACGGAGAGGCGAGGATGCTGGAGGGTGGGGCGCTGACAGACCGTAGCCTGGGAAGGTCATGGGTGCCCGACGCCAGAGCGGGAATGGGGCCGGGGTCGGGTTCTCCGGGTCCCGACCCCTCCCAAATGACCCCAGGATGACCGCGGAGCCCATAACGAGGTGGAGCCCCTCTGCATCCTGGACTCTACCATCCACCGAGTCCGCCCAGCGCCACGGCCACGGCTGGGACCTCTTCCAGTACATGCTGCAGGTACTCCGAACCCCCGCCCTCCAGCTCCCCGGGCCCCCAGGCACCTCCCTCTTCCCGTCCCGCCGAAGCGGTTTCCATCTGGGCGGCTTTCCTGTCTCCCCCAGAAAGAGCGGGTCGAGCCCCACCAGCTGGCCATCGACCGGCCCTCAGAGGAAGCTTCTGAGATTCTTGAACAAACACTACAACCTGGAAGCCACCGTCCCGCAGGTGAGGGGCTCTGGGGGTGGGCCAGATGGGGCCGGGGCCTGGGGGGCAGGTGAGGGGGAGGATCCCATGACTCCCTTCTGCGGTGACAGACCCTGGGGGCGGGCCCAGGGGCACTCCCAGGCCTCTCATCTGAGGCGAGGGGCTCTGGGGGCGGGCCAGAGCGGGGTCGGTTGGGGGCTCCCACAACTCTCCTCTGAGGCGAGGGATCGGGGTGGGCCAGAGTGGGGTTCGATAGGGGGAGGCCCCCAAGACTCTCTTCTGAAGTGACGGATTCTGAGGTGAAGGGCTCTGGGGCGAGCCAGAGCGGGGTCGGGAGTGCAGGGGAGGCTCCCATGACTCTCGTCTACGGTGACGGGCCCGCCCCGGGGCCCGGGAGCGCTCCCACCTCTGAGGTGAGGGACACCAGGGTGGGCCCGAGCGGGGCCCGGGGGCAGGCCGGGGGAGTGGGGGGGCTCCCATGACTCCCTTCTGGTGGTAGATGAGTGGAAAGGGGAGACGTAGTCAGGTGATCAGCCGATCATATTTATTGAGCACTTACTGTGCCCAGAGCACTGTATTAAGTGCTTGGAAAAAGGCAATATAATAGTAGACACATTCCCTGCCCACAAGGAGTTTACAATCTAGAGGGTGAGAAAAGAGTCAGCCGATTCTGGGTCGTGGCGGGGGCGGGTAGGTCTCTCTTTAAGCCTACTTCAATAACAGTCATGGTTGATTAAGTGTTTACAATGTGCCAAGTAATCGTAATAGTGTTTATAAAACATTTACTACTCCTGGAGCATTGTACTAAGCACTCAGAGAGAATCCATAGGTGGGAATTAGACATATTCCCTGTCCCTCAGGGGGCTGACATAAACACCCCTTTTTTGGATATATATATATCCCCCAGTTTCCTCATCCTAAAATGGGGATTCCATACCTGTTCTTCCTCACCCTCTGACTGGGAGCCCCATACGGGATGGGGACGGTGACCGACGTGATGATCGTGCATCTACCCCAGCTTTTAGTACAATGCCCAGCAGCGTGGCTCAGTGGAAAGAGCCTGGGCTTGGGAATCAGAGGTCATGGGCTCGAATCTCGGCTCTGCCGCTTGTCAACTGTGTGACTGTGGGCAAGTCACTTCACTTCTCTGTGCTTCAGTTACCTCAAGTGTAAAATGGGGATTGACTGTGAGCCTCACAAAGACAACCTGATTACCTCAGTGCTTAGAACAGTGCTCTGCACATAGTAAGCGCTTAACTTTATACCAACATTATTATTATTATTAGTCAGCACTTAACAAATACCGCAGTTTCTCCTATTCTGGTTTTCTGCCTCTCCCAGGTGAACAACTTTGTCATCTTTGAAGGTTTCTTCGCCCATCAGCATCGTGAGTTTGCCTGGTCCCCTGCGGCCCCCTCCCCCATCGGGGGTGGGCGGGAGGTCGATCTGTTGGGTGGGACGGGCTCCCCCGTCCCCGGCAACTGAGGGACGCCCCCTCCCCCCTTCCTTTCCAGCCGGGCCCCCCGCTTCCTCTCTCAGAGGGAATCGCTCCTCTCTGGCCTCTTCGCTCGATAAGACACCGAATGGTAAAAACCAGTAGTGACTCAGGGGCTCCCCGGTGGTCATCTCCTCCCAAAAGGGTCAGCTGCCCGGCACCTTCCCGGTGGCCACGGACGCCCCCCGAGCGGGGAGCCCGTGCCGGCGCCGCGGTCGGGATGCCGGCCGGGAACCCCCGGGTAGGAGCGCCGGAACGCCGCCCCGCCCCCGCGAGGCGGCGGTAGTCGTCCGGTGGCCGGCGGCAAGCGGGCGGCCAGAGAGCAACCCGTCAGCTAGCCACCTCTGGCGCCGGATTCTGGGGAGACTCGGTCCATGTCGCTGGGGAGATTTGCCTTCACGTTTCAAGTGAGCAGGCTCCCCCCAGACAGCGGATGGGCCAGTCTGCGGGGCCGTCTGCAGTCCCCGTCCGGCCCGAACTGCAGCTCACCGAGTGTGCCCGGCAGGCTCCGCCCTAGCCAGTCGATTGGCCGGTCTGCGAGGCAGTGGACGACCCTTGTCCAGCAAGAATTCCAGTTCACTGAGCATGCTCAGAAGCCTCAATCCGAGCCAGTCGACCGGCCAGCCGGCGGGGCTGGAGATGGTCCCTGTCCCCCGCACAAATTCCAGCTCACTGAGAGCATGCTCAGCAGGCTTCTCCCGGCCCAGCTGAACGGACGTGTGCAGGGCCGACGGGCCCCGTCGGGCACAGACTCCAGCTCACCGGGCGTACTCGGCAGCCTCCATCCGAGCCAGTCGATGGACCGGCCCGCGGGTCCCCGGCCGGTCTCTCGTCCGGCACGAATACCAGCCCCTTGAGCGTGTTCGGCAGGCTCCACCCGAGCCGGTCGATCGGCCGGCCCGAGGTCAACCTTTGGACGGTCTCTTGTCCGGCTCGAATCGCAACTCACGGAGCGTGCTCAGCGCAATCCTCTCAGGCTGTCCTCGCCCTCGGCCAATGAGGTGGCAGGATTGGGGGCCAAACCCTAGTCGGGGCGGCTTCCTCCTCTCCCGTCAGGGCTCTCAGCCTGGGGATGGGGCTGGAACAGAGAGGCGCCTCCTCCTCCCATGTCTCACCGCCCCGCCCCGCCCAGCTCACTCCCTCAGTCAAGCAGAGGGATTTATTAGGCGCTTACCGTGTGCAGAGAACTGTATTATGTGCTTGGGAGAGTTGGCAGACACGTTCCCCGCCCACAATGAGCCTGCAACCTAGAGGGCGAGGCAGAGAGTAGTATAGGTAAATCACTTAGGATACATCATTCCCTCGCTCCACCTCCCGACTTCTTCCCGCAGACTGATGGAGCGGAACTTTCCCTTTCCCCTCCGCCTCCACCCCGACCTCAGAGGAAGTCACACCCGCCATTTCCCAGGGTTTCCGGCCCCTCCAAATTAGAGCCCGGGGCCGGGGGGGGGGGGGGCCTCCCCTCTCACCGACACCCGTCCTTCCCCCGAGTGGAGCTGAGAGGTTGCGACACCCCCTCCCCGCAACAGAGGCCCCTCCTGTTAACCCGGAACTTTGTCCATCTCATCTAGAGGGACCCAGGGTCCTTTCCGCCCTGGCTGTGGCCACCCCATCGCCCCTGGTCACCGGGGGGGGCTGACCTGACTAGTAAGAAACGCCGACCGCCTCTCCCTTTCGGCTCCCCCGGCCCGCTCTCTCTCCTGCATCTCCCCGGGCCCCTGAGTTCTCCTGTGGTGACCTTTGATTCCCCCCCCACCCCAACTTCCCCGCATCGCCCCTCCTCCCTCCCCTCTCCCGCAACCCAGCCGCTCCGGCCCTCCAGCGACCCTGGCGGAGTGAATGACTGTGGGGTGGAGACGGCTCCCCGTCCCCTGCCCCCCCGCCCCCCCAGCGAGGAGGGGGGACAGGAGCAGAGGCTGGGGAGGGTCCCCCAGCCCCCGCACCAGCTCCCCCCCGCCTGCTACCCTCACCCCCTCCTCTCCAGCCCCGGCCAGGAAGCTGCCCCCAAAGCGAGCCGAGGAGGAGATCAAACCGTATTCTTCCAGCGACCGAGACTGTAAGCCGGGCAGGGGGCTGGGGGTGGGCCCGGGACTAGGGTGACTGGGGGGACGGTGGGGGGTCCTTGGAGGGAAGTCAACCCACGGGCAGGGTTCTGACCTCTCTCCCTGCCCCATCTGTCTCCCTGCTGTCTCTGCCCGAGACTCTCTCCCTCTCCCCATCTCTCCGTCCCTGCCTGCTCTCCATCTCTCTCTGTTCTTCCCGTCTTGGATTTTTCTGTCCCTCTCTCTCTCTGTGTCCCCCTCTACCTCCCTCTCCCTCCTGTTTTCCCATCTTTTCCGGCCACTCGTGCCCATCCCGTGCCCCGGTGGCCTCGGTCTCTGCCCTGCCTGCCGCCCCAGTCCTGAAGGAGGCCGTGGAGCCCCCGTGGCCCCTGAACCGGGCCCCCCGCCGGGCCCCGCCCCCAGCCCGCCCACCCCCACGGTCCAGCAGCCTGGGCAGCTCTCCGGAGCGGGGGCCGCTGCGCCCCTTCCTGCCCGAGCAGGAGCTGCTGCGCTCCCTGCGCCTCTGCCCACCGCACCCCGCTGCCCGTCTCCTGCTGGCCACCGACCCGGGGGGCAGTCCCGCCCAGCGCCGCCGTACCAGGTAACCGGGCCCGGGGCCCGCCGGTCAACAGGGCTGCCCTCTACCTGGGGCTAGGGCGGGGGTTTGACCCTGACCCTCTGGAGGGAGGGAGGCTTTGAAACTGCCGAGAGCCCAGGACCGCACTGAGCACCCTGCAGACATAGTCGGCGGGGCGGGCCGACCGACGGGCCTGGAAGGGGACGGCATTGGCAGTCGGCTGGGGGGCAGCGCAGGGTGCCCACGCTGGGCTGGGCCCTCAGGGCTCGCTGACCTCTGACGTCCCGCCCATCCATCCCTCCTATCCCTCCCCACACACAAAGGGATCTGAAGTGTCCGGGAGAGAATAGCGGTCAGACTGACCCCCGGGAGCCAAGGTGGGGAGCCGGCAAAGTCTCAGAGCCCAACAAAGGGGCAGGTCAAAAGCGAAAGGAGCATGGTGGGGTGGCCTTGAAATGCACAAGAAGGGTTGGCATTGGGTACAGTGACAGGAGTGGCCGGGAGAGTGGTCTTCAAACTGGTTTATGGTAGGGGCAACTTGAGACCGACAAAGAGGGATTGGATGCTGCCTGCCCCGCCTTGACATGACAGGGGGGCTTGTGGGGAGCTCCAATTTGATCCCACAGTGTAGCGGGCAGGGGGTGAGTACACTAGAGTGGGGAGTGCGGCGGGGGGGTTGAAACCGACATTTGGGAGAAATTTCAGGGAGGGGCTGCCCCTCATTCTAAATCCCCCCTGGCCCCCCGACTTCCCATGGGGCTGGGGAGGCACACCTCGTTTTTTTTTCTCCTCCGCTTATCTTCCTGGCCCTGACTCTGTCTTTCTGTCTCTCTCTCTCTCTCTCTCTCTCTCTCGCTCTCTGTCTCTCTCCACCCACATCTCCATTTCCCCTCCTTACCGTCTCTTCCCCACCCCCATCCCATACCCCTCCTCAGCTCCCTCACCCGCCCGGACAGCAACCGATACTGACCCCGCCCCCCCGCCCCCCCTGCCCACGAGGTCTGTGCCTCGGAGCAGAGATTTCTGTTACCCTCTCCTCCCACCCTCACCCCCACCCCACAACCTGCCTCTCCAGGGATTCATTTTCCCGGGGCTCCTCTGGGACTGGATCCCACCCCGCTTCCCTGGATTCTCTTGGAGGGGCAGGATTCCGGGGCACACCCCCCCCACACACAAACTCACAAACACTCCCCTCCAGATCCCTGCCTCACCACCCTCCACCTCCAGCCCCCCAGCCATCTTTTGGGGGCTCCAGCAGGGCCAGGGTCCCGGGAGGAATCGGGTAGAATCTGGCCCTGCCCCCAGGGGTCTGCTCTGGGCCTACTGGCCAAGCCAGACCAGATCCTCAGTGGGGTCTGCCTCACGTTGCCAAACCTGGAGACTTCTTTAAAGAGCTGGGTGGGTGGGGGGCAAACCCAGGCTGATTGGTGCTATACGGGATGTTTTGTACCCACCCACCACCCCACCACCCCCAGGGCTCCGGGACAGGATCCAAACCTGGGTGCCAGGTCTTTCTGCAGAGTGCCAACTCCCCCTCCCCCCAAAAGAGATTTCTCTGGCACCCAAGTAACCCTTTCCACCTTGACCCCCGAACCCCAGTAGGTAGGAGGCGATGTCTGCCCGTTTGTTCAGTTGAGCCGGGAGCAGGTGCGGCCAGCACCCCCTCGCCAGTCTGCAGGTGTCGACCCCTCCACACACCCCCCCCCATGCCTCCCGGTAGGTAAAGAACGGGCCCTGAGCAGCCCCACCCCGGGAGGTGAGGCTGGGCCTTAGAGTGCCGGTGTCCTCGCTTGACCCCCGGGGAACGGGCTCCCTCCCCTTACCCTCCCTAACACCCGCTCCTTCCTGTCTTCCCTTCTGTATCTTCTCCATAACGCGTGGATACTTCTGTGTTTTTTTTTTTTAATTCAACATTTTTTCAACTAAACAAAAAAAAGCCAAAATGGAAAAGTGTCTCCGCCTCATTTGTTCTGCAGGCTCATGCCCCCCAAACTCCCACTGAAGATCTCTTCATCTGTCAGTCGTCAATGGTATTTATTGAGCGCTTACTGCGTGCAGAGCACAGTACTCAGCGCTTGAGAGAGGACAACCCTTTCCCTCCTACCCTAGAGCACCCCTGTTTCCCTCGAGATTCCCAGATCTGAGCTGTGCCCCCTTCTCCCCGGGATCTCCTCTTCCTTTGATTCGATTAAATCCAAGCCTCGCTGATTCTTCCTCCCCTGTTCTTCTCCACTAAGGTTGTGCGTGGATTTACAGAAACTCCTCACCGTCGGCTTTAAAGCACTCGGTCAGCTCGCCCCATCCTTCCTCACCTCACCGATCTCCTACTAATAATAATAATAATGTTGGTATTTGTTAAGCGCTTACTATGTGCCGAGCACTGTTCTAAGCGCTGGGGTAGACATAGGGGAATCAGGTTGTCCCACGTGGGGCTCACAGTCTTCATCCCCATTTTTACAGATGAGGGAACTGAGGCACAGAGAAGTGAAGTGACTTGCCCACAGTCACACAGCCGACAAGTGGTAGAGCTGGGATTCGAACTCATGAGCCCTGACTCCAAAGCCCGTGCTCTTTCCACTGAGCCACGCTGCTTCTCTCAGCTCAGCCTGCACCACTCTGCCCCGATCTCGTCTAACTCACCGCCGAGCCCTTTCCCATGTCCTCCCCCTGACCTGGGACGCCCTTCCTCCCCCTCCATATACACCTCCTTCGAAGCATTATAATAAGGTCACAGCTCTTCCAAGAGGCCTTCCCCGATTTAAGCCCTCTTTTCCTGGGCTCACTCTCCCTTCTGCGTCATCTCTGCATTTCAATCTGTGACCTTTGGGCATTCGATATTCAACCCACAGCATTTATGTGCTTATCTTTATATATTACAAATTTCTTATTTACAGGCTGTGGGCTCGTTATGGGCAGGGGATGTGTCTGCTAATTCTGTTGTATTGGGCTCTCCCAAGCGCTTAATACAGTGCTCCGCACATAATAAGCGCTCAGTAAATACTGATTGATTTACCCTCCCTTCACCTGGACATCTCACTCCAGAGATGAAGTGGATTTCCCCGGGGAACACTGGATCGCTGCCATTCGCCCTTGGGTACCACCGTCTCCTTCACTAGATCCCGGGGTCCCTTCCTTCTGGCTCCCAATCAATCAATTGTATTTTTCGCTCTGCACATAGTAAGCACTCAATATATATATACCATTGATTGATTTATTGAGCACTCACCATAGGCAGAGCACTGTACTAAGCACTTGGAAGAGTACAATCTAACATTTAGTAGACACGGTCTCCGCTCCCAAGGAGCTTCCAGTCTAGAGGGGGAGACAGGCTTTACTATCAGTAAGTGACAGATGCGACCTCAGTGTTGCGGGGCTGAGGGAGGGGTGAGTAAAGGGTGCAAATCCAAGCGTTTAGTACAGTGCATTCAGTAAGCACTCAAAAAATCCCAGTGACTGATTGATCCATCCCTTCTCCTGCCGGATCCCCTGCCGGTTGGGAAGCAGAGTCTTTCCGGGGATGGGGACGGAGGAGGAGGGGCAGAGTAGAGAATGGCCACCCCCAATCAATCGATCAATCAGTGGTATTTATGGAGCACTTACCACGGGCTAAGCACCTCCCCTCTCGCTTCCAGCCCCTCTCCTGCCCTGGCAGCCCCTCAGCTCCCCAGTCTCTCCCCCGGGACCCCCGGGCTGCTGGCCCAGAGCTGCAGTTACAGCCGCTACGGGGGTCCGAGCCCCCCGCCCCCGGGTGAGTGGCAGACCTCCCCTCGGCCCCCCGCACCTCCTCTCCCCCTCCTGAGCCCCCCCGGCTAACCCCGCTGTCTCCACGTAGGGACCCGGCAGCAGCAGCAGAGGCGCGAGCAGGAGGGGGCAAGCAGGTAAGAGGGTAAAAGCCCATCTCCTCCAAGAGGCCTTCCCTGACTAAGCCCTCATCTCCTTTCCTCCCTCTCCTTTTTACGTCGCCCCTGCACTTGAATCCTTGAATCGGCACCCTTTATCTACCGCTCCCTCCCTCAGCCCCACGGCACTTATGTGGGCTAGCCACGTGTCTATCAATTCGTGTTGTGGGGTAATAATTTTGATAATTACGGTACTTGTTCAGCGCTTATCCCGTGCCCAGCACTGGGGCAGAAACCAACTCTGGGGGAGGTCCGAGGCACTGGGGGGAGGTCCGAGGCACTGGGGGAGGTCCGAGGCACTGAGGTCGGACTCAGCCCCTGTCCCACGTGGGGCTCACCGTCTAAGTGGGCGGGAGGAGGATGGAATTCCTGCTTTACAGATGGGGTCACTGTGGTTCCCCAGACGTAGAGTGACTTGCCCAAGGTCACGCCGCAGACTCGTGTCTGAGCCGGGATTAGAAGCCGGGTCCTCTGGCTCCCGGGCCCGGGCTCTCTCCCCTCGGCCACAGTGCGCGGCGCACAGTAGGCACTCGATCCATACCACTGACCGATTGACCGAAGAGGGGCCAAGGCCCGCCCCTCGCCGGCCCCGCCCCGGTGACGTCACGCGCTCTTCCTTCGGGCCCCCCCCCCCAGGTGCTGCAGCCGGAAGGAGCCCACTGCGGGGGGCCTCCCCCCGAGCCCGAGCCCGGGCCCCGCCCCCCGGGCCAGCTCGTCCACGGTGCTGCGGGCCGAAGGGGCGCTCGAGGGGCGGCTCGTGCGGTCCCTGCAGGAGATGCGGAACACGCGGCCCTGGTGACCCCGTCCCGCCCCCCCACCCCACCCCCCTGCCCTGAGGGTTGGGGAGCCTGCTGGCCGGGAATCCCCCGGCTCCGGGCCCGTTCGGATCTGCTTTAAAAAAAGACCAACCGAAAACAGAGAAATAAATATATTTGTGCATCACGGGAGGCCTTTGGAGAGCCTGGCTTTGGGGGTCCCGTCCGCTCCTGGGTTTGGACGGCCCGGCCCGGCCCGGCCCCGCCCCTTCTCTCCCGGGTCCCGGCCCGCTCCCGCTCCCGCTCCCGTTCTGCCCCCCGCGCACGCGCATCTCCCTCCGCAGCCCCGCTCCTCCTCTCCTCCTCCGACCCTGTGCGCAGGCGTCGGGACCGTCTCCCCCCCCCCCCCCCCGCCCCCGATTGCCCTTCCCAACCCCGGCGCCTTCCGCGCAGGCGCCGCTCCTCGGGGCCGGCCGGCAGTGCGCAGGCGCGCCCCCTCAGCCGGCCTCGGGCGAGCTGCCCCGGGTGAGGAGGCGGCCGGTGGGGCGTTACCTCCCCGCGCCCCCCCGCTCAGTCATGTACCGACCCGGCCGGGGGGCGGCCCGGGGGCTCGGCCGCTGCCTCCGCGCCTACCGGGCCCGGGCCCAGGTGAGGAACGGGCAGCGGGGAGGGACAGAGGGAGGGGGCTGTGGCCGGCGCTGTGTGTGTGTGTGTGTGTGTGTGTGTGGGCGCGAGGCGAAGGTCAGGTGGGGGCGCCGGGTCGGGGTTGGGCCGGGGGGCGGCCCGGAGGTGACTTGAAGGGCAGGAAGCGAGGGAGGCCAGGCTGGGGATGCGGCCGCTCTGCCCCGCAGCCCCGCAGCCCCGCAGCCCCGCAGCCCCGCAGCCCCGCAGCCCCGCAGCCGGGGGCGATGGGGGCGGTCCCCGTTACAGTCGCGCCCAGCTGCAGGTTGCATTATTCCCGGTCACTAGTGCGTCGTCCGCCCCGGGCTCGGCTTCTCCTCCTCCGCTCCGCTCCGCCCTCCCTCCCCTCCCTAACGATCGTCATTCTCGTTCTTCCGAGGGGACTCGTTAAGCGCGTCCTCTAGGCCAAGCACCGTCCCAAGGGCTGGGGTGGATAGCAGCTAATCGGGTTGGATGCAGGCCCCGGCCCTCGTGGGGCTCACCCTCGCAATCCCCATTTTAGAGCTGCGGCGTGGCTCCGTGGCAAGAGCGCGGGCTTGGGAGGCAGAGGTCGTGGATTCTGATCCCGGCCCCGCCACCGGTCGGCTGCGTGACTTTGGGCCCGCCGCTTCACTTCTCCGTGCCTCGGTGACCTCATCTGTAAAATGGGGATTCAGCCCGTGAGCCCCACGTGGGACAAACCGATTACCTTGTATCTTCCCCGCTGCTTAGAACAGTGCGTGGCACATGGTAAGCGCCTCAAAAATCCCCTCATCATCGTCATCGTAGATGAGGTGACTGAGGCTCAGTGAAGTCACTTGCCCACGGCCGTACAGCATTCATTCATTCATTCAATAGTATTTATTGAGCGCTTACTATGTGCAGAGCACTGTACTAAGCGCTTGGGATGAACAAGTCGGCAACAGATAGAGACGGTCCCTGCCGTTGGACGGGCTTACGGTCTAATCGGGGGAGACGGACAGACGAGAACGATGGCGATAAATAGAGTCGAGGGGAAGGACATCTCGTAAAAACCGATGGCAACTAAATAGAATCAAGGCGATGTACAATTCATTTACAAAATAAATAGGGTAATGGAAATATATTCAGTTGAGCGGACGAGTACAGTGCTGTGGGGATGGGAAGGGAGAGGGGGAGGAGCAGAGGGAAAAGGGGAAAAAAAGGGTTTAGCTGTGGAGAGGTAAAGGGGGGGTGGCAGAGGGAGTAGAGGGAGAAGGGGAGCTCAGTCTGGGAAGGCCTCTCGGAGGAGGTGAGTTTTAAGTAGGGTTTCGAAGAGGGGAAGAGAATCAGTTTGGCGGAGGTGAGGAGGGAGGGCGTTCCGGGACCGCGGGAGGACGCGGCCCGGGGGTCGACGGCGGGATAGGCGAGACCGAGGGACGGTGAGGAGGTGGGCGGCGGAGGAGCGGAGCGTGCGGGGTGGGTGGTAGAAAGAGAGGAGGGAGGAGAGGTAGGAAGGGGCAAGCAGACATGTGGCAGAGCCAGGAGTAGAACCCAGGTCCTTCTGACCCCCAGGTCTGGGGTCCACCCGCTCAGCCACGCCGCTTCTCCATGCGAAGTGGCTCCTTCCCCTTCCCAGAGGGGTCTAGAGCTGGGAGGGTCTCCCCAGTTATATCCGCCCCCTGCCCTCCTGCTCTGCTTTCAGGGAGTGGGACATCAGCCAGCGCCCTCCCCCGACTTCTCTCCCCTGACCTTCCTCCACTTGCTCTCCTCCAAGCCCAGCAGCACCCTCTTCCTTATTCCTGTGGAAACTGGCCACCAACTCTGTCATATTGGACTCTCCCAAGTGTTCTGCACATGGCAAGCACTCAGTAAATACCACTGATCCACTGGGTCCTCCCTCGACCCAGTTTTTTTTTTTTTTTAAATGGTATTTATAAAACACCTACTATGTGGCAGGCACTGTCCTAAGCCCGGGGTTAGGTACCAGACGATCAGGTTGGACACAGTCTCTGGGGCTCACAGATGAGTTAACTGAGGCCCAGGGGAGTTTAGCGACTTGGCCGAGGTCACAGTGCAGACAAGTAGCAGAGCGGGAATTAGAACCCAGGTGCTCTGATTCCCAGGCCCGGGCTCCACCTCTTAGGCCAGGAGACTTGGAGACTTGTCCCGATCCCGTCCATCTAGGGCCCGGAGAGGATGGGCCTCTCCCGGATCGGTGAGGGGCGGGATGCCCGGGTGCCCCTCCCCTTCACCTGGTCTCTTCCTTCCCCACAGGACCAGCTGGCCTCACACTCCCCCCCGCTCCTGCCCCCCTGGATCGTCCCTCCCCCTCCTGTCCCTCCTCCCAACACCCCGCCCTTCTGGGTCCAGCCCCCTCCACGGAGCAGACCCCGGTCCCCAGTCCCCCGGCGCCCCCCGGCCTTGGCCACCCCCAGTATCGACCCCTCTAGCGAGGCGGGGGAGGACGGGTCCGGCGGCCTGCACGGGGGCTGCCTGGACAGCCTGCGCAGCCTCTTCGATGGGCCGCCCTGTCCCCGCCCCGGGGCCCTCCTCCCCTTCCAGGCCCCCGGGGACCCCTGCCTCGCCCCTGCCACCCCCTCTGGGGACCCCCGCATGGAGGAGCACCTGGCCGTCATGCACGAGAGGCTGAGGCAAGAGGTGAGGCTGGGAGGAGGCATGAAGTGGAGCGGAGTGGGAGGGACTCGGGGTGAGACTGTGAAGGAAGGACTTCCCGGCTGCCCGGGCGGCCGCCGTTCGCTCCAGTGGAGTCCGGCCCCGTCCGGCTATAGGAGGGATTCTGGCTATGGTGTGAGACGCTGGGGCGGGTGACGGGTGGGGAGGGGCTGGTGCACAGAAACCCCTCGGGGGCCGCTCGATGCGGGGGGAGAGAGGGAGAGGTGCGCCCCTAGACTGGAAGCTCATCGTGGACAGGGAATGTGTCTACTAAGTCTCTTGTACCGGACTCTCTCGAGCGCTCAGTCCAGTGCTGTCCTCCCAGGAAGCGCTCAATAAATAGCATCGATAGATGGATCGAGGCCTCCGTTCCTCCACTCAATCGGGCTAGGGAAGGGGAGGGGCGGCGGGTCCGGGCCTGGGGACGTCTGGGTGGACGTCACCACTGTTCCATCGGGCCAGAGCGGAGGCCCCCGAGGTCGGGAGTTGGGGAGTCGGCCGCCGGAGGTTAGGGGGCGGGGGTGGCCCCGGGAAGGGAGGGGATGTTGGGGGGCAGCGGTGGGGGAGGGGCCGGCCCCGACGGCCCCGCGTGTCGCTCCCGCAGCTCCCTAACCTGTTCTTGCGCTCCCACGACTACACCCTGTACTCGTCCGACGTCGAGTTCGTCAACGAGATCCTCAACATGAGAACCAAGTGAGGGTCCGGGCACCACGGGTGTGGGTAGGTGGGCCGGTGGGCTGGGGCAGAGGGCCCCCGCAAGGGGATGACTCATGGCTCATCCACCTGCACCCCCACTCCTCCCCCCCCCCCCCGTGTACACACACACACCCATACATACATCTCTCTCCCTGCCCAGCCTTATCGATCCACTGTTACAGCCTTTACAGGGGCCATGTCGTCGTCCCCCCCCCCCCCCCCCCCCCAGCCACCCCCCAGGCTCATCCCTCGCTGGCAGGCCGGGGCAAGGAAGTGGTCCTGTCCCTGGACTCCTTCCCCTGCCTCTGCCCAGACTCAGGGCCGGGACCTTCCCGGGCCCGGCAGGAGACCCGCCCCTCCCCTCTCCGGGCGTCTCGACGTTCGGGGCCGGGGAGCCCGCCGGGGCAGTGGACGGGGGCGACGACGACCGGGCCTCCCCTTGGGCCGGCCGGCCGCCCCACTCTCCCCCGCCCCACCGCCCGCCCCCCGGCTGTCCCGTGCAGGGGCCGCCCCTGGTACATCCTGTCCCTGACCCTGTGCCGCTTCCTGGCCTGGAACTACTTTGCCCAGCTGCGGCTGGAGGTGCTACGGCTCAGCCGGCACCCGGAGGACTGGACGCTGCAGGCCCGCTGGCGCCTCGTCGGCCTGCCCGCCCACGTGCTCTTCCTGCGCTTCTACCGCCGAGACAGGGAGGACCTCTACAGGTGACGCCCGGCCCCGCCCCCTGCCCTCTCGCCCCCCGCCCTCTCGCCCCCCATGTGACAGACAGATGGCCAGCGGCCCCTCCCCGTTACCTGCCCCTCACCCACGTGATGGGGGCTGTAAGGGGGGGTGGGGGGCTGTTGGGGTGCGGGTGGGCTGTCGGTCCGGCGCCCCTCCAGCTCGGCTGTCTCCCCTCCCTCCCCGCCTCCCCCGCACCGCCCCCAAGGACTTACGACGCCTATTCCACCTTCTACCTGAACTCTGACGGCCTCATCTGCCGCCACCGGCTGGACAAGGTGAGTAGGTGTAGACGGCGGGACGGGCGGGCGGACCGACCGGGTGGGGCGGGGTAGGGCTCAGCAGCCAGTGCCAGCCCTCGCCCACCCCCGCCGCACCCACTGCTCTTCTCCACCTCCCCTCCTCCAGGTCATGCCCTCGCACTCACCCCCGGCGCCCGTGAAGAAACTGCTGCTGGCAACACTGGTGGCCCTGGGCTGGGCGGAGCCCCAACCGCACCTGCGGCTCTGCCCCGATCCCTGACCCTTGACCCCCGAGCCGGGGGCAGGCCACCGGGCGGGGACGGGAGGGGGGATCGGGGTGACCGTTAGCACTGAGCTCATCCGAACGCACAGGGAAAGGGGGCGGGGGGGTCCGGTCCCTCCCGCCACCAACCCATCTCATGCTGTGTAAAGTCGCTGTATAATTTAACTTGTATATAATAAAGCCCAGGAAGGCTGGAAGGGGCTGCACCGTGAAGGTTTTTAGGGGCCAGGGTCGGGGCGGTGGAAGGAGAGGGGAAATGGACCCCGCCGACCCGTCAGCCTGTTCGGCTCCCCGCGGCCCTGGGCCCGGCCCTCGGGAGGGCGGGCGGGCTCGACTCTGGACCCGGCTCGGACCCCAGCCCGGAGCAGGGGCTCGACGGGGAGGGACCTCGAACCTAAAGCCGGGGCCCGATGTGCGTTGGATGGGGGTTTTTTTGGGTTTATTTAACAAAATTAGAGTCTCTTTATAAAGACAAGTCGGCAGGACAGAAAGGAAACCGTACAGGAGGAGGGGCGGGTGGTCCGGCCCAGCCAACCCCACTAGCCAAGTTCCTCCCGCACCTTGCCCACTTTCTTGGGCATCTTTTTCGCACTGGGATCCTCCAGCTCCCGGGCTTTGTAGTAGTGGGGGGCCACTTCCAGCAACCAGCCGCTCTCGATCTCCAGCACCTAATGGGGGGACGAGAGCGGGGACGTGAGCGGGGTGGCAATCAAAGCAATTCAGGCTCCCCTCGGTGGGTGACTTAACTCTCCCGTTCATACCTCCCAGCAGGCCCTGGGGGAAGGGGCGAAGGGGTGGGGAAAGCAAAATCCCTTTTGTCTGGAATTCCTTTTCCCATCACGCACCGAGCAGGGCGACCTCAGTTGGTCTAGTCCAACGTGAACCAAGTCCCCCAGCAGCCCTAGGCCAGATGAGGCTGAGCAAGTCCTCCCCTAATAGGCGCGGGGGCACGGTGGCGTGGTCGCTGACCCTGATCCAGCACCCGGCAGGCTGAGGCCTAGGGCTCACTGCCAGCGCTCCCAGCAGGCTGAGGACCAGACCCCAGGATGCCTCGGGGCCACCGACCGCATTTCCTGCCCACCGCGCAGAAGGCCGAGGGGGGCTGCCGCACCTGTCTCATGAACTCCTTGGTGGTGAAGACGAGCTCGTGGTAGAGCAGCCAGCGGGGTTGCTCCTCGAAGAGACAGGAGTTGGGGTGGATGTACACCGTCTGCTGCTGCTTCACCGTGCGGTAGCCGCTGCGCATCAGCCGGGCCGTGTGGTAGAAATAGCCGGCGGTGATGGCCTGGTGGGGGAGGGGAGGGGAGGCTCGCCACGCAACCATACCACCGCCCCACCCAACAATCCTGGGGCCCGCCGCCGCCTCCCCCCGCCCCCATCTCCATCACCCAGTTCTCCCGGGACTCAGGAAAGATGCAGGGAAAGCGATGAGCCGGGGCGCGGAGGCTGGAATCCAGAGGGCTCGGGTGTGGCCCGTCGGGGGAGCCTGCCCGAGACGGTGTGTCCCGGCGGGCGGTGGGGGCTGGGGCCCGTCCAGCCCCTCCCAGGGGTGGGGAGGGACTCCCAATTGCGGCCCGGTGGCGCCGTGCGGCGGCGGAGGGTTCTGACCTTGCGGACGCGGGTGTGGTCGCCCTGGCAGGAGGTGAGTCCCACCTCGACGCGCTCCAGCAGCCCCTCCAGCTGCTCCCGCACATCCCGGGCCCGGCGCAGCGAGCGCAGCTGCACGAAGTTCTCGTAGCACCACTGCGCCGAGTAGCCGCTCTCCACCCACTGCGCCGAGGACACCACAGAGCTGTCCGGTGGGGCCGTGGCGCCGCCCTCTGGCGGCCCGCCGCCCCCCCCCCCCCTCCCCCCGTGGCGCCGCCCGGCCCCGCCCAGACCTGGGTGTAGACGTTAAGCAGCACCAGGTGGTCCCCGCCAGGCACGAAGAAGTTGGCCCGGGCATTGTCGGCGTGGACGACCTTGTCCTTGGGCCGGTAGAAGATGGCGTTGTTCACAGACAGCATGGCCGCCACCGTCAAGATCTCCTCGGAGCAGCCGTACCTGGCGGGGGAGGGCAGAGGGGGCGGGTCAGTCGGGCGCCCAGTGGGCAGCGGAGACCCCGGGGAGGGCGCGGGCGGACTCACTGTTCAGAGGCCAGGATCATCTTGGACAGCATGGGGTCCACGGGCAGCTCCGCCATCTTGCGGCCCAGCTGTAGGAGAACGAAGCACGGTCTGAGGCTCCCGGGGCCTCCCCCCGCTTCCCCTCATCGCCATGTGTGTCCCTCCGTCCTCCCGCCCGTCCCCGTTCCGCTGACTGACCTTGGTGAGCTCCCCGAGGTGGTTGAGCGCGCCCAGCGCGTACAGCTGCTCCAGGGCCAGCACCAGGGTCTCGTGGGGCGGAGGGTCCAGGAAGTCAAAATGGATGAGGTCGTTGATTCCTGAGGGCCAGCTGGCAGTCAGGGAGCCAAGGTCTCCGTCCCATTCCCAATCCCGTGACGCTCCGGTCTCCCCCCTCACCTCCGTCGCCCCTCCCCCTCCAGGCTGGAAATTTGCCGTGGGCGGGGAACGCGTCTACCACCTCTTACGCTGGCCTCCCGCAAGCGCTGAGTCCAACGCTGCGCACGCAGCAAGCGGTCGATGAATACCACCGACTGACTCACGTCAGTCTTCCGGCCCGCCAGCCAACCGCCCCGGCCTAGGATCCGCGCCGCCGGCCCCGCTCCCGTCTGTCCCCCGCCTCCCTCGGCCGCCCCGCCCTCACCCAGGCTCTTGAGGAGCAGCACGACGTTGCCCAGGCTGGTCCTCTGGATCTCGGGGACGGTCGTGTCCTCCAGCTCGTGCTGGTAGGCCCAGGCCGTGTACAGGCGGAAGCACTTGCCCGCTGCCACACGGCCCGCCCGCCCTGCCCGCTGATTGGCCGAGGCCTGAGGGTGAAGACGGGAGGAGGCCCTCGCTTCAGACAGGAGAAGGGCCAGTGGGGAGCGCGCTCCGCTGCGTCACCTGGCTGGAGGGAGCTTGGGTCCCTCCCTCCGTGCGCCCCCCCAGCCCCCCGCTCCTGCCCCGCCAGCCCCTCACCTTGCTGCAAGGGGTGACGACCAGAGACTCCATGCCAGTGCGCGGGTTGTAGCTCTTCTGCTTGCAGAAGCCGGGATCCAGGACGTAGATGATGCCCTCGATGGTCAGGGACGTCTCCGCGATGTTCGTGGCGACCACCACCTGTCGCCATTGGGATCGAGGCCCCATTTTACCCGTGCAGGAAACCGGGGCCCAGAACCCTTTAACCGAGAGGTCCGGGGCGGGGGCACCCGGCAGGGGTGGAACTGCATTTCGAACCCAGCACCGGGCCCCGTCCACGAGGCGACGCCACCTCGAGAGGAAGGCTGGCAGGCCGACAAAATCCCGTCCTGCTCCCCCGGCGTGGGGGCCGGGGACCGTGTCTAATTCCAAACCGTGGACTCTCTCCCAGCGTGTAATACAGTCCTCTACACCGTCAGCTCCTTGTGGGCAGAGGTCGTGCCTCTCAACTCTGTTAGACCGTACTCTCCCGAGCGCTTAGTACAGTGCCCTGCACCCAGCGAGTGCTCAATAAATACGACCGACCGACTGCGCGCAATCGGTCGTATTACCGACTGCTTATTGGGCGTAGAGCACTGTCCTAACCGCTAGGGAGAGTACGGTGTGACGGAGTTGGGAGACACGGTCTCCGCCCACGAGGAGCTTGCGGTCTAGAGGGGGAGAAAGGCAACAAAAAAAAAAAAAGACAGATCTGGACGCAAGTGCCGCGGGGCGGGGGGTGGGGCGGATAAAGGGGACGGACTCAAGGGAGAAGGAGTAGGGGAGATGAGGGGTCGGTCGGGGAAGCCCTCTTGAAGGACGTGGCCTTTTAGGAGGGGTTTGTACATGGGGTCTGTCCGATACGAAGGGGGAGGGAATACCGGGGCAGAGGCAGGACGTGGGCCGAGGGCGAGGTAGAGGACGGTGAGCTCCAGCTTCCCACAACCACTACGACGACGACCCCCGAACCCAGGCCTGGGGCCGTGGGGGCCGCGGGAGATCGCCCCGCCTCCCTCTCCCAAACCCCTCCTGGTCAGCAGGGGGGAGGCCCCGACCTTGCGGGCTCCTGGGGGTGTGGGCTGGAAGATCTTGGCCTGCTTGTCGGACGGCAGGTTGGCATAGATGGGCAGCACCAGCAGCTCGCGGATCTTGGAGCCGAGGCGGCGGCAGCGGTCCTGGAGCATCTCGCAGGCCGTCTCGATCTCCTCCTGCCGGCGGGGGGTGGGACGGGGGTCGGGTTTCACCGGGGTCCGCGGGAGCCTCCTCGTCCCCTCCCCGCCCGCCGGGTCCGGCCCCGCTCCCGGGTCTCACCTGCCCGGTCAGGAACACCAGCACGTCCCCGGGGGGCTGCGTCACGTGGATCTGCAGCACGGACACCACGCACGCCTCCAAGTAGTCCGCCTCCGGGGCCTGGTGCCAGAGAGGGGGAGGGCCGTCCGGTGGGCCGCCACCACCGGCCCCCGGCGGCCCGGCCCCGCGACGGTCCCCGGCGGCCCGCCGCCCCCCCGGCGGTCCCCGTACCGCCGGCGGCCCCACCTTGGTGTAGAAGATGTCCACGGGGTAGCGCCGGCCGGGGATGCGGAAGACGGGAGCGTCGTCGAAGAAGGTGGCGAAGCGGGCCGTGTCCAAGGTGGCCGAGGCCACCAGGACCTTGAGGCCGGGGCGGAAGCGGGCCACGTCCTTGATCAGGCCGAACAGCACGTCTGTGTGCAGCGTCCGCTCGTGGGCCTCGTCCACCATCACCACGCTGTCGCCCGGGGACACAGACCACCCGTCTGACTGTCCGATCGCACGCCCGTCCACCGGCCCGCCCGGGGGACAGCGGGGGCGCCCGAGCCCCCAGACCCAGCGGCCGGGGAGAACCCGGGGCCCGTCAGCCCTCTCTCGTCGCCCGTCGTCAATGGTATTTACTGGGCGCTCGCTGGGTGCAGAGCACTGGACTGAGCGCTTGGGAGAGGTCAACGCAACAGAGTCGGGAGACACACGATGAGTGTGTGAGTCCTTGCCCACAATGAGTTTCCAGTCCAGAGAGCGAGACGGACGGTAACGTAAGTAAAAAATATACAATCATCTAGCACCGAGGTGTCTTGATCGTGGACTGGAAGCTCCCTGAGGGCGGGATCCTCCCCGTAATGCCTACTTCATGCGCATTACTGCACACAGTAAGCACTCAATACCATCGACTGACCACATAGACTCTCTGGGCCTCAGTTTCCTCATCTGTAAAATGGGGATGAGACCCACTCTCCCTTCCCCTTAGACTGGGAGCCCCATGGGGGACAGGGACTGGAGACCTGCTGATCCCGTCTCTACCTCAGTGCTTAGCACGCTGCGTAGCACATCATAAGCACCCAACTGACACCACAATGATTTCAGCCGGAGCCCGGGGGCCCCAGAGGGCGAGGACAGCTTTTTCAAAGGGTCCCACCCTTTCCCTTCTCTACCACGGTGACTTGGGGCCACGGAGGTGGGTGACTCCGGGCTGCGTGGCCCGGCCCGACCACTGTCCAGCCCCTGCCTAGGAGCCAGGTGAGACGAAAGGCGGGGGGTGGGGGGAGGTGGGCAGGGGCCAGGTAAAGCATGGGGGCCCGGGGCCCATCGACACCTGTAGCTCCCAAGGTCGGGCTCGGAGAGGAATTCCCGGAGGAGCATCCCGTCGGTCATGTAGCGGAGAACCGTGCGCTCCGAGGTGCAGTCTTCGAAGCGGATGCTGTAGCCCACCTGGAGCGGGAGGAGGACACAGCGGGGGGTGGGGCGGAGGGAGCCAGGACGCCTGGGCCCCAGGGGTAGCACGTCGGAGGCGGGGGCACGAGGAAGAGGGGAGGGGAAGGCGGGGCTGCGGGGGACGGATAAGACGGAGAGGGGCCGGGGGAGAGCGTCCCGAGGCCTGGCCGGCTGGCACGGCTCACCTCGTTCCCCAGCTTCACCCCCATCTCCTTGGCGACACGGGCGGCCACGCTCATGGCCGCCACCCGGCGGGGCTGGGTACAGGCGATCTTCATCCCGTCCTTGGTGTAGCCCTGCGGAGTGGGCGGTGGGAACAGTCAGGGGGGCAGCCTGGATGCTTGGGAGGGTGCAGGGTGTTGGAGTGCGTGTGTGTTTGCGTGCGTGTACCTCGCTCCTGACCACCCCCTTGTCCCCACGCCTGGGATCAAAGGGAGGTCCTCTAGCAAACGGTCAGGGGGCTTTGGGAGATGGAGCCAGAGCCAGACCCAATGTGGACACCCGGGGGAGAACCAGGCAACCCTGATGGGGGTGAAGTGGGCGGGGCCCAGTCACGGCACTGGCTAGCAGCCACGAGAGGGAAACCACCGGGCCGTGGAGGGAGGGGGGTGGCCGGCCTCCCCGGGACCGTCTCCGCGGGCGGTGGGGTGAGTCTGACGGGGGCGACTCCCGCGGGCCCCTCCTCGGCTACGACGGGGTGATTGGGGGTGGGGGGCGGCGCTCGAGCCGGGGCCTACGCCTGTGAACCAGAGCTCGGGCCTGAGGGCCAGCTGACCGGCTGGGTAGCCAGAGGTGGAAGGCGCTTCCCAGAGGTGGGGCAGAGGTGATCCCCGGGCCTGGGATGCCGACAGGGAGCAGCTGGAGGGTCCCGGGGGGGGGGGCAACCCACCTCCTCAAAGAGGTACTGGGGGATCTGCGTGGTCTTCCCCGAGCCGGTCTCGCCCTCGATGATGAGCACCTGGTGGTCGGCGATGGCGGCCAGGAGCTCCTCGCGGAAGGGGAACACGGGGAGGCTGCGGCGGACGGCCCGGATCGGCTCGTCGCGCTCCGACTGGCCGGCCGGTGAGGGACCCGCCGACGCCTCCTGGGGGCCAAGGGCCGGACGATGGGCGCGCGCGGGCCCGCCCGCCTGCGTCTGCCCCCCCGGGGCCCCGCCCTGCCCCGCTCCTGCTGGGCTCTCCCATCCCCTTCCCCGCCTGCAGCCCCCCAGCTCTGGCCCTTCTCCCCGGCCCCGCCCTCTCTCCGACTCCACTTCTTGCGGGCACGGCCCCCCGCCGCCCCACCTGGTCGCCGTCGAGCCGGGTGGCGCAGACGAAGTCGATGGCCGCGGCCGCGGCCGCGGCCTCTTCCTCCTCGTCCAGCAGCAGCAACTTGTACTCGGGCTCCCGGAGGGCGGCATCCTTGGCCCCGAAGCGTAACGTGGCCGCCCCCAGGCGGGCCTCCTCCCAGCGCCGTTGTTCCTCCCCGGGGGCCCCCGACCCCGCCTCCTCCACCTCCGTCTCCACCGCCGGCTGCCACCGCCGGGGAGGGAGGACAGACCGACCGAACGACGGATGGGAGGGCGGGAGGGAGGGAGACGGAGGCCGCAGAGAAGGCAGAGGGACGTCGAGAGGAGGAGCGACACGGACAGGGGGCAGACATGGAGGCCAGAGACGTGGAGACGGGAGGGAGAGAGATGGAAAGAGAGGCAGGGAGGGAGAGATGCGGGTGGGGAGAGACAGCAGAGGGGAGAGATGGGAGAGGAGAGTCAGTCGGGTGGATAGCCCCACTCCTCTCACCGGGCCCACCCTCTCCATGGCTCTCCCGTCTGGCCCCCCGCCCCCCTTGGGCCGGCTCCCAGCCCCCGCGACCCCCAAACCTCCCCGCCTCCCTCAGGCCGGCTCCCATCCCGGCTCGGCTCATCCGTCTGGCCCCCCGAGACCACGCGCGTCCTCCGGGCTCACCCATCTGGCCCCCGGCCCCCGGCCCCCGCATCCCTTGGGCCGGCTCCCTCAGCCCCCCGCCGGGCCCGCTGCAGCGGCGGCTCACCGGTCCCCGGGTCTCTTCCGGCATGCGGTAGCGGTTGGTGGCCTCCAGCTTCTCCTGCTGTCCGGCGGCCCGGTACTCTCGGGCCAGGTCCCGCACCCGGCGCTTGTAGCGGATCTCCCGCCGCTCGGCCCCGCTGAGGCGCTGGTCCCCGAACAGGAACTCCTCGTCCGCCAGTTCCGCCTCCAGGTCCTCCAGTTTCTCCCGCTCCCGCTTCGCCAAGTACTCTCGCCGCGATTTCTTCCGCAGCTCGGGAACCTGGGAGCCGGGGAAGGAGGTCAGTGCCACCTCTGACAGACAGCAGTTTCCCCGGGAAGGGTCTCCCCACCCTTCTCCTCTGACAGACGGCTGTCTCCCCGGGAAGGGTCTCCCCGCCGTCTCCGGCGCTACGGAGCCCCACTCTGGATCTTGGCTAGCTCCTTCCCGTGTCCACAGACGGGCCGCCAGAGACGGGAAAGGACCGGGCCCGGGCGTCGGGAGCCCCGGGTCACTCGGAGGGCTGAGGGGGGCGGGGAGGTGGGTGATGTCCCTCCCCCAACCCCCAGCTGGCAGGAACGTCGCCAACCCTCCTGAGAGGAAGGCACCCCGGAAGCTGGAGCCGTGCCAGCCACTGAAGGACCCGCCCGCCACGAACACGGTCTCCTCTCCTGGGTCCCACGGGCCACGGACTCGGCTCCTCCCAGAGCCAACCCCACTGGCCCCAACCTTCTCTTCCCGCCCTGGCCCCTGCCCGCCACCCGGTCCCCCCTCAGCCCCGGGAGCCCAGACCGCACCATTTCGCCAACTCTGTAACCAAGAGGATTATGGGAGGTTGGTGGGACTCCCTGTAGAGATCGGGGCAGGCGCTCACCATCGTCTTCTGGTCCTCCTCTGCCATCTTGAGCCGTTTCTGAGCCTCCTCATATGCCTAGAAAGAGGAGAGGCACTCTGGCCAGTCTCCCCGTCACCCCTTCCTCGTGGGGAGAAGAGGGGGATGCCCAGAGGGGGCCCCACTTGGGGCAGGGGATGGGGCAGGGACTGGAACCTACCCAGGTAACCTGCATCTTCCCCTGAGCCCAGCACGCCACTTGGCACACAAGTGCTCAACGCATGTCACAGCTTTTACTGTTCCCATCATTACAAGGGTCCAAGGAAAGACCGCTAAAGATTCTCTGTTCCAGACCCGCCCCCTCTGTGCTCAGGTCACCCAGAAGGTTCCGGGCTCTCCCCTCCCCTGGCCGCCTGCCGGGCGCTCCCCCCTTTCTTGTCAGAGCAGAGCACTCCAGCACGTTGCATGTCTGGTCCTTGTCCCGCCGGCCTCCGCCCCCCTGCCCGCCGGGCCCTGCCCTCCCCGGGCCGCCCCCCACCTTCTTGTCGGAACGCTCTAGCACGTTGCGGGTCCGGTCCTTGTCTCGCTGGCGCACGCGCTGAGCGAAGGCGTCGCGCTCCTCCAGGTCCCGCAGGCGTTCCCGCTCACTGCGCTCCCACTCGTCCTCCGACTCCGCCTTCTCCCCCGTGGGGGCCCGGCCCACCCTGGGCCACGGGATGGGGCTCAGGTCACAACACTTGATGTGGGAGAGGGGAAGGGAGGGCAGGGGAGGAGGGAAGGGGAAAAAAGGGGGCACGCCTGGCCTCCCGCCGCCCCCCACGGCCTCAGCACCGCCACCGTCCCCCAAGGTCCCGCACCCGGCCCGGCTCTTCTCCGCCTGGCAGGCCGCCTCCCGCTCCCGTTCCTCCTCATCCTCTTCCTCCTCCTCCTCTTGCCGCCGCCTCCGCCTCAGGTGTCTCTTCTTGCGGCTGGCGGACGGGGCGGCGGGGGCCCCGGCGGACTGGGTCTCCGGGCCGCTGTCCTCGCTGTCCTCCAGCAGCCTGTAGGTCTTGTTCTTCTCCTGCAGGGCCAAGGCCGCCCGCTCCGCCGCCCGCGCCGGGCGCTCCGACAACACCTTCCGTGGAACCTGGGCCAGGCACCGGCGTCACGGCCCCGAGGCCCCAGCAGCACCTCGGCTCCGCCCCCTCCCCTGGGCTCCGCTCTCTCCTCCCCTGGGGCTCTGCCCTCTCCCCACGGGACCCACCCCCACCTCCCTCTGGACTTCACCCCGAGTTCCAGGGCTCTTGCCCCACCAGGGTCCTTTTCCCAGCAGTGCCCTCGGCCAGCTCCATCCCCTTGATCAATCCATCCATCGAGGGCATTTATTGAGCATTTACGGTGTGCAGAACATTGCCCTAGACACTTAGGAAAGTCCAATACAACAGAGTTGATAGACATGTGGGGAGACACGGCCTGAATGATTTTGTAGAAAAATGATCCAGGCAGCAGACTGAAGTATGGACTAGGGTGGGGAGAGACGGGAGGCCAGCAAGGAGGCAGATGCGGTAATCGAGAAACTTGGAACAATGTTTGCCACATCCCAAGCACTTAATATCATTAAAAAGAAATAACAAAAGATAAAAAAAGGCAGGCTAGAATAAACACTTGGATCGGTATGGTAGCAGTTTGGACGGAAAGGAAACGGGAGGATTCCCGAGATGTTCTGAAGGTACAACCGAAAGAATTTGATGATGATGATGATGGTATTTGTTAAAGCGCTTACTCTGTGCCGAGCACTGTTCTAAGCACTGGGGTATTCAATAGTATTTATTGAGCGCTTACTATGTGCAGAGCACTGTACTAAGCGCTTGGATTGAACAAGTCGGCAACAGATAGAGACGGTCCCTGCCGTTTGACGGGTAGATACAAGATCATGAGGATGTCCCGTGTGGGGCTCACAGTCTTAATCCCCATATTACAGATGAGGTAACCGAGGCCCAGAGAAGTGAAGTGACTTGCCCAAAGTCACACAGCTGACAAGTGGCGGAGTTGGGCCTAGAACCCATGACCTCTGATTTCCAAGCCCGGGTTCTTCTACTGCTTCTACTAGGCGGGTTGAACCCCCCTCTACTGTAAATGTCTTTTCCCAGGGGCTCAGTACAATTACTGTCTGTCTCCCCCTCTAGACTGTAAGCTCCCTGGGGGCAGAAAATGGGTCTTCCAACTCTGTCCTCTCCCAAACCTTCATTCGATTCAGTTGGTATTTATCGAGCACTCCCTATGTGTGGAGCACTGTACTCAACGCTTGAGAGAGTACAACAGACACATTCCCTGTACCACAACAAGCTTACGGTGCTCTCCACCCACTGAACGCTCAATAAATGCCATCGCTGAAGGCCACGCACACAGTAAGCGCTCAATAAATACCGCCGATGCCGAGGATGACGACGCACACAGTAAGCGCTCAAGAGATGATAACGGTAATTATGACGACAGCATCCGTTAGGTGTTTACTACACGCCAAGCCCTGTTCCAAGCACTGGGGTGGAGACGAGGTGATAAGGTTGGCCACGGACCCTGTCCCACTGGGGACTTGCATTCTTGATCCCCATTTTCCCGATGAGGTAACTGAGGCCCAGAGAAGTGAGGTGACTTGCCCTGGGACACGGAGCAGAGAAGTGGAGGAGGCGGGATTAGAACCCACTTCCTTGGCATCAGGCCAAGTTGCTTCTCGATACCACTGAGTGAGGAGGCTGGCGAGGCCCCGGGAGGGCGCTCACTAGAGAGACGCCACTGAGGGGGAGGACGATGGACAGAGGGAGCGCTCCCTAGACCGACGGAGAGAGAGCACTGAGGAGTGAGGAGGAGGATGACGATGACGCACCGAGCGAGCGCTCCCCAAACGCCACTCACTGCTCCAAGGAGAGCGGGGAGGAGCGGGGAGGAGCGGGGAGGAGCGGAGCGCAGGGCGCAGGGCCGGCCCGCCCGCCCGCCGGGCCCGTACCTTGCTCCAGAGGCTCAGGGCGAAGTCCCGGGCCGGGCCGTCGTGGGGCAGGGCGCCGGTGTCCCGCAGCCGCTGCACGAAGTCCTCGGCCGAGGCGCAGCGCCGCGCGGTGCCGATGAGGAAGGGGGCCAGGTGGCGCTGGCTCAGCCCCAGCACGGCGTGCAGCTCGTCCTCCACCCAGCGCTCCAGACCCGCCGGCGTCGCCATGGCGACGGGCGCCGCGCACCCCGCCGGCCGCTGGGACCGGGGCGGGGGGGGGAGCACGACAGAAGCTCAACGGCCGCCGCCGCCGCCGCCGCCGCCGCCGCCGCCGCCGCCGCCGCCGCCGCCGCCGCCGCCGTCGCTAGGCAACCCGGCGAGCGCCCCGGAAATCGCCGCCCCGCGCCCAGGCAACCGCGCAGGCGCGCCGGAAGCCGCTTAGCCCGACGGGCCCAAGCCGGGGCGCCGGGAGACGTTCGGCACGGTAGGCGATGAGGCGGAGGGGTAAGGGGGGGGAGGGGCGGCAAGGCGCCGCGTCGGCACCCCGACGATTTGGAGCGGCGAGGCCGGAGAAGGGAGCCTCACCTGGCTCCGGCCACCCCGCCCCGCGCCTCTTCCGGCCCGTGCGTCGGTCCTTCCGGCTCCCGGGCCTTCTCGCCCTCGGGGCAGGTTGACTTCCGGTTCCTGTCGGCGCCTCGGCTAAAGGGGCCCTGCCCCACAGCGCCATCTTGGGGCTCCAGGCCGCTCGGCCTCAGGAAGGGCCGGCTGAGCGGTCGGGGGAGGAAGAAGCCCCCCCCCCCCCCCCCACTCGGTTCGGGGGTCTTTTTCGTCTGGTTGATTATTATTTCGTCTTTTTATTAATGGTATTAAACACTTCCCACGGGCCAGTCATTGTTCCAAGCGCCGGGGTGGATACGAGATGATCAGGTGAAACACGGGCCGTGGTCCAGGTGGGACTCCATCCCCATTTTCCAGATGAGGCGACCGAGGCCCAGAGCGGTGAAACGACTTGCCCAAGGTGCCCCGGCCGACAAGTGGCGGCGCCGGGATGAGGACCCAGGTCCGTCCGACTCCCGGGCCCCGGCTCTTTCCGCCAGGCCACGCCGCTTCTCGGGTAAGAGTGGGCCGCCCCGCCCACTCGTTCGTTGGTTCGTTGGTTCGTTGGTTCATTCGATCGTGTTTCTTGAGCAAGCGCTTACTGTGTGCAGAGCGCTGTAGCGAGCGCTCGGAGTGTACAGTTCGGCAACAGATAGAGACGATCCCTGCCCAACGACCGGCTCCCAGGCCAAACGGGAATGAGTCGAATGAGTGGGACCGATCCAGCGGGACCGTGCTAGTCTCGATCTACCGAGAGGGAAATCCAGCCTCGGAAAATGAAGGGCAATCGATCGGCCATTCAGTGGTACTGATTGAACGCTTACCGTGGAGCGCTGTACCAGACACTTGGTGAAGCACAGTTCGACAGAATCGGCCCACCAGTTCCCAGCCCTGCTTCGGGGCAGCGTGGCCTAGTGAAAAGAGCCCCAACTTGGGGGTCGGAGGACCCGGCTTCTAATGCCAACTCTGCCATCGCCCGCTGGGTGACCTGTGTGGCAAGTCACTTCACTTCTCTGTTCCTCAGTTTCTTCATCTGCAACATGGGGGATTCAATTCCT
This sequence comes from Ornithorhynchus anatinus, assembly GCF_004115215.2. Lineage (NCBI taxonomy): Eukaryota > Metazoa > Chordata > Mammalia > Monotremata > Ornithorhynchidae > Ornithorhynchus > Ornithorhynchus anatinus. The sequence goes on along the minus strand of NC_041753.1, from coordinate 8,426,388 downwards.
GCCCTCCCTCCTATTTAAACTACTGAGCCCCATGTGGGGCAGGGATCGTGTCTCAGTTTGTATCTGCCCCAGTGCTGAATACAGTGCTCGACACATAGCAAACACTTAGCCGATACTATGATTATGACTATGCTTACTGGGTGCCAAAGCCCTGTACTAGAACCTGGGGGAAATACAAGCTAATCAGCTCAGTCACAATCTCTGTCTGATAACCCTGAATGGAGTCTCCGATGGAGGAACAAATCAATCAAAGGTATCTTCTGAGCACTGACCTTGAACAGAGCACTGTTCCAAGTGCTCGGCAGACAGACACGTTCTCTGCCCTTAAGAAGCTTACAGTCCCCTTAGGCTTTAAATTCCTCCTGGGCAGGGAACATTTCTACCAACTCTGTTATGTCGAATTCTCCCGAGCGCTTAGTGCAGTGCTCTGCACACAGTAAGTGCTCAATACTTACGACTGACTGATAGGAGGGGAGACCTATTAAAATAGATTACAGATGGGTTCACAGATGCCGTGGGGCTGAGGGTGGGGTGAACAAAGGGGACAGGTCCAAGTGCATAAGCGAAACAGAAGAGAGAGGGAGTAAGGTAAAAGAGGGCTCGGTCAGGGAAGGCCTCTTGGAGGAAATGTGCCTTCAATAAGACTTCGAAGGTGGGGAGAGCGGGGGTCCGTCCGATAAGAAGGGGAAGTTCCCGACCAGAGGCAGGACGTGGGTGAGGTGTCGGCGGCGAGATAGACCAGACTGAGGTACTGTGAGTAGGCTGGTGTTAGAGGAACGAAGTGCGTGGGCTGGGCTGCAGTGGGAAATCAGCCCTACACCACTTATGCACACGTCTGTAATTTATTGGTATTAGTATCTGTCTCCCCCTTCGAGACCATAAGCGCCTTGTTGGTAGCAAACACGTCTACTCAATCTGTTTTATTGTGCTCTCCCAAGTCTTAGGACAGGAGGTTGGGAGGTCAGACAGGAGGCCGATACAGTAATCCAGTCAGGATAGGAGGTGATTATACTAACGTCATAGCGGTTTGGATGGAGAGGAAAGGGTGGCTCTTGGCGATGGTGCGAAGATGAGACCGCCAGGTTTTGGTGACGGAGTGGATGTGTGGGGTGAATGAGAGAGCGAAGTCAAGGACGACAGCAAGGCTGTGGGCCGGTGAGACGGGAGGGATGGTAGTGCCGTCCACGGTGACGGGAAAGTCAGGGAGAGGGCAGGGTTTGGGAGGGAAGATAAGGAGCTCAGTCTAGGACATGCTGAGTTTGAGGTGGTGGGAAGACATCCAAGTAGAGTTGTCCTGAAGGCAGGAGGAGATGCGAGCCTGGAGGGAGGGAGGGAGGGAGGGAGGGAGGGGGAACGGGAGGAGATGTAGATGTAGTCCGCATAGAGATGATAGTTGAAGCAGTGGGAGTGAATGAGTTCACCAAGGGAGTGAGTGCAGATGGAGAATAGAAGGGGACCGTTCATTCATTCAATTGTGTTTATTGAGCGCTTACTGTGTGCAGAGCACTGTACTAAGCGCTTGGAAAGTACAGTATGGCAACAGATAGAGACAATCCCTACCCAAGAACAGAGATCACAGTCTAGAAGGGGGAGACAGACGACAAAACAAGTAGACAGGCATCAATAGCATCAAAAGAGATAAATAGAATTATAGATATATATACACATCGTTAATAAAATAAATGGAATAATGAATATGTACAAATATACACAAGTGCCGTGGGGTGGGGAAGGGGGTAGAGCAGAGGGAGGGAGTAGGGGCGTTGGGGAGGGGAGGAGGGGCAGAGGAAAAGGGGAAGGGTCAGTCTGGGAAGGCCTCCTGGAGGAAGCGAGCTCTCGGTAGGGCTTTGAAGGGGGGAAGAGAGCTAGTTTGGCGGATGTGAGGAGGGAGGGCGTTCCAGGCCAGAGGTAGGACGCGGGAAAGAGGTCGACGGCGGGGCAGGCGAGAACGAGGCCCAGTGAGGAGGTGAGCGGCAGAGGAGCGGGGCGCGCGGGCTGGGCTCTGGAAGGAGAGAAGGAAGGTGAGGTAGGAGGGGGCAAGGCGGGGGAGAGCTTTGAAGCCAAGAGTGAGGAGTTTTTGCTTCACGCCAAGGTCGATGGGCAACCACCGGAGATTTTCGAGGAGGGGGGGTGACCTGCCCGGAGCGTTTCCGTAGAAAGGTAATCCGGGCAGCAGAGAACCGACCCTTGAGGAGGTGTCCTCCGTGGCCCAGGGACAGTGCCAACCTGTTTATCTGGTATCGATCCCCGCACTTAGAACAGCGCTCGACCCATAGTAAGCACTTAACAGATCCCATCATTATCATTATTAGCATGACTCTGAGCCCCTCGTGGGACATGAACCTATCCATTAGCTTCTATAGACCCCCGCGCTTAGTACAGCGCTTAGCACATAGTAGGCACTTATTAAAAAAAAACACCCGAATAGCACAACTGTTCAAAGAGTTCCACCTGCCTCCCCCTTCCGTGTCCTCCGTACACGTGGATCCCCAACCTTTGGGCATTCGACAGTCACCCCACCCTCAACCCCACAGCACTTCGGTACCTATCTATCGATCGGGTAGAGCCAGATCCCTATCAGCATCCGTCTCGCCCTCTAGACCGTGAGCCCCTTATGGGCGGGAAAGGTGCCCACCCACCCCGTCGCATTGGACTCTCCCGAGCACTCAGCACGGTGCTCCGCCCTCAGTAAATGCTCGATAAGGACCACTGATTGACCGACCGAGGGATGGGTAGACGATGACGATGGAGGAGGAGGAGGGCAGGCTCTTCCCGCGTCGGTCCCCCCTCCCCACCCAGGGGCGCGCCCACCGACGAACGTCAGGACACGGGCCCGTGCGGAATCGACTCCCGTTTTATTATGGAAAATGAACAAAAACACAAAACCAGGCGGATCCAGTATGGGCCAGAGTGATGGGGGACGGGGGCGGGCCGGGCCCCGAGCGGAGCCTCAAACAAGCGGAGGAGCGGCAGGGGGCGCTCTTCGGCGCCGGCGCGAGCGCCCCCCCCCCCCCCAGCCCCCTCCGGGCACGGCGCGGGAGGGGGCGGGGCCGGGAGCCCCGCTGCCCTCCTCCCATTGGCCGCCCGCTCCCCGCCCCGAGGGGGGCCCGCCCCCAGGGGGCGGGGCTTCGCGGGCTGCGGGGGACCGGGGCAGGCCGAGGAGCGACGCTCATTGGCCGGCGCTTCCGTGACGTCACGTGTAAACCAGCGGGACGGAGCTTGGGCGAGCCGAAGGGCGAGCGGGGGGCGGGGTTTGTAAACACGAGTGGGCGGAGGCTCGGAGGGGGGGGCGCCCGGACCGGCCCCCTCCCAACCCAGAGGCATTGCCCGGAAACCGCAGCGGGGGAGAGGGCGGGACCCAGGGGTCCTGGAGGGGCGCGGCGGGGCGGGGCGGGGCGCGGCGCGGCGGGCCCCCACTCACCCATCCCTTTGGAGGGAACCTTCCCTTTCTGGGTCCAGCACCCCCCCCCCCCCCCCCGGGGGGACCCTGGCCAGCAGGGGACTCTTCAGGCCTCAACGACCCATCGACAGTGCCCTGCAGCAAGGGCCGGCACACTTTGACTTTTGACCTCTAGTCCCGGGGCCAACCGCCCGCCGCCCGCCCCTATCCGACCGGGGCCGGGACCTTGTCCTCAGTTACCGGTTCTTCGTCGCGGGGGGGCCCGTGGACCCAGAGGCCGCAGGGAAGGCCCAAAACCCCCTGGGTACCGGCCCTTCCCCCTCCCTCCGGCCTGCGGAACTGGGAGGGTCACCGGCGGCAGGATTCATCTGTGAGGGGAAAAAAGACGGGGGGTGGGGGGGAGAAGAATGAAAATCTGGGCTTTTCCATCCCTGAACCCCCAGAGGTCCTCTCCCCCCCATCAGCTCCTCGTCCTTAGATCATGGGGCCCCTCTGGGCCCAGGGGCCGTGCCGTGTCACATGTGTGACTATCTTTCTGGGCTCTCAGTACAGTGCGTTTTACATAATGAACACTGAATACGGGAAGCAGCCCGGCCTAGTGGAAAGAACGTGGGTTTATCAGTCAGAGGACCTGAACCGAGGAGCTGAATTCTAATCCCTGCTCCACCGCTTTGCTGCGTGACCTTAGGCAGATCACTTAAGTTCTCTGTGCCCGTCACCTCTCTATAAAAAGGAGGTTAACACTGTGAGCCCCCTGTGGGACGGGGACTGTGTCCAACCTGATCATCTTGTATCCAGCCCGGCGCTTAGGACAGTCCTGGAAATCAATCCAATGTATCTGAGCGCTTTCTGTGTGCAGAGCACTGTACTAAGCGCTTGGGAGGCTGCAGTACAACAGAATTAACAAGGGCGTTCCCAGCTTAATAAGTACTTAATCAATATTGGTTAAAAAAAAAAGGCACTCAATGAATATAAATCGATTAATACTAGCTCGTCATGGACAGGGAATGTGTCTACTAAGTCTGTTGTAGCGTGCTGTCCCAAGCGCTTAGGACAGTGCTCTGCACACAGTCAGCTCCTGGATGATTAACCGCCCATTCTCCCCCATTTAGACTGTGAGCCCGTCATTGGGCAGGGACTGTCTCTGTTGCTGAATTGTCCATTCCAAGCGCTTAGCACAGTGCTCTGCACATAGTGAGTGCTCAATAAATGCGATTGAATGAATGGAGTGAGTGAATCCTGGGCTCTGGGTTCCAGGGGCGGGGCCGGGGGGAGCCGCCTCTCCCAGAGCCGCTCGGTCTCCTCACCGACGAGCAGCGCCTTGGTGCGGAGACCCCCCCGCAGCTCCCGCTGCAGCAGCGCCTCCTCCTCCTCCTCCTCTTCTTCCTCCTCCTCCTCCTCCTCCCCCCCGGCGGGGGCAGGGGCGGCGGGGAGCGCCGGGGGCTCGGGCTCAGGTCCCAGCTCTTCCAGCATGGCACTCTCCGAGGGGTACTGGTAGGTGGTCTCCAGGGCCGTCTCGCTGAAGGAGATGCTGAGCTGCGAGAGGGGGGAGGGAGGACATCATCATCAGTCGTATTTCTTGAGCACTTACTGCGTGCGGAGCACTGGGCCGAGCGCTTGGGAGTCCAATACAACAGACGCGGCGGAACCGTCCGCGGCCTGCCTGTGGCGAGTTGTGTCCTGAGGGTTGGTTGGGCGGAGATCCCGGGGGGGGGACCCCTACGAACAGCGACAGGGTGAGAAGCAGCGTGGTGTAGTGGATAGAGCCTGGGCCCGGGAGTCACGAGGACCTGGGTTCTAATCCCAGATCCCCCACTTGTCTGCCGTATGACCTTGGGCGAGTCACTTTACTTCTCTGGGCCTCAGTTACCTCATGGGGAAAATGGGGTAAAATTAAGACCGCGAGCCCCATGCGGGCCAAGGACTGTGTCCAGCCTGACGATCTCGTATCTACCCCGGCGCGGGGCACAGCGCCTGGCCCAAAGTAAGCACTTAAATGGCATGAATAAAGGAGAGGCGGTTCCTCGGGGAAGGCAGGACTGGGGCATCCCCTCGCTACCCATCTGCAGGGTGAAGGACCGGGTGTCTGGAGAGGAAGGGGAGGCTTGTAGGAGTTGGTGGAGGGTGGCGGGGAGGGTGACCCTACTCAAACAAAGGAGGTCGAAGGGAGCAGATGGAAATAGTACAGTGCCCTCCACACAGTCAATAAATCGGTAAATACGACTGAATGAAATACCCGAGGGAAGGAGGTCGCGAGGTCGCTCGTAAGCACTCTCTCTCCCGCCCGACCTCCCGGCACTCCAGTCGAGAGGCCGACTCCCCGCGGCTGGGGCCGGGGCCGGGGCCGGGGCCGGGGCCGGGCCCTCCTCCTCCTCCTCCCCGCCCTGCTGCTGCAGCCCCGCTCCGCTCGGCTCCCGGGGAGGTTCACCCCGGAGGCCGGACCCCCTCGGGGGGGGTACAACACCCCGGGACCCCCGGCTCTGCAGGGACAGGGGGAGGAACCGCGTGCGGGACGCCTGGGGCCGTGCAAGGGAAGAGGCAGCCGTAGAGGGAAGGGAGGGGAAGGGAGGGGAAGGGGAGGAGGACGGGAGGACGGGAGGCAGGGAGCCTGGTGCCTGGGTCCGGGGCGGGACCGGGGTCGGGGCCCTCCGCTCTGACGCGGCGGCCGAGGAATGCGCGGGCCCCCGCTCCCCGACCGCTCCCTCCGCCTATATAAGGTCAGAAGGGGCGGCGGGGCCCGGAGGATGGGGGGGCGGAGCCCGGCCCTGCCCACTCCCCTGTCCCGGGAGGCTATTGGCTGAGGCGGGGATTTCCGCCGGGATAACGGGACCAGGCGGGGAAGGAATTAGTCGCAGATCGAGGGGGCTCCTCACGGAAAGGGCGGGGGAGGGGCGGGGCCCTGTGGGTCTGCTGGCGGCCCCCCTACATTCCCCTCCCCCCTTCCCTTCCCTTCCCCTCCCCCCCGACCACATCCGGGCGGGCGGCAGCGTTTGGGCGCGTGGCCCAGCTCCCCCCCTTCCCCCCCGCCCCCCATCCCCCCACCCCGGCCTTCCTGTTTTGTCGAAATGAAAGAGAGAGAAAGGCTATGCGGGTCCGGCCCCTGCCGCCCCCCCCACCCCCTTTCCCCCAAACCGAGCTTCGAGGGTCCCTTTCCTCAGCTCGCGGCCCCCCCCGGCCGAACCAGAACCAGAACCAGAACCAGAACCAGAACCAAAGCCAGACGTCCCCGCCCCCCCCCCAACCCCGACCCTCGCCACGAGAAGCCATCGCCAGTTGCGCGGGGGCAGAAGCGAGGCCAGGTGACCCGAAAGGCCAGGTGGCCGTCCGGCGTCGGGGGCGGGGGAAACGAGCCGGGGCTCAGAGCGGACCCCAGTAGAGGAGGCACCTGCCGGGGGGCGGGCGGGATCCCGGCAGGGAGGGCCGGGGGGCTGTGCACACACACCTCGTCTTAGGAGAGCAGATGGCTGCCCCGCCGCTCCGGCCCCGGCCTCTCCTCCCCTCCCTGCACCCAGTCGTGATCTGCTGCTGGTTTCCCCCACCTCGCCTTCCCCCTCTCACCTCTTCCCCCCGACCCCCGGAGCCCCCCCGAAGGAGCTGGGGGCGGGGCAGCCGGGAGAAGGGGAGGGGGCCGGGGAGCCGGCGGGAAAAAAAGGGGCGAGGGGCGGCAGGGGCTGGCCGGCTCGGAGAAAGGAAGTCCGGGGGCGAGGGCGGAGAACAGGCCCGGTTTCCGGGGTTCGGGGTTTCCAAGAGGACGAGGACGGGGCCCAGCTCTCCTCCGCCTTCCCCCACTGACCGCAGAGAAGGAAACCAGCTGATGCAGCAGGCCGAGGACTGGGGGCTGGGGGCAGGGGGCCGGGGACTGGGGGCGGGAGATGGGGCAGCCAGAGCAAATACAGAATTTACTGACTGATGGGAATGCAAGGCGCCAGAGCTGGGGGCAGGGTGGGGGGGGGAGGGGGGGCGGGCGAGGGGAGGCCAGCCCTTCCCGGCCCCGCTGGAAAGCCCCACCCTGCTTAGAGGCAGGAGGAGGGATGGGGTGACCTCTGACTCATTCCGCATCTCCCCCTTTCCTGCCCCGCGTAGGGTAGGGATCCTCACCCCTGAGCGAGACCTGCGGGGACCAAGGGGCCCTAAGACTCCCATCTCACCCTCAACCAGGGAGGCTAGCCTCATTCCCTCCCACTGCATCCTTCGGCTCTCCCCCGTGAGGAGATGGAAGGTGACAGAGCCCTACGGAAATCAGATCTCCAGGAAGCCTTCCCTGCCTGATCTCCCCACCCTATCCATCCTCCAATCTGCGTCTTGGGTCCGTCCCCATCGATGGTATTTATTGAGGGCTTACTACGTGCAGAGCACTGTACCGAGCGCTAGGGAGAGTCCAGTACAACAGAGTTGGTGGACATGCCCCCGGCCCACCGTGAGCTTACGGACTGGAGGGGAAGACAGACGTGACTATAACATAAGCATTTTGATACCCCATCCCCAGCCCTATCACACGTGTCCATATCCTTATATTCTGCCACTTCCCTTTATGCATCATTTATTTTAGCGCCTATCTGGCAGAGGAGACCGTAGACTATGTACCCCTTAAGGGCAGGGATTGTGTCTACCAGCTCTTGTGTCGGACTCTCTCAAGCCCTCGGTACAGTGCTCTGGATACAGCGGGCACTCAGTAACCATTGATGATGATACTCTCCCTAGAACCTAGCACGGTGTTTTGCACACAGTAAGCGCTCAATAAATATCACTGGTTGAGTGATCGACTGATGACAGACGGCCTGGCCCCTGAAGTTGCCCAGCTGGTGATCTGGTTTGGCCTCGCCAGCCAGTCCTAGTCCCTGTCCCACCCCCTCTCTTCCTCCCCAGGAGACCCTGGAGGAAAAAGCAAGGCAGGAAAAGCATGTGGGGAAGGGGAGGGGGAGAAGGAAGAGAATCCCAGGAAGAGAAGTTGGGGGGGGGTGGGGAGGGTACTGGGCCCTGAGGAATAGACCTTTCTTATCTAGGAGAGGAGAGAGTGGCTGGCTGGAGCGGGGGGCTGCTGGGGCCGACACTGGCAGCCCTTGGGGTCCTCCGAGGCCTCTAGGAGCCCGTCCCCGCCCCCAGGGTGGGCTTTAGTTTAGTTTAGTCTAGTCTCCTCTCCTTCCTGAAGGCGACTCCTTCCCCACTGCCGCCCCAGCGTCCCCCGCTCCCCCTGGGGGCCGAGGGGGACCCCCTTTTCCATGCTGCCTCCTCCCCTCCGCTTCCCGGGACTCCACCGTCCCACCCCCTGCGCCCCTTCCCCTTCCCCCAACCGCCCTGTCCCGTCCCGCGTCCCGCCCCCCGGACACAAGGCTGTCCGCTTCCTCTACGGCCGCTCGCTACCGACATGGGGGGCGGGGGGGGGGGGAGAGAAGAGGAGGGTCGAGGGGGCGGCTTGAAGCTTGACTCAGGGCGGGGGATTGAGGGGATGCCCGGGAAGGGGGAGCTGCCCGGAGCAAGAGAGCCCGGGGGCTGAGAGGAAGGGAAATCGAGGCAGGGCCACGCCCAGAAGTGCAGGGAGCGGGAGCGGGCAGAAAGACGAGGAAAAGCTCGGGCCCGGTTGGCCGAAGTGGCGGGGATGCAGCGTTTAGGGCATTACTGTGCGCACGGGGGGCGCGCCATCGATGGACGGGGGAAGGGAAGAGAAGAGAGAGGAGAGGAGGGGAGGGGAGGGGGCCCGGCCGGCCCCGCCAGGGGAGAGGGAACCGGAGGCGCCGGGGGAGGCACAGACCCCTAACCCCCAGCCCTCCGACCCCGGCCCAAGACAGCTGGGGCTGGGTGTGCATGTGTGTTGGGGTGGGGAGGAGAGGGGAGACGGGACGGCCGGAGCCTTACCTGCTTGCGGTTGGTCTCCGGGGGTCCCTTGGCGAGGCAGCTGCGGCTGAGGGTCAGGTAGCCCCCCAGGACCAGGATCTCGTCCACCGTGGGGTAGCGCTTCCTGCCCGGGCCGGGGGCGGCGGGGGCCGGGGCCGGGCCGGGGGCGGGGGCCGGGGCCGGGGCCGGGGCGGGAGGGGTCCGGCGGGGGTTGACGGTGAAGGTGTGCCCGCTGCGGCGCGGGGGGCCCGGCCCGGCGGCCCCCGGCCCGGCCTTCACGCCGTAGAACAGCCGGCTCATCAGGGGGTCCCTGGGCGGCGCCGGGGCCGGAGCCGGGGCCGGAGCCGGGGGGGCCGGAGCCGGGGGGGCCGGAGCCGGGGGGGTCGGGGCAGGGGGAGGGAGCGGGGGCGGGGCCCCGGTGGCTTCCTCTTCCTGCCGCCTCCCGGGGCCTCCGCCCGGGCCGGGGCTCCCCCGCCTGCCCCCTTCTGCTTCCTCGGCCTCCCTCGGAGCCGGGCTCGGCCCCTGGTCCCCGGGCGCCAGGCTCCGTCCCCGGGCCTCCTCTGGGCTGGGCCTCCGTCCCCGGGGCTCTGCCCCTTTGGGGTCCCGGTCTTGGGCCTCCACTGGGCTCGGCGTCGGAAGTCGGGCCTCCCGGGGTTCCGGCCCCTGCGCTCCGGCCCCCGCCGGGCTGGGCCTCGGCCTCGGGTCCTGGGCCTCGGGCCGCCCTTCCCGGCCCTCTGAAAACTCTGAACTGGGCTCCCTGGCCTCGGCTGGGCTTGGCCTCCGTTCCCGAGCCTCCGACGGTCCCCCGCTCCGTCCCCGAGGCTCCCCGGGGCTCAGGCGCTGCTCTCGAGGCTCAGCCGGTCCTGGGCTCGGCTCTCTGGCCTCTTGCTGGCTTGCCGTCCAACGTCGAGCCTCGACTGGTCCCGGGCTCTGTTCCCGGGCCTCCTCCTCTGGCCTCGGCCTCCGTTCCCGGGCCTCCTCTCCCGGGCTCAGCCCCCGATGGCGGGGCTCCCCGGGGCTCGGCCTCCGTTCCCGGGGCTCCGTCCCCTCGGGGCTCCGTCCCCGGCCCTCCCTGGGGCCCAGCCTTCGCTCATCGCCGGCCCGTGGATGCTGCTGGTGCTGCTGGTGCTGCTGGTGCTGCTGGCGCTCCTGGCGCTCCTGGCGGATGAAGCGGTTCTGGTGGACCGGCCCGATGGCCTCCAGCAGCACGGCGGCCTCGCCCCCCGGGGCCTCCGGGGCCTCCGGGGTCCCGGCCTCGACCTCGGCGTCCGGGACCTGGTCTCCGGGGACCGGCGGGGCCGCGGGAGCCCCCAGCTTGGCCCGGCGTCGCTCCAGGAGCCCCCGCTTCCAGGCTGGCATTTGGGTCAGTCGTTCCCGCTCCACCTGCTCCCGGCCTCGCAGGGCCGCCTCCTCCTGCCGCCGCCGGGCTAGCAGCTGCACCTTCCAGTCCGGCAGGGCGGCCATGGTCAGCGGCCGGGGGCAGAGGGCCGGGCCCTGCCGGCCCCCGGCTCTGGGGTGGGCGGCGGCGGCGGCGGCAGCAAGGCAGGGGTCGGAGGCAGGGGGATTCCCGAAGCGGGGCTGAGGAGGGAAGCGAAGGGAGAGCGGGCTGCAAGAGGGAGGGAACGAGGGAGAGCGGGCCGCGCTGGGCCGAGCCAGGAGAGGGGAGCGGACGGGACGGGACGGGGAGACGAGACGGGGAGGGGAGGGGAGGGGACGGGACAGGACAGGACAGGGGAGACGAGACGGGGAGGGGAGGGGAGGGGAGGGGACAGGACAGGGGGACCTGATTGAAGAGGAACTGGGGGAGAAGGGAAGAGAGAAGCGGGGGCCGGGGAGGAGAGGGCGGCGGGGGCCGGGGGCAGGGCTGGGAGAAGGCAAAGGGAGGGGGCAGAGGGACTAAGGCCGAGCGGAGAGGGGAAAGGGGAAGAAGGGAGGAGGAGGAGGAAGGCGAGGCGCTCGCGGGCCGTCCGTCCGTCCGTCCGTCCGGCCGGCCTCCCCGCGCAGCCCGGAGCAGGCTCCGTCACCCACCTCGGCCCCCTCCGACCGGCGGCCCCGGCTCCGGCCCGGCCAGGACCCCCGGGGCCCGGCCCCTCCCCGGGGCGGGGGCAGGCCTGGGGCGGGGCCGGCCGGGGAAATCCCCTCCCCGGGGGCAGCGGCGGGTCCCCGGCGTCCGGGCGCCTTCCCAGCAGCCGGGAGCCCGGCCGCCCGGAGCCCTCGGATCCCCGGCCCGCCCTCCGCCCTCCGCCCTCGGACCCAGCCCGCCCGCCCCTCTCCGGGGCCCTCGGCGGAAAGGGAGGGCGGCCGGAACGGGACCGGGCCGGACCGGACGGGACGGGACGGGACAGGAGGAGCACGAGCAGGAGCAGAAAAGGAGGAGGGAGAGGAGGAGGAGAGAGACAGAGACCGGCAGCCGGGGGGAGGGAGAAAGGAAGAGGAGGAGAGACAGACAGACACACAGAGAGGCGGAGAGTCAGGGGAGGGGGCGGGCGAGGGCTTTGTCTGAGGACAATGGGGAGAGGGGAGTGGGCGAGTGGGCGAGGGGCGGGCCCAGGCGGGAGGGGGTGGGGTCTCCTGACCCCAAGGGGCGACCACCGCTCATCTGGAGCCCCCGGACCCCGCCCCCCTCCCCGGGACCTAAGCGTCCCGCCCCGGGAGCGCCCCCCGTCCGGTCCGGCCCCGGCCCCGGTCCCGGTCCCGGTCCCGTCCCGCCCAGGGCGGTGGCTCGTGACTCAGGCCCCTCGGGGGGCGCGGGCAGGAAGCGGCAGCTGCGACCCGCCGGACCCGCCCTTCCCCCGCACGCCCGCCTGTCTGGAGCTCCGGGGATTATTATAGGGTCGCCAGTGTGGGGTCCGCGGCCCGGGACCGGCGGGGACCGGGACACCGGGCGCAGGAGGGCCCCGTGGCCGCCGCTGCTCGGGGGCGAGCGGGAGGGAGAGAGGGAGGAAGGGACGTCCAGAGCCCCCCGCCGCCTCCTTCTCCGGAGACGGCGGGGTGGGCCGCCCCGGAGAGGCGGGGAGCACCGCGGGGACCAGGACGCCCAGCCCGGCCCGGCCCGGCCCGGCCCGGCCCGGCCCCCTCCCCAAATCCTGGGGGCGACGCGGGAGCCGCGGGCCAAGCCCACGGAGGGGCCAGAACGACCAGTGCTGCCGCCCAGTGGCCACAAAGGGGCCGCCAGCAGCCCAGCGCCCAGCGCCCAGCGCCCAGCGACGGGACGGGACCGGACGGGACGGGACGGCCGCCCCCCCGTGGCCAGAAGGAGGACGGCAGCCGCCCGGGCCCCGTCGCCCTCGCCCCGGCCCCGAGACAGGCGCGCCGAGCCCCACGCACACACTGGCACACACGTGTAAAAACTTGGCAGCGACTTTATTCCGTCCGTCACCCCAGGGAAATGGACGAAGGGCCTGGGCTCTTAAGGCACCGTGGAGGCGGGAGAGACGGGCCGGGGTGCAGGGTCGCCACCCGCGGAGTCGCCTCCGGCACCCAATTCTGCCTCTTCCCTCGCAAGTCCCGCACGTCCCAGGCTGCGGGTGGGTCCCTGAGGAACGGGGGCGCTGACGGGAGCCCCCGGCCGGGAGCGGTCCAACCCCTCTCCTCCCCCGCGAGGGAGCCCTGAGGTCGGGGGTGGGGTGGGGCTTCGCGTCCTAGGGGATGGCGGACCGGACCGGAGCCACCGGTCCGGTCCCGGAAGGCGATCGTGATCGCCTCAAGTCCAGTGACGGTGATGGAGACCCCTCTCATGGGCGGGGGTCACGAGCGTGAGGGACAGCGGGCGAGATCCTAAGAGGAGCGGGCCTCGTCGGTATTACCGGCGGTCCAAATCCTAAGGGCGGGCCCTCGGACCCGGAGCGAAGGCGGGCGATTCCACCGGGGCCGGGCCGCGGGGCCTTCAGCGGGCGAGGGCCGGGCCGGGGCCGGGGTCCGGGCGGTGGGGCAGGGCGAGCACGTCGAGCTTGCGTCGGAGCTGGGCCCGGAGGTAGTGCAGGTCGTGCTGGTCCAGGCTGTGGGCCAGGCCCAGGTAGAGGGTGAGCAGCACGGCCAGGAGGAGCCGGTCGGGACCCAGCCGGGGCACGGCCCACAGCACGGCCAGCAGCTCCACGCACACCGGGTGCCGCAGGTGGGCAAACAGCCGCAGGGCCCGCGGCGACTTGAGGGCCAGCGGTTCGCCCAGGCCCAACACGTGGTAGTACACCTGGACCGGGACGGGGAGGGGAGACCAAGTCAGCGCCGCGAAACCGCATCCCCCTGGTGAAGAGAGCCCTGGCCCGCGAGTCGGGAGGGCCTGGCTTCTCCTCTGGGCTGGCTCCCCAGCTCCTGCTCCCCTGCCCGGTGACCTCATCCCCGGGCAACTGCAGAACGGAGACTCTGAGCCCCGCGTGGGACGGGGACTGGGTCTAACCTGATCAACACGGACCTACCCCGGGGTTTAGAAGAGCCTGGCATGGAGTGAGCCCTTAACAAATGTCATAAAAAGGCAGGGGACCACAACGCCCCCATCCTCGGCGTCAGAGCCCCGACCCAAGTAGGGTTCGCCTCCTGGTCCTGAACTCCAGCTAATTATTATTATTAATATTAATAACAATTACTTGATGGTAATAAACAATAATCGAGCCTTGCTATTACGGTGATTGTGGCACCTGTTAAACGCTTACTAAGTGCCAAGCGCTGGGACAGATACAAGATCATCAGGTCAGACACTGTCCCATGTAGGGTTCACAGTCTGAGAAGGAGGGAGAACGGGATTTCGTCCACGTTTTACAGGTGTCGAAACAGACACAGAAGAGTGGAGTGACTTGCCCAAGGTCACCCAGCAGACCAGCAGCAGAGCCAGGATGAGAACTCAGATCCCCTGACTCCCAGGCCGAAGCTCTTTCCAGTCCCTCTTGAGACGGTAAGCTCCTTGAGGGCAGGGACCGTGTCCACCAACTCCACTGTTGGTGGACTCTCCGAAGAGCCCGGTCCAGGCAGCACATGGTAAGCACTCAATTTTTTATGGCATTTGTAAAGCACTTACTACATGCCAGGCACTGTACTAAGCGCTGGGGTAGTTGCAAGATAAACAGGCTAGACACAATCCATGGGGCTCACAGTCTCAATCCCCATTTGACAGATGAGGGAACTGAGGCCCAGAGTAGGTCACACAGACAAGTGGCAGAGCCGGGATGAGAACCCAGGTCCTTCTGACTCCCAGGCCCGGACACTATACACTAGGCCAGGCTGTTTCTCAACCAATATTACAATTATTCTTCTCAGGGCACTCGCTGTTGGCTTGTTGGGCGAGGGGCAGGAGTGAAGGGGTGGGAGAAAAGTGCAGCGTGCTCTACATAGTAAGCGCTTAACAAATACCATGGGGGAAAAAAAGGTGCAGGGGAAGATGGTCGGATTCCGGCGAGGGCGGGGGGGGGTTCCAGGGCACGGTGGACCTGGGACTGGGGAGGAAATCTGGGGTGGGGGAGAAATCAGGGGCTGGGGGGCTACCACAGTGGGTTGAGGCGGAGGGTCCATCACCTGCTTGAGCCCCATGAGCTCCGCGTAGTCGAAAACGAGGAGGATGCTGAAGATGAGCAGCCAGGAGACGGTGTGCAACACGAAGCAAAAGAGGGGGACCCAGGTGGCCCAGGGCTCGGCCCGGGCGTCCCAGAGTGCCGGACCTCCACGCACAGGCTCCCAGCAGCGCATCAGCACCTACGGGGAGTGGGGTAGGGGAGCCAGGTGGCCGGGGCCCAGCTTCACCCCTGCCCCTCCCCCCTCGGCTCATCCGCCCCCTCCGTCCCCGGCCACCAGTCCCCCGCCCCCTACCTTCCCCGTGGGGAGCCGGCCATCCCCTTCCTTGCCCGCGGACCATCGGCCTACGCGCCCCCCTGCCCCGGCACCCTCCCCTCTCCGGTCTGGGATCGGGCATCCTGGTACCTGCAGGGCCAGGGCGGTGCAGGCCACGTAGAGGGACCTGTACAGGACTCCGAACCGCCGGGCAGCCCAGGCCTTCACGGGCTCGGTGGCCATCAGGCTGTGCTGCCCCATGAACAGAACCAGCAGCCCCAGGTCCTGCGCCAGAGCACCCAGGACGCCGGGGTCCCTCAGGGCAGCCAGCCAGCCCTGGGCATCTGGGGAGAGGAGAGGAGACGGTCCTGGGGGGAGCCAGGAGGGAGAAGCGGCGTGGACCCGCACGTGGGCCCGGGAAGCACGAGATTGGGGTTCGAAACCCAGTTGAGCCTCCCCTTCCTCTCCATCCCAATTGCCACCACGCTCACCCGACCACTTATCCTATCCCACCTTGATCACTCTATTTTTTTCATGGTATTTGGTAAGACCTTCCTTACTATGTGCCAGGCACTGTACTAGGCGCTGGGGCAATGTGAACGATGACACCCTGGCCAGGCTAACGAGCTTAGCTCACTAGCACCAGTGAGGCTGGCGGGGAGAGATAGGAAGCGTGAATGTTTCCCACGACTCCCGGCACGACCGCCCCCCCGGACGGGCTGCCGGAGCAATAAGGCCCAACAGTTAGACCCGGAAAGAGAAAATTGGGACGGGTCTTGTAACACGATCCTTTTTCACCCCCAATCTGGCCAACGGACGGGAAGAGGATCGGGAAGTAGCAAGGTCTATCTGGGGAGGGCTCTCCACAAACTCTTAGCAGTAGGTTGGAACCCTGTCGTGCCGACGTGGCGACTGGCCTCCACCCAGAGTCGGGGACACCCGCTCTTTCAGATCCCGTGTGGGGCCGAGAGACGGATCGGACCCCTTCGCTGGAGCTAGGAGGGGGGAGTACATCCCCCTGCCCCTCAGGAACTTCAGTCCCGGGTGATCGGGCAAGCTAGCCCGCGTTGGGGTGGTTTGAGAGGTAGACCAAGGTGACAACTGGTGTCTCCTTCCCAGTTTCACCAGTTACCAGTTCCTAGAAGCGGGGTACCATGCTGACCAGCGTACTTAGTGCTTACTGGCCTAGGAATAGCTCTGCTCCCGAGGGTTACCTACTGCGGATCTTTTGGGCTGTCGTCTTAATAGCTCCATCTCCTGTTTCCGTTACCCTTAACCCTCGAGTCTGTGAAACCATTTCCAACCCTGCGATCCACCAGCTCACAGGTTCCCCGGTGGCTGGTTCTACCCGGTGACTTAAATTTGGTGTCAGAAGTGGGATCGGAGGTGACGGGAATGGATTCCCTCACTCTCTACGCAAAGGACCAGGGGTGGGGCTCCCCTAGGTGGGACACCGACTGGGTCGAGCGACATTGGAGCGACTCAGCCAGCTTGGTGGGAAGGGTTCACCACCTGGCGGACGGCAGCCCACGGGAAGGAGGGAGAAGGGTCGGAGAAGACCTTGCTGGCCGCAAAAGTGTATTCCACCCGAGTGGGAAGCGTTCATGGGGCGGGGGCCGGGTGCTTCGCCACATGTAACTAACTAAATAAGGGTGTATTCCTCCCAAAAGGGAAGAAGTTCAATCGGCCACGCGGAATAAACTTTGCATGGCTCGGCCTTCTGACCCCAGTCTCTCACTCTTGCCACACCGATCCTCAAACCCATCCCCACGTGATGGGTGGCAGAGGGATATGATAAATCGGGTTGGACACGGTTCTTGTCCCACAGAGGGCTCACAGTTTTAATCCCCATTTTACAGATGAGGGAACTGAGGCCCAGAGAAGTGACTTGCCCAAGGTCACACAGCAGACACATGGTGGAATCAGGATTAGAACCCAGGTCCTTCTGACTCCCAGTGTGCTCTGGCCACACTGCTTCTCGTGCCTCACACTACATCGGCCTCCTCGTTGACGTCCCTGCCTCCTGTCTCCCCCTACTCCAGTCCATACTTTGCCCGGATCGTTTTTCTACAAAACCATTCAGGCCACGCTTCCCCATTCCTCAAGAGCCTCCAGTGGTGGCCCATCTACCTCCGCATCAAACGGAAACTCCTCACCATCAGCTTTAAAGCAGTCAATCCCCTTGCCCCCTCCCACCTCACCTCCCCGCTCTCCTACCCCAACCCAGCCGGCACACGTCCTTCCTCTCACGCCAACCTTCTCACTGGACCTCCATCTCGTCTGTCGCTCCACCGACTTCTCACCCGTGTCCTGCCTCTGGCCCGGAACGCCCTACCTCCTCGTACCTGACAGACGACGACTCTACCCATCTTCAAAGCCTTTACTGAAGGCACATCTCTTCCAAGAGGCCTTCCCAGACTAAACCCTCATTTCCTCTTCTCCCACTCCCTTCTGCATCCCTCCTACACTTGGGTCTGTAACCTTTATTCACTGCCCACCCCTCACCCCCCACCCCCACTGCACTTGTGTCCACAGCCATAATTGATCTACATTAATGTCTGTCTCCCACTCTAGACTGTGAGATTGTTGCGGACAGGGAACGTGCTTACCAACTCCGTCAGAGTGTACTCTCCCAAGTGCCTAATTCACTGCTCTGCCAACGGAAAGAACTCCATAAAATCCTGGGTTCTAATCCTGGCTCCGCCATTTACCTGCTTTGTGACCTGGGACAAGTCGCTTCACTTCTCTGTGCCTGTTACCTCTAGGCCGTAGGCTGGTTCATTCAGCCAATCGTATTTATTAAGGGCTTACTGCTCGTTATGGGCGGGGAAGGTATCTGCTAATTCTGTCGTATTGTATTCTCCCGAGGGCTCAGTCCAGTGCTCCGGACGTAGTAAGAGCTCAATAAATACCACTGATTGACTGACTGATCGATCGGCGGTATCCTATTTAGGGATAGGACCGTGGGGGTCCAGGACGGTGTACCCGGTTCCCTCGGATCTACCCCGGGGCTCGGGAGAGTGCTTAACTTTCATTCAGTCATCATGAACACTTAGTAGGCGCTTACCCAATGCCATAAGGACCATACAAAGCGCAGTAGCCGAGAAGGGCTAAGCTGTAGGGCAGGTAGGAGGCTAATGGGCCGGGACACGGTCCGTCCGTTGTCCCTCTTTCACCCCGCGGGCAGGAGGGCGGGGGGTAGGGGGACGGGGGTCGAAGGGTAGGGGGACGGGGGACGGGGGTCGGGGGGTAGGGGGACGGGCAGTGGCGATCCCCGTCCTCCGGGCGCCTTCGGGCACCGCGGCCCAGGGACGGGGCCGCGACTTTTCTTTCGGACGGCCCACCCCTCCTCGCGATAACGCCCACTTCCCCGCTTCTGCCCTCCGAGGCTCTTTCTGTCCCTCTCTGGCCCGGCCCCCTCTCCCCCAGACTCTTAAGTCGCTGTTGGGCAGGGAAGGTGGCCACCGAGTCCGTGGTATTACACTCTCCCCAGCGCTTAGTCTGCGCCTGGCGGACTGACCGTGGGGTCGGGGGGCTCTGGCCGCCTTTCAGGTGTCCGCTTCGGCCGGCCGGCCCCGTCTCCCCCGCCCCCCGGGCTTTGGGAGTCTCTCTCTGTCTCCGTCTCTGCCTCTCTCCGCGCGGCTCTGGCCGGCCTCCCTCCTCCCGCCCGCGGCCTCCT
Organism: Ornithorhynchus anatinus; assembly: GCF_004115215.2. Classification (NCBI taxonomy): domain Eukaryota; kingdom Metazoa; phylum Chordata; class Mammalia; order Monotremata; family Ornithorhynchidae; genus Ornithorhynchus; species Ornithorhynchus anatinus. The sequence goes on along the minus strand of NC_041753.1, from coordinate 8,407,720 downwards.
CCCTCCTCCCGCGGCCTCCTCCCTCCGCCCCCGGCCTCCCCCGGCCTCCTCCCCCCGCCCCGCGCTCGGTGTACCGGGCTCCGGGGCTCTGCCGCCCAGCAGCGGCCGCAGGGACGCGAAGCGTACGAACTCGACGCCGGTGCCGAAGGCCAGGACGAAGGAGGCCAGGGCGGCGGGGACCAGCACCGCCGCGGGGGCCATGGCGGGGCCGGGGCGGCCACGGAGAGATGGCGGGATGGCGGGCGGGGGGGGGCGGGGGGGGGCGGGGCTGGCGCACGGACGCCCTGAGGCCTCGCCGGCCTCCGCCCGCCCCTTCCCCGCTAGGGGGCGCCCCTGCCTCCCCGCCGGCCTCCGCCCGCCCCATCCCCTCTAGGGGGCGCCCCTCCCTCCCCGCCGGCCTCCGCCCGCCCCTTCCCCGCTAGGGGGCGCCCGGCCCTGCCATGAGCACCGCGCCCACGCGGAAGGCCCGGCCCCGCCGCCCGCTCCCCTCCTCCACCGCCGGCATCCTCCTCCTCCTCCTCCTCCCCACGACACCGGGCCCCACCTTCCTCCTCCTGTCCCCGCCCCCGCGTTCCTCCACCCTTTCTCCCTCCTCCGGTAGAGAAGCAGCGTGGGTCAGTGGAAAGAGCATGGGCTCTGGAGTCAGAGGTCATGAGTTCGAATCCCAGCTCTGCCACTTGTCAGCTGTGTGACTGTGGGCAAGTCACTTCACTTCTCTGGGCCTCAGTGACCTCATCTGTAAAATGGGGATTAAGACTGTGAGCCCCATGTGGGACAACCTGATTCCCCCATGTCTCCCCCAGCGCTTAGAACAGTGCTCTGCACATAGTAAGCACTTAACAAATACCAACATTATTATTATTATTAACATCACTACAAGGGCGACCTCCAAATCGACATCTCCTCCCCCCTTCTCTCTCTCCCCGCCCCCCCCCCCCCCAGGCTCGCACCTCCTCCTGCCTTCAGGACACCTCTACCCGGATGTCCGCCCACCACCTCCGACTCAACATGGCCAAGACGGGCCTCTCTCCGACTTTCCCGTCCCGTGGACAGCACGACCGTCCTTCCCGCTTCACCGGCCCGCGACCTCGGCGTCACCCTTGCCTCCGTTCTCTCGTCCGCCCCACACATCCAATCCGTCACCAAAACCTGCCGCTCTCACCTTCGCAACATCGCTGAGATCCACCCCTTCCTCTCCATCCAAAGCGCTACCACGTTAGAACCCTCACTCGCCCTATCCTGACTGGATTCCTGCATCGGCCTCCTTTCTGACCTCCCCACTTCAGTCCATACTTCACTCTGCTGCCCAGAATATCTTTCTACAGAAACGTTCGGGACATGTCACACACACACACAAACACACACCCCTCAAAAATCTCCAGTGGTTGCCCATCTACCTCCGTATCTAGCAAAAACTCCTCACTAGGGGCTTGCAAAGCTCTCCATCGCCTTGCCCGCTCCTACCTCACCTCCCTTCTCTCCTTCTACATCCCAGCCCGCACACTCCGCTCCTCTGCTGCTACCCTTCCCACTGTGCCTGGTCCTCTCCTGTCCAAAAGTCGACCCCTGGCCCACGTCCTGCCTCTGGCCTGGAACGCCCTCCCTTCTTTAATACGCCAAACTAGCTCACTTCCCCTCTTCAAGCCCTACTGAAGGCTCACTTCCTCTAAGAGGCCTTCCCAGATGAAGCCCCCCTTTTCCTCACCTCCCCCTCCCTTCCATATCACCTAGACTCGCTCCCTTTGCTCTTCCCCACCTCTCCACCCCATTGCACTTATGTGTATATATACATACCCCATTGCACTTATGTGTATATATATATATATGAAATTCTATTTATTTATATTGATACCTGTTTACTTGCTTTGATATCTGTCTCCCCCACTCTACACTGTAAGCCCGGTATGGGCAGGGATTGTCTTCGTTGCTGAATTGTACTTCCCAAGTGCATAGTACAGTACTCTGCACACAGTAAGCACCCAATAAATACGACTGAATGAATTAATCGAATGAATGAATCCCATTCCCCCCCCCCCGACCTTCCTCCAGCCCCTCCTCTTGCCCCCTCACCCAACTTCCGCACCCTGTCACCCTCCTTCCCCAAACCACCTGTTTCCCCACCACCAGTTCATCCTTGTTTCTGCCATCAGTTTTTATTTGGGGAGGGGGTGTCCGTAGAAAAGGCCGGAGGCCGGGGCACGAGCGTTGTCAAGGCGGCGGGGGCAGGGCAAAGGGCTGGGGCTGTGTCTCCTGGCGCAGGACCCCGGTGAGCAGGAACTCCGCGGAGAGCAGGGGAAGCCCGGCCCGGGCCGCGGGGCAGCAGCGCCCCAGGTCCTGCGGGCAGGAGATGACCAGCCGGCGAGGCTGGCACCGCAGACAGCGAGGGGTTGGATCAGCTGGGGCCGACGGTGGGGGCCGGGGCTGAGCCGGCGCAGCCGGCCGAGGTCCTCGGCCCCCCATAACCCACCACCATGGGGGAACCCCTCCGTTCCGCCCCCTGCCTTGGTGGCCTGTGCCACGTGGGCTAAGACAGTGCCACCGCAGCAGGCGACGATCTCCCACGTTTGGGGCGGCACCCCCCACCCTGGGGACCCCCTCCCCTCACTCCCTACCTTAAAGGACCGTGGCATCTGGGCTAAGACGGTGCCACCGCAGCAGGCGATGATCTCCCGCATCTGGGGGGGCGGGGGCTGCACCCCTGGGGTCACGTGGATCTCGTAGCCCTGCGGGGCGGCAGGAAGCACTGTTGTGGGGCCTGGGGTCCCCTAGGGAGAGGGTTGGGGTGGGTGGCCAGGGGTCCTTGGGTCCTCGGCTTCTCACCTGAAGCATCGCCCGGCTCCGGGCCCGGCTCAGGGCCTCCCGAAGGCTGAATCCGAAATTGAGCTCCTGCTCTGGGTCATCCACGGCGAAGTCGTCCGGGGGCAGGAAGCGGCCGGCCTGGCGTGACTGATGGGGGTGGGGGGCATGACGGGGGGACGGGACGGGCTCCAGGTCAGGCTCGACCCTGAGCAGGGACCGTGAGCCGTCCCCCAGTCCCCACCTTTCGGGACCTGGGCAGGCCCTAGCCTAAAATAGCAGTGACTAGCCACCTGTTCTTCATATTCATTCATTCGGTCATATTTATTGAGTGCTGACTGTGTGCAGGGCACTGCACTAAGCGCTTAGAAAGTGCAATTCAGCAACAAATAAAGACCGTCCCTGCCCACAACGGCCTCACAGACCAGCAGGAGGGAAGATGATCACTCTCCCCAGCTTCAAAGCCTTACTGAAGGCCCATCTCCTCCAAGAGGTCCTCCCAGATTAAGCCCTCATTTCCTCTTCTTCCTCTCCCTGTTGTGTTGCCCTTGCATTTGGATTTGTAACCTTTATTCACCCCCCTCCCCGCTCCCAGCCCTACAGCACTTATGTGGGTATCCATCATTTATTAATTTATATTCATGTCTCCCTCCCCCTCGAGACTGTACGCTTGCTCACTGTGGGCAGAGAATGTGTCTACCAACTCTGTTAGGTTGTTATATTTACTTTCCCAAGCGCATAGTACAGTCCTTTGCACACAGTAAGCGCTCAGTAAAAACCACGGATGAATTAGGAGGCAAGTTTCCCACCCCTGAGGCAGGTCCTAGGACCCAGGGGCTTAATGACCATCATCGCTGTGGTATTTCTTAAGCCCTTACTACACACAAAACACTGTAATAATAACAATAATAATGATGATGGTATTTAAGTGCTTATTATGTGCCAAGCACTGTTCTAAACACTGGGGTGGATACAAGGTAATCGGGTTGTCCCTCATGGGGCTCACACTCTTAATCACCATTTTCCTGATGAGGTAACTGAGGCACAGAGAAGTTAAGTGGTTTGCCCAGGGTCACACAGCTGACAGGTGGCAGAGCCGGCATTAGAACCCACATCCTCTGACTCCCAAGCCCAGGCTCTTTCCACTGAACCACGCTGCTTCTAAGCACCGTAGTAGGAATGAGAGAATCCAGCCAGACACAGTCCCTGACCTACAAGGGGCTCACAGTCTAAGTAGGAGGGAGAACGGGAATTGAATCCCCATTTACCGAGGCTCAAGGAAGTGAAACCATTTGCCCAAACTCACACAGTGGGCAAGTGGCGGAGTGGGGATGAGAACCCAGGGTCCCAAGCACCGACCCTTTCCATTAGGCCACGTGGCTTGTCTTCTCGGGTCTGGGGCCCCCTGATTCTAACCGGGGGAGCAGGCGGGAGGGAGGGACAGAGGGAGGAAAGGAAGGAAAGGAAGCACAGAGCTCGTGGTTGGGGGTAGGAGCCCAGACGTGATCAGTCGGCGAGCCCAGGACGGACAGGGGGTCACACACACACACATACAGCCACCTGCCGGTCACACCCCACTTCCCAGAGAAAGCTTTCGAACCACTTAATAAATCACCGTACTATCTGTTAAGCGCTCACTCTATGCCAAGCACTTCACCGCTGTGCTTCAGCTTCCTCACCTGTAAAATGGGGATTCAGTACGCGGTCTCCCTCCGACTTAGGCTCGGAGCCCTGCGCGGGACAAGGACAGCGTCCGACCTGATTAGCTTGGGTCTACCCCGGCACTTAGTACAGGGCTTGGCACAGAGTATGCGCTTGACAAGTATTATAAAACAAGGAAAGATGATTACCCTGTCTCTAACCCAGTGCTTAGTACAGTGCAGATTCCACATAGGGCTCACAGTAAATAATAATAATAATGATGGTTGTCAAGTGCTTACTTAGTGCCAGGCACTGTACTAAGCACTGGGGTGAATACCAGAAAATCGGGTTGCACACAGTCCCTGTCCCACGTGGGGCTCACGGTCTCAATCCCCATTTTACAGATGAGGGAACTGAGGCCCAGAGAGGTGAAGTGATTTGCCCAAGGTCATTCACACAGCAGACAAGTGGCAGAGCCAAGATTAGAACCCCTGACTTTCTGACTCCCGGGCCCGGGCTCTATCCACTAGGCCACGCTCCTTCTCAGTGTGGATAACGGGAGGGGGGGGGCACGTATTGAATTCCCATTTTGCAGATGAGGGAGCTGAGGCCCAATGAGGTGAAGTTGACTTGCCCAACGTCCCAGGGCTGACACGCGGCAGAGCTGGGATTAGAGCCCAGTTCCTTCTGACTCCCAGGCCCGGGGCTCTTTCCGATAACTTAATAGCAAAAACCCGACAATAACGGTGGTGGGTTTAATAAGCACGCTTACTCTGTGCCGAGCACTGCGCTAAGTGCTGTGGGGGATACTGGGTAGTCAGGTCAGACACAGCTCCTCCTCCACCTTGGGTACGGAATCTGTCTGCTTATTGCTGTATTGTACTTTCCCAAGCGCTTAGTACAGTGCTCTGCCCACAGCAAGCACCCAATATGATCGGATGGAATGAAGGTGAGGAGAGCAGGTGACTCCACCATCCTGTACAGATGAAGAAACTGAGGCACGGAACAGGTGAGGGGCTTGCCCAAGGCCAAATATCATTATCATTATTATTATGGTAGTTGTTAAGCACTTACTATGTGCCAAGCATTGCTCTAAACGCTGGAGTAGATACAAGTTAATCAGGTTGGAGACGGTCCCTGTCCCACATGGGGCTCACACAGAAGGCCAGGAACAGAGCTGGGAATAGATTCCAGGTCTCCTGGATGCCCTGCCCTGTGTTCTTTCCACTAGGCCACACTGCCCGATTTCACTCCTGCCCTTTAAACTGGAAGGTAAGGCTGCCTCCTCCAAGAAGCTCTCCCAGATTGGCCCCGCCAGCTCTCCTCCACCACCGATGACCACCCATGATGTCATCCTTCATGGCGCCTTCTGGTCAGGCGGTCTTGATCTAATCAATCCCGCTCCCTCCCTGGGGACCTGACCTCCCCCACCTGCCCGGGGCCCCGCCCGCTGCGAGCTCGGGGGTGAGCCCGGCGGGGTGGGCTGGCAGACTGACCTGGTGCAGCCAGCTCCGATCCACGATGGGGAGCCCCCGGCCCAGGGCGCACAGGAACTTGACGGTCCGGCGGATGCGGTCGGTCACCAGGTGGGTGGCGTCCGCCACCGAGCCCACCAGCTGCCCGCCCAGGGCCTGGACCGCCTGCTCCCCCTGAGGGTCCACCACGCCGGTGAAGAGAACCTGAGGGGAGAGGAGGGGAGAAAGGTAGGGGAGGAGGGAAGGTGTCACCCCGAGTCCCTCGGGTGGCACCGGAGCCCCCCCGATCCCTCGGGCTCATACCCTGGGCTTCTCGGGTTTCTGGGTCTTCCTGAGGCTCCGTCGGCTTCCAGTCGGGGTGAGGTCCGTCCCGGCCGCGGGGCCACTCCTCGGTCCGGGGGTCCCCACAGGAGACTGCGGGTAGACCTGGGAAGGGGAAGGGAGTGATTCGCCGGAGATTGGAAGCTCCTCGAGGACAGGGATCGGGCCGACCTGTTCTACCATACTGTCAGCTCCCAAGCGCTCGGTACAGCGCTCTGCTCACAGTTACGTGATCCATAGATACCATGGATTGACCGCCTCCCTGCTCTAGTTTGGAAGCTCCCTGTGGGCAGGGAAAGTGTCTCCTAACTCTTGGATTGGCCTCCCCCAAGTGCTCAGAACAGGGGGAGTGGTACAGCTCATGGTAAGTGCTGAATAAAGACCATGGATTGATGGATTGATTGGTGGGAGGAGTCCCCTCCCAGGAGCTGTGCCGGCTCCCCAGCCGGGCCCCTCTCCCTTACCTCTTCTTCTCGGAGTCTCGGCACATCTGTGGGCGGGCCATCCGATTCTGGGGCTCCCCGGGGGCCGGCCCCTCCCCTGCGTGACCTCTTCGGGGGCTCCGCCTCAGGGGGCGGGGGCCGCTTACGGCTCCGGGCGGCCTGGGCTTCAGACCGGGGCGCCGGAGGGGACTCCAGGTTCCCGGCCGCCCCTCTGCTCCGACTCCGTGTAGAGCGGGGCGCGGGGGAGGCTCTAGGCTCAGCGGGGGTGGGGGGCTCAGGTTCTGAGGAGGACCCGGCCGCCCCCCTCTTTCGCTTGGCCCGGGCGGGGGCTTCTGGGACAGTTCTGGGCTCAGAAGGTGGCGATTCTGACAGCGGGGGACCCCCGGCCGCCCCCCGCCTCCGTTTGGCTGGGGGACAGGGTTCCGACACGGTTCCGGCCTCTCGCCGGGTGCCGGGATCCGGAGGAGTCGGAGGCTCGGTTGAAGCTGGGGGTTCAGTCTCCGAGGCCACGAGGGTCTCTGACCCCGCCGCCGCCCCACCTCTCTGTCGGGTTCGGGAGGGACGGCTCGGCTTGTGCGGGACAGAGGCTTCGGGCTCTGGGGCCGGGGCTGCCCCCGCGGTGCCCCGTCTCCATTTGGTCCGGGGGTCGGGATCCGGCCCAACTGTGGGCTCTGAAGGCGGAGGGGCCCCCAGGGCGGCCCTCCTCCTGCTCCTCCTGGCCTGAGGGACGGGCTCTGGAGTGGTTCCGGGCTCGGGGGTCGGGCTCGGCTCCGGAGGGGCCTCCGGCTGGGACCGCGCGGTCAGGGGCGGCCCTGCGGATCCCGGGCTCCGGCCGAGGGAGGCCTGCGGAGCGCCATCCGGGGGCAGAGGGCTCTGGGAGACTTCAGGTGCTCTCGCCATCCCTCGCCTCTGGTTCCGCCTGGTCCTGGGAGCAGAGTCCTGGGGGCCAGCTGGGCCCGGAGCAGGGCTGGGCTGGTCTCGGTCGACTGGGGGAGCCACCAGCACCTGGCGTTTCGGGACGGCGGGGACCCTGGGTCCAGCAGCAGACTCCAGAGAAGGAGTAGCAGCTTTGGGCTCTGTGGGGGCTGGGTGTGAGGTGCCGTGCTCTTCGCCAACCTGCAGGGAAATGGATCAAGTGAGAGAAGCAGAAGGACGTCGGGGGGAAGAGGAGGCAGGGAAAGGGTGCCAAGGAATAAGGTGGGGGTGGTGGGCGCGGGACAGGGAACGGGAAGAGAACCGGTAACCAGGGCCAAGGGTGGGCCGGGGGAAGGGCAGCGCTCACCGCTGGGCTCTCGCTGGAGGGCAGGCTCTCTGGCTTCACACGGTCTGGCAGAGGGAGGGAAACAGAGTCAGCCCACGGGCCCCCCTTGGGCAGGAGAACGAGATCCCTGTGGCCCCCCGGAGTTCACTCACCCCTGTGGCTCCGGCCGCTGGTCGGGGCTGCCGGCCGGTGGTGGGATCGGACCCCCTTGGGGGCGGGTGGCGACCCCTGGCTCCTGGCCTCTGGGTCCGAGGGGCCATCCGGCAGGGCCTCCTGGCCCAGAGGCTCCATCTCTGGCATCCACCCCTCCGGTTGGGCACCCTGCCCGGGGGTCTCGAAGCACGCCACCTGTGGCGTCGGTCTCTCCAACTCAGCCTTTAGAGTCTGGCTGTGTGCCACCCTCTCCAGGGTTGCCTTCCCCAGGACCTCCGGCCTCTCTGACACCCAGACCTGTCCCCCTGCCTCCGGTTTCTGGCTCTCTGACTCCTTCTCAGGGTTCTGTATCTCTAGGCTCTGTCTCCCTGGTCCCCTAGCTAGGCTCTCTGTCTCTGGCCTCCTCTCCAGGCTCTGTCTCTCTGGGTTCCTTTCGGCTCTCTGTGTCTCTGACCCGCTCCTGGCACTCTGTATCTCTGGGCTTTGTCTCTCTGGCCCCCTCGCTAGGCTCTGTGTTTCTGGGGTCCTAGCAGGGGTCTGGGTTTCAGGTCCCCTGTTGGGGTTCTGTGTCTCTGGTCCTCTCCCAGGGCTCTGTGTCTCTGGTCCCCTCTTAGCTCTGTGTGTCTCTGACCCCCTCTCGGGGCTCTGTGTCTCTGAACCCTTCCCGGGTCTCTCTGTGTCTGGACTTTGTCTCTCTGATCCCCTAGCAGGGCTCTGTGCCTCTGGTGCCCTCTCAGCACTCTGTGTCTCTGGAATCCTACTGGGCCTCTGGGTTTCTGGTCCCCTTTCGGGGTTCTGTGTCTCTGATCCTCTCTCAGGACCCTGTGTCTCTGGCCCCCGCTCGGGGCTCTGGGTCTCTGGGTCTCTTTCAGGGCTCTGTGTCTTGGTGATTCCACCAGGGCTCTGTGTCTCTGGGATCCTACCGTGGCTCTGTGTTTCTGGGATCCTACTGGGGCTCTGTGCCTCTAGTCCTTTCCCAGAGCTCTGTGTCTGTGTGATCCTACCGGGGCTCTGCGTCTCTGGTCCCTTTTCGGGGCTCTGCGTCTCTGTGATCCTACCGGGGCTCTGCGTCTCTGTGATCCTACCGGGGCTCTGTGTCTGTGTGATCCTACCGGGGCTCTGCGTCTCTGGGATCCTACCGGGGCTCTGTGCTTCTGTTCCTTTCCCAGGGCTCTGCGTCTCTGTGATCCTACCGGGGCTTTGTGTCTCTGGGACCCTATCGGGGCTCTGTGCCTCTGGTCCTTTCCCAGGGCTCTGCGTCTCTGTGATCCTACCGGGGCTCTGTGTTAGCACCTCCTGGCTCAGCCTCTTTCCAGAGGCCGCTCGGGGCCAGGAAGTCTGGGTGCCACAGGCTGCCAAGTAGAAGGCAATGGGTTGGGTCTCAGACACCTCTGATTGGCCACCTGGTCCCCCGGGGCAGAAGGGCTGCGTGGCCAGGATTTCCTCCTCCTCTTCCCAGCAGACACCTGTGGAAGGACATAAACCGTCGGTCACCTGGTGACCAGTGACCTCCACCTGGCTTTGGTCTGTGTTCCCTGGTACAATGGAACCCCCTCGTGGGCCGAAAACGTGTCATGCTGTTATTCGGTACTTCCCGAGCACTTAGTACAGTGCTCAGTACAACGTGGCACTCAATAAATGCTGCTGCCACTCCTATTCCTCCTCCTCCTCCCCTTCCTCCTCCTTCTCTTCCTACTACTGCTCCCCTTCCTTCTCCTTTTCCTACTACTATTCCTCTTCCTCCTTCTCCTCCTCTTCCTTTTCCTCCTTCTCTTTCTCGTCGGCCCAACCGCAAGGGACTCTCTCCTCAGGTTACAGCCCTTTGGAACTGGCGTCTTCACAACTTCCTGTTTCACACCTTTGCCGGGGCTATCCAACCTCGACCGTCCCAGTTTCCCGCCCGTAACCTCTGCCCTGACCCCATTGGCCCCGTTCCTTTATCCGAAGCCCTCTGAGAGCCGATAGACTGTTGGTCCCCCAGGCGGGTTCCCTCTGCTCCTCCTCGGGTCTGACTCTCCCTCTCTCTCCTTGGGTCCCTCCCCACGGACCGGTAGCCAGACTGGGCCCAGGACCCTGGACGGGCAGGAGACTGCTCGGTCTCCCTGGTTGTCCAGCCCAGTGTCCAGATGGCTTCAAGAACACCTGGGTTCCACAGCTGGGCTTGGGTCCACCCTGTGGTCCACTCAGACCTCTAGCTCCTCTTCTACGGAGTTCACAGGTCAGGGCTGGGGAGGAGACAGAGAAAGAAGGGAAGGTGACTGGAAGGTGGGAGAGATGGAGGGAGACTGGGAAGGAGAAGCAGTAAGAGAGACATAGGAATAGAGAGGTGCCTGAGGGTATGAAAGCGGGGAATAGAGGGAAGGAGGGAGGGAGAGAAAAAGGGAGGGAATATGTTACCCAGGCTTGGGGTGCTTTGGCCGTAGGGGAGGGGGCGGGGCACTGAGAGCCGGGCCAGGGGTGGGGTGAAGAGAAAGGTCTGAGTGGACTCTTCTTCCAGGCTCCGGTCGGCTGCGGGGTGGGGGACAGACGGGTGGGTGGGGAGAGAAATGGTGGGGAACGTCAGGAGAGCCCTCCACGCACCGCCGCTCTGGCTCCTCCTCCTGCCCCCTCCCCACCCCCGGTCACTCTGCCCCCTCCTCCAGCCCCGCCCCGGGCCTGTACTCACCGGCGGAGCTGCTGTCCCCCTCGCTCTCTCCCACAAAGCACTGTGTGGCCTGCAGGGCCAGGTGGGACGTGTCTACGGGAGTCAAATGGGTGGCATCAGGGGCGCTGCCCACCTTCCCCCAGCCCCCTTCGCCCTGGGCCGAGGACTCACCATCGCAGGAGTCGGCCCTGCCTTCCTCCTCCTCCTGCTCCGGCTCCGGTGCGCTGTCAGGCTCGGGCCCTGGGCCCCAGGCTCCCTCCGACCGAGGGGGCAACGGAGACCCGGCGTCCCCAGCGGCATCTCCGGCTGGAACCCCACAGGCTTGGCCTTCCCGGGACGGGGTCTCCGCAGCAGGATGAGCCCCCGGTCTCCCCACCGTTCTCCCGCCCTCCTCCTCTCTGGGCCGGCTGTCCCCCGCTGGCCCCGGCCCCTGCCCGCCTGCGGGAGCACCCTCATCTGCCTCAGGATCCCTGCCCTGCCCTGGAGGGGCAGGACCAGGGGGGCCGATCTTCCCCAGGGCCACTGTCGGGACCACGCCCTCCTCCTCCACGTCTGTATCGTCCTCACCCTCTGCGGCTGCCTGGCTCTTCTCCAAGTAGGTCCCTGTGGCGGATGCCGCTGGGCCCTTCTTCTCCCCCGCCCCTTCTTCCTCCTCCACATCTGTAGCTCCGTCCCCCGCCACGGAGGCCTGGATCTTCTCCAAGGGGGTCCCAGTGGTGGCCACCGCTGGGCCCCTCTCCCCGGCCTCTTCCTCCATGTCTGTGTCGCTGTCCCCCCCCACGGGGCCCTGGCTCTTCTCCAAGAGCGTCCTGGTGGTGGCGGCCACCGGGCCTCTCTCCTCCTCCACCGCGTCGGTATCTCTGTTCCCTTCTGTAGAGGCCTGGCTCTTCTCCAAGGGTGTTCCGACGGTGGCTACTGCTGGGCCCCTCTCCTCCCCCGACTCCTCCCCATCTGTGTCGCTGTCCCCAACCACGGGGGCCTGGCTCTTGTTCAGGGGCATCCCGGTGGTGGAGGCCGCCAGACTACTCTTCTCCTCCTCCTCATCCACCTCTGTATCTCCGTCCCGGGCCCCGGAGGCTTGGCTTGTCCTCAAGGGCGTCCCGGTGGTGGCCGCCGCTGGGCCCCTCTCCTCCTCCCCCTCCACGTCCGTATCTCTGTGGCCCGCCTCGGGGGCCTGGCTCTTCTCCAAGGGGGTCTCAGTGGCGGCCACCACTGGGCCCCTCTCCCCGGCCTCTACCTCCATGTCTGTGTCGCTGTCCCCCGCCACGGGGGCCTGGCTCTTCTCCAAGGGCGTCCTGGTGGTGGCGGCCACCGGGCCTCTCTCCTCCTCCACCACGTCGGTATCTCTCTTCCCTTCTGCAGAGGCCTGGCTCTTCTCCGGCGGTGTACCGGTGGTGGTCGCTGGGCCCCTCCCCTCCCCCGCCTCCTCCTCCATGTCGGTATCGCTGTCTCCCACAACTGGGGCGTGGCTCCTCTCCAAGGGAGTCCCAGTGGTGGCCGCTGCTGGATCCCTCTCCTCATCTTCCTCCTCCTCGCCTGCTTCTGTATCTCCGTCCCGGGCCCCGGCGGCCTGGCTTGTCCTCAAGGGTGTCCCGGTGGCGGCCGCCACTGGGCCCCTCTCCTCCGCGTCCCGCCCGTCCTCCTCCTCCTCTTCCCCGACGTCCGTGTCGCTGTCGTCCGCCCCGGGGGCATGACTCTGCTCCCCCTGGGCCGGGGTTGGGGGGACGCCCTCCCCGTCCACGTCTGTGTCACTGTCGTCTCCGGCCGGGGGGACTCGGCCCCCCGCCACTGCTTCTCCGGGGCTCCCGCCTCGTGCCACCGCTGCCCGGGGGTGCCCCCCTGGAGCCACGGCGGCGCCCCACTCCTCTTCATCGGTGTCGCTGTCCAGCAGTAACGTGGGGATCGGAGCAGGATGGGCGGAGGCCAGAGCCTCCCCTTCTTCCTCGCTGGCAGAGGGGGAGGGGAAGCTGGGTGGCGGATCCCAGGAAGCACCCGAACGTTCCTCGTCCCGCTCCCCGCACCCTTCCCGGTGGTCGGTGTCCGGGCCCCACCTCGGTCTCCGTTGCTCCCCGGCCCTCACCTGTCCGGGACCACGGTCGTGGATGGCGAGATGGAGGCTGTCGCCGCGATCCCAACAGTGCCGTTTCGGGGTGGATCTGGATCCGGGATCCGGGGGTGGGGGGGGGGGGCGGCTAAGCAGGCCGCCGCCGCCACCCCCACCCCCCGCCGGCCCCCTCGGAATCTCTCGCCCCTCCCTCACAACCGCCCCGGCCCCCGGAAGCCCGGACTCACCTCCCCGGCCGGCCTCTTCCGCATCCTCCTCCTCCGAGTCCTCGGCCAGCGGGGCAGCCTGGGACTCAGCCAGGTCGGCCCTGCGGGCCCGGGGCTGGGGCGTCTCCTCCACGCTCAGGGCCCCACGGGCCGGAGGTGGCCGGGGAGTCTCTTCCACGCTCAGGGTCCCGCGGGCCGGGGGCAGCCGGTGGTACTGACAGGGCAGGTCGGCGAAGAGCAGCAGGTCCCGGTCGCGCAGGCGGTAAGCGCGGCCGGGCTGCAGGAGCGTGGAGGGCCGCAGGAGGCGGGTGCGGTTCAGGCTGCCGCAGTCACGCAGCACGGCCGGGAGCCCCCGGCCCGGGGCCTCGATGACCGCGTGCCGTTTGGAGATGGACGGGAAGGGCAGGGTCACGGCGCAGCCGGCCACGCGGCCCACCACGTTCTCCCCCGGGGACAGGAGGAAATCTGGGGGGCGAGGGGAGGGGGGCGGGCACACGGAGGGCGTCGGGACCCTGACACATCCACGGGACCCCCCCACCCCTTGGAAGAGAGAATCATCTGCTGGGGCATCGAGTACAGTAAGATGCCCAACTGACTGCATCAACATCATCGTCGTCGTCGTCATCAATGGTACCCCCAAGTGCTTAATCCAGTGCTCTGTACGTAGTAAGCGCTCAGTAAATACCAGCATTGGCACTGGTATAGGATTGGTATTCCTTGGATGCTTACTGTGTGCAGAGCACTGTAGAAAGCACTTGGGAGAGGACGATCCAAACGAGTTGGCAGACACGTTCCCTGCCGCCCACAATGGGCAGTCCCACAGGGACTGGGTCCGACCTGATTAACTCGTACCTAACCCAGAGTTTAGAACAGTGTTTGACACAAGGTAAGCACTTGACGAGTACCATTAAACCCCCCCCCCCCCAAACAAGCTTACAGTCTAGCGGGGAGTAACAATTACTGTTAGTCCTGCAGTAGTGGTTAAAAGCATACCAAAGGCCAAGCACTGTGGCGGATAAAAGACGATCGAAACAGAGTCACTCTCTGCCATGGGGCTCACAATCTAAGGGGGAGGGAGAACAGGTATTGTACCCCCAATTGACAGATGAGGAAACTGAGGTCCAGAGGAGTGAAGCTAATTGGCCCAAGGTCCCCCCGAACGGACGAGGGGCAGAGCTGATTTTAGAAGCCAGGTCCTCTGACTCCCAGGCCCGGGCTCTTTCCACTAGGCCACATGGCTTCTCGCTTCTGGAAAGATTCCCCCACCCGAGAATGGTTTGGTTTCTTATTCTCCCTGGGTACCCACACGCACGCATACTCCCCTTCTCCCCCGGCCGCCTCCCTGTGAGCCCGCCACCTCTCGATGCCCTCTGACCTTTCTCGGGTCCATGGACGCTGCTGAAGAGATGAAGCCGCCCCACGGGCTCGTCGCCGAGCCCCTCCGCGGGGCCGTGGGGTCCTCCGACCTCCTCTTCTCCAGACCCCCAGTCCACCACTTGGGTGTCATCCATGCTGTGGCGAGGGAACAGGACAACACAGGTGAGAACTGGGGGAGACAGCACGGCCGAGCGGGAGGAGTCCGGGCAGGCGAGTCAGAAGAACCTGGGTTCCCGCCCCGCCACCGCCACTAGTCTACCGTGTGCCGTGGGGCAAGTCACTTCACTGCTCTGGGCCTCGGTTACCTCTTCTGGAAAACGGGGAGTAAGACCGTGAGCCTCGCGTGGGACAGAGACTGTGTCCAACGTGACTTGCTTCTTGTATAATAACAATGTTGGCGGCTGTCAAGCGCTTAACTCTGTGCAGAGCACCGTTGTAAGCGCTGGGGTAGATCCAGAGTAACGGGTTGTCCCCCGTGATTGGAAGCCGGCTCCTTCCGACTTCCAAGGTCGGGGTCTACGCGCTAGGCCCCGCTGCTTCTCCTTTGAGCACTTACTGGACTAAGCGCTTGGGAGGCTCCCACAGAGTGGCCAGACCGCCCGCCCTCCAGGAGCTAAATGAGGACACGAGGGGCTCCCCGTCGGTCAACGGTACTTATTGAGTGCTGCGGGCAGAGCACCGCACTCAGAGCTTGAGCGAGCAGAAGACAGCCCTTCCCTCAAATGGAGCCACCGAGCACCCCCGGGAATGGCATTTATTGAGTGCTGACTGTGTGCGGAGCGCTGTGCGAAGCAGTGGGGAGAGTCCACCACAACAAGGCCGGTGGACGCTCTCCCCGGCCACGACGAGCTTTCAGCCCGGGGGAGTTTCGTCGGTGCATTTCGCCCGAAGGCCCCCTGCCCCTTGACCCCACGCTCACGGACCCCCACCTCCCTCGTGTCGGTCGAGGGAGAGGCGGAGTTCTTATCTGACACGGGGCCCGGCCCGGCCCGGCCCCGCCCCCCGCCCCCCGCCCCCGGGGCTTCTCAAGATGGCGGCCGGCGGGCTCGGCCGTTCGCGGCCTCCGGACTCACCTCCTTCTCCTCAGGATCCGGACGCCGCCGGGAACTGCCGGGCCGTTCGACGGCGGCGAGCGCGAGTAGGGGCGGCTCGGTGATTGGCTCCCGCCCATCTCCTTCCAAAGGCCCTCGCGCGCCCATTGGCCCGGACCGCCCGCGCGGGGCGGGGCCCCGCCCGACCTCGCCCTCGGGAAAGAAAAATCGGCGCCTCTTCATCCACTTCTCATTGGTCCGGAGCGGCCCGCGCGCCCGGGGCCTCCGCGCTCTGATTGGCCCGAAGAACTAGCGCGCTCCGACGGGGCCCCGCCTCCCCGCTCTCCATATCTGCGCGGGATCCGGAGGGTCACCAACGAGTCGGGCGTCTGGCTAGAAGGGTCAAAGGAGCGGCCGTAGATTCCCCAACGGCGCATGCGGCACCCGCGACAACCTCCCCCCCGCACCCCTTTTCAGTCCTCCCGAACATGGTGGCCGCTGACTCATGAGGAAGGGGTTGGGGGCGTGACGACGACAAATGAGCCGTTTCTATGGCCTGGTCCCGGGGACCCAGCATTCGGCCGTCAGTCAGTCAGTCAGTCAGTCAGTCAGGCAATCAGGAGTAGCGATTGTACGCCTACTGTGTGCAAAGCACAGTACTGAGCGGTCGGGGGAGTACAGCGGCGTGGCTCAGTGGAAAGAGCCCGGGCTTGGGAGTCAGAGGTCAAGGGTTCGAATCCCGGCTCTGCCATTTGTCAGCTGTGGGACTGTGGGTAAGCCACTTCACTTCTCTGGGCCGCAGTTACCTCATCTGTAAAATAGGGATTAATTGTGAGCCTCGCGTGGGGCAACCTGATGACCCTGTATCTACGCCGGTGCTTAGAACAGTGCTCTGCACATAGGAAGCGCTTAACCAACACCACCGTTGTTGTTATTATTATTATTACAGCAATAAACAGACACATCCCCTGCCCACGGCGAGCTTAGGGCCAAGAGAGCACCTCCCCTCAGGCATGTGTTCGCTAGAGAAGCAGCGGGGTTCAGTGGAAAGAGCCCGGGCTTGGGAGTCAGAGGTCAAGCGTTCGAATTCCGGCTCTGCCGCTTGTCAGCTGTGTGACTGTGGGTAAGTCACTTCACTTCTCTGGGCCTCAGTGACCTCATCTGTCAAATGGGGATTCACCGTGAGCCTCACGTGGGACAACCTGATGACCCTGTATCTACCCCAGCGCTAAGAACAGTGCCCTGCACATAGTAAGCGCTTAACAAATACCAACATTATTGTTGTTATTATTATTATGTGTGGGTTTTATGATGCCCCTTCTTTGGTGACCGTGTCATCATAAAATGGTTACGGCACTTCCTTCCCTAAACCACAGGTGCTGTGGTTCATACTCACACGGGGCTCTAAGGCAGGAAGCGATGTCACGCCCCCATGTGCCCTACTGAGCTCTGCCGTCCTTCATGGTGATGATGATGATATTGGTGTTTATTAAGTGCCAAACCCTATACTAAGCACTGGGACGGATATGAGATGACCCAATCCCACATGGGACCGGAAGCAGCGAGGCCTAGTGGGTAGAGCTTGGGCCTGGGAGTCAGAAGGACCTGGGTTGGAATCCTGCCTCTGCCACTTGTCTGCCATGTGATGGATGAGTCACTTCTCTGTGCCTCAGTTACCCAATCTGTAAAATGGAGACCAAAACTGGGAGAGGGACTGATTCCAACCCAATTTGCTTGTATCCACCCCAGAGCTCAGTACAGTGCCTTGCACATAGTAAGTACTCAACAAGGACCACGATTATTATTATTACTGTTACGGGGTGGGGGGGGGGGTCACGGTCTGTAGGAGGGTTAACAGGTAGCGAATCCCCATTTTACAGATGAGGGAACTGCGGCACAGAGAAGTCAGACGACTTACCCAAGGTGGAAAAGCCAGGAGTAGAACCCAGGTCCTCTAACTCCCAGGCCCAGGCTCTTTCCACTAGACCCCTCGGCTGTAAGTTGCTCTTTGGGTGTAGGGGTGTGAAAGTGTTCCCGGCCTTAGTCCCTCCTGCCTGAATCATAAATTGAATAGCTTGACCAAGGTCACACAGCGGATGTGGCGGAGCCGGAATTAAACCCAGGTCCTCTGACTCCCAGGCCCGTGCTCTTTCCGCACTGGCGTTATCACGAAGGTGGTCGTGGGCATGATGCCGTCAGTTGGATTCCTGAGACAGACAGGAATCTGGAGGTCAACAGGCCCTTCCTTCCAAAAGGGGTGATATGACACTATCTCCTCTCGTGTCATATCTCAACGCGGAGACGGTGCCCTACTCACCCTTGTGTCGTCATTATTGGGATTTCTCTGGTACTTTCTAACGAGGAACCCAAAGGCTTTCAATTTCCCTGACCCCCTTTTTATTTAATCGGGCATCCGATAGCATTCTCTCAGTATCACTGGTGAGGAGGGAGAGGCAGGGATTTTTTTTTTTTTTTTTTTTTTACAAAAAAGAGAAGGGACACAGGCCCCAAGTGGGTTATGGTCACATAAAAGTCTTTCCTCTCCCTGCTTAGGACTTCCTTGGCTACATGGTAATGATGCAAGACTCAGAGGCAACACTTCCAGCCTGTACAGATGTGGCCTTATTGCAAATCATTTTTCTTTATTTGTGATATTTGTTATGCGCTTATTATATGCCAGGTAGTATACTAAGCGCTGGGGTAGGCGCCAATTAATCGGGGTGGACCCAGACCCTGTCCCACATAGGATTGGCGGTCTTCATCCCCATTTTACAGATGAGGTAACAGGCACAGAAAAGTGAAGTGACTCACCCAAGGCCCCACAGCAGACAAGTCAGCACTAGTAGTAGAAGAGTAGTAAGTACATAATGTGTGCAGAGTACTGCAGTCAGCCCTGGAAAATTATTCAGAAGTGGCAATTAGACTTGATTCCCTGGCCCCCCCAAAAGGCTCAGTTTAACGGGACGATTTCGGGAGGAAGAGAGTACCAGCGACAGACAGCTCTTGCATGCTTAGCCGGTGGTCAGGCACACCTTTGTCCTCTTAACCATCAGTGTAACTGAACAATGTCATCCTCCTCATTGGACAGGGGCCAGCAAATGAGCCCCACTGTATCTTCCCAGACCCAGTGAGCAATCAATCAGTCATTTATTCCAACATATTTACTGAGTGCTTAGTGGGCAGAGAACTTGGGAGAGGAAAATACAACAGAGTTGGAAGACACGTTCCCTGCCTGCAAGGAGCTTTGCACTCCTGAGATTCTTTCTCAGAGACGCTCATTACTCACACCTGCAGATCCGTTCTCATTACCAGCCTCAGCATCTTCAGATGTCAATTTCTGATTTATATTAATGGCAGTCTCCCCTCTAGACTGTAAGTTGTGTCTGTTATACTGTTATATTGGACTCTGCTAAGCACTTAGTACAGTGTTCTGCCCTCAGTAAGCGCTCAATAGTGATTGACAGATGACTTGAGGGCAGGGAGCACTCTCTTGTATTGGGCTCTCCCAAGCGGTCAGTACAGTGATCCGCACACGGGAAGTGAGCGATAAATGCCATTGAGGATGATGGATGAAGCTACTGAGTTCCATGGGAGCCTTGAGAAAGTTGAACCAATGACTGTGATCCACTGACTCGGTAATGATGATGATGGTGGTGGGGTCTTTGTTAAGCCCTCACTACTTGCCAGGCACTGTACTAAGCACTGGGGTGGATTCAAACAACTCAAGTTGAACACAGACCCTGTCCCACAAGGAGGACAGACTCCCATCCCCACTTTGCAGGTGAGGTAACCGAGGCACAGAGAAGCGAAGTGACTTGCCCAGCATCACACAGCAGACAAGTGGCAGAGCCAGGATTAGAGCCCATGACCCTCTGACTCTCAGGCATGGTCTTTATCCACTCCTCCATGCTGCTTGGGTCCATTAATTAGTCTTTCACAGGGTTCTATATGGAGTGAGTGTCTCTCCCAGGCCCACATAGTCATCTCCCCTTCTAGACTGTAAACTCGCTGTGGGTAGCGAATGTGTCCGTCATATTGTTATGTTGTACTCTCCCAAGGGCTCGGTCCCGTGTCCTGCAAACAGTAAGTGCACAATAAATACAATCGATTGATTGATCTCGCTATGGACCACCCTCCCGAAGCACCCTCACCCCTGGTCTAGCTCAGGTGCCTAGAAGTTACCCTGGTGAGCTACTTGACCACGTTGCCTTGGCAACACGACCAGCATCACCGGGAAGATGGCTATAAATGGGGTGTGGAAGGATGAGTGTTCGAGGAGGCCGACTTCACTTTAAGGGCTCGTGAATGGAGTGAATGGGCCGAAGGCGGCCGGAGGAACGGTACTGGGAATTTTAAGACAGGGCCCTTGAAATAGAACCAGGCATCCTAGCTCCCGGTAATCCCCGTCTCCCCTGCAAAGAAGCAGCGTGGGCCGGTGGATAGGGCCCGGGCCCGGGACTCAAAAAGAGCTGGGTTCTAATCCCGGTTCTGCCGCTCGTCCGCTGGGTGACCCGGGGCGAGTCACTTCATTTCCCCGCGTCTCGGTTACCGCATCCGATTAAGACCGCGCCACCCGTCTGGGCCACGGACGGTGTCCGACGTGATGAGCTTGGCTCTGCCCCAGCGCTCAGGACGGCGCCTGGCGCGTAGTAAGCGCTTAACAAATACCATTCGAAAAAGCCCGTATTTCTCCTCCGGCAATCAAACGCCCTGTGCCCTCGATTCCCAGGATCCGAGCCTCCTCTCTCCTTCCCTCGTCGCCCCGCTTCCCTCTCCCAGGGTGTCCCGCCCCACAGACTCATCTCTTGCCTCTCACTCCCCACGCTCTTCCCTCTCCTGGATGGGGACTCCTCGCCTCCCAGTCTCTTCTCCCTTCCCGGCACTCCAGTTCCCCGTCCCTTCGGCCAGCCCCTCTCGGCACCCGCTTCTCTGTCCTGAAAATCCCCTCGCGGAGAAGTTTCAGAAATTCCCGGTGAGCCAAACTCACCACATCCCCCCTCGACCCGGGGTGCGGTGAGACCTGGTGTCGGGGAAGGGAAAGAAGAAGGGGGAGTAGGGGATCTTGGGGGACCCGGGGACTGAGGGGAAAAGGATGCCTGGGAAGGGGAGGGGGCTGGGGGTTGAAGAGCTGGACCCCCGGGGCCCGGGATTGAATTCAAAGCCTGGGGGTCAGAACGCCCAAGGGGTTGCAGGGGAGAGCCAAGGGGTGGGGGCTGCGGCTGGGGGCTGGTGCCGGAGCATCTCGATGGACGAGGTGGCGGGGGGGGGGTGTATAGGACGCCCGCGGGAGCAGGGGCGGGAGCTGCCCGGCAAAAATCTGTGTGTGTGTGTGTGTGTGTGCGCGCGCGCGTTGGGGGGGGGGGGTGTCGGATCGTGGGGTCCGGATTCCGCTGATGTCAGCAGTCCCGCCCCCGGGCTGCGGCAGCGAAGCCCCCCGGGCGCGGCCGCCCCCCGCTCCGCCTCGGCCTCCGCCGGCTCCCCTCGGCCTCCCCTCCGAGCGGGCCGGGCCGGGCCGGGCCGGGCCGGGCCGGGCCGGGCCGGGCCGGGGCCGCCCAACCATCCGCAGCCCCCGCAGCCCCCGCAGCCCCCGCAGCCCCCGCAGCCCCCGCAGCCCCCGCAGCCCCCGCAGCCCCCGCAGCCCCCGCAGCCCGGACAATAGAGGACTCCACTTCCCAAAAGGCCCCGCTCCGGCCGGGGCCCGGGCCGACCAATGGCCGGGCGCCGCACGATCGGGCGGAGCCAATCAGCAGCGGCCTTAGCGGGGCTTTGTCTGCAGTGGGGCGCGCGCCTTCTTCTCGCTCCGGGCCCCCCTCCCCCCGGCTCCAAGAAAAAAAAACCAACCCCAATCGAACCCCTTCCCCGGCGCATGCGCGCCCCGCCCCGCCCCTCGCCCCCCGGCCCCCCGCCCCCGCCCTCCCCCCTTCTTTCTCCCTCTCAGAACGTCGGTGCCTTCGCCGTCGGAACCAGCCGCTCCAGCCTCCCGCCAAACCCTCCATCCTTTCCAGGGCGGGTTCCGCCAAGGGGGAAAAGAAACAAACAAAAAAAATCCAATAAAGGAAAATCAACTCTCCCCCTCCCCAGCCCATAATTTAAAAAACAATAAATTCTAACGATGAGGGAAATCGTGCACATCCAGGCTGGCCAGTGCGGCAACCAGATCGGTGCCAAGGTGAGGATTTGAATTTTATCATCTTCGTTTTTCTGCTTTTGGGAGGGTTTGTTTTTTGGGGGCGGGGGCGAAGATTTCGATAAGGGGCAAAAAAATGGGGGAGGAGGAAAGCTCGAAGGGCGAGGGGTGGGAAAAAAATGGTCAGTTTTTATTTCCTGCCGCCGCGGGACCGTTAGCCCAAATTCGGCGTCCGCCAAAACGTGCGGTGCGGCTTTTCCGGGAAAGACGGGGGGGGGGGGAATTTTTTATTTTTCATTTTTTGCCGTTTTTGCCTAAGGCCGCTTTGTGGGAAGATGGGGCTGGGAGCGGCCGGGCGCCTTCCCGGAATTAAGGGCGGGGGGGAGGAGGCGAACGAGACCGAGCCCTGTGGGGGTCATTTGGACCTTAAAGGGATCGATTATCTAGGAAGGCGATGGGGACAAGAGGAGGCGTTTCCCTTCCTCGTGGGAAGCTGGGGGGGGGGTGGAATTTTATTTTCGGTGGGGAGGGGCGCGGCTTGCCGGGATTCCCTATTCCAGGGGAGCGCGTGGCCGAAGGGGAAAGAGGGGGAGACAAAGCGCTGCGATCCAGCCCTCGTGGGCATCGGCCCCGGCCCCGGCCTCTCTGGGCCGAAGCGGGCTGGATCCTGCAGGGGGGAGGGGAGAAGAGAGGAGAAGAGAGGAGAGGAGAGGAGGGAGGCGCGGGGGGCCGCATTGTCCGCCCATTGATCGGGGCGGGGGGCGCCATGCAAAGAGGTGGGGTCGGGGCCCGCCCCTCCCCGGCCCCCCGCCCCTCCCCGGTCCCCCGCCCCTCCCCGGTCCCCCCGCACCCCCGCCCTCTCCGGTCCCCCCCGCCCGCCCCCAGCCCCCCGTAGCGCCGGGGCGCCCCGTGTCCGGTCCGTCGAGGGGAGAGGGGGCCTCCCGCGGCCGTGTCTGGGGCAGGAGGGGCGGGGGGCGTTTTTCCCGCCTCCGTGGCATCGGGGGGGGGGGAGGAGGGGGCGAGGGCCCGCGCCTTCGGAGGCCCTCCCCCTCCCCCCCCCCCCCCCCCGGTGCGCCGGGAGGCCCTTCGGAAGGCCGGCGGGAACCGGAGCAAAGGACTCCGCCCCATCGGCTACAAACAGGAAAAAAAAAAATAAGCGGTCGGGGACGGGGAAGGAGATATGGGCGCCCGGGCGGACACGCAGTCTAACGGGAGGGGGGCCGGGGCCAGGAGAGGAGCGGAGAGGAGAGGAGAGGAGAGAAGAGAGGGGGCAACAGTGTAGCAAAAGGGCGGGGCCTGGGGAGGGGGGCGTCCGGCCCTGCGCGGGAGGGACAATGCGGTCGACGACGACGACGACTCCGCCGAGGAGGGGGGGGAGGGGGGGAGGAGGGTGGGGGCGGGGCCGGGAGCCCCCGGAGCGCGCGCCGCGCAGCCCATTGTCCGAGCGCGCGGGGGGCGGGGGCGCGCGCGCGCCTCCCCCCTGGGGACCGACCGACCGACGGAGAGAAGGAGGGAGGGAGGGAGGGAGAGAGAGAGGGTCTGGAGGAAGGGGCGGTGGCTGCGGCTCCCGCCCCCCGCCCCCCGCCCCAACCCCTTTGTGCGCCGCGGGGAGAGGGCGGGGTCTGCAGGGCCTTTAGCGCTTCCTCCGCCGGGGGCCCCCGCCCGCAACCCCCGCCCCACCCCCCTCCCCTCCCGGGGGCCGCAGCCCTCGGACCCAGCCCGGGATCCGCAGCGCCCACCTTCAACCGGGGGGCGGGGGGCCCGGGGCCCGGGGCTGGCGCGGTCCTCCCCCCGGGGAGCCAATCCGGCGGCGGTGACCGGGGCCGCCGCCCGCTGTCCTGTCCTGTCCTGTCCTGTCCCGTCCCGTCCCGCCCTCCCGGGACCCCCGGGCTCCCCGGGGATGACCGCCCTCTCTTCTCCGCCCGCCCCAGTTTTGGGAAGTGATCAGCGATGAGCACGGCATCGACCCCACGGGCACCTACCACGGAGACAGCGACCTGCAGCTGGACCGGATCTCCGTCTACTACAACGAAGCCACCGGTAAATGGGGGCCGGGCCACCCGGGAGGGGTGGGGCCGACCGGGAGCCCACTGGGGAGGGTCCCCGCCGTCCTCGGGCGGCGGCATCCGGAAAGGTGTCGGGGAAGAGGGTCCCGGGTCCGAGCTTCCTCGGCATCCCCTACGTGATCCGTGGTATCTACCGAGCGCTTACTGTGTGTAGAACACGGCATTAAGCGCCTAAGGGGCCCCATCCCCGCCGCGCTTGGGCTCCGTACGGGCCGGCTTCCCCGACCTGTCGCTCGGTCTCCCGTCTGTCTCCTCGGGGTCAGGGATCGTGCCCGCCGACTCCGCTCCGCGTCGAGTGGCGCTCAACGGATTCCACGGCTCATCGATCGGTAGGCGGCCCCCTTGCCCGCCGTCCGGTCTCCTGCCCTCACCTCACCGCCCCTTCTCCCTCTGCAGGCGGTAAATATGTCCCCCGGGCCATCCTGGTTGACCTGGAACCCGGAACCATGGACTCTGTCCGCTCGGGTCCCTTCGGCCAGATCTTCAGGCCGGACAACTTCGTCTTTGGTGAGAGCGGGACGGGGTTGGGAGGGTCTGGTGAGAAGGGGCCTGGCCACTCCCCCGGGGGGATGCCGGGAGACCCGGGCATAGCCGCCCGTCGCTTCCACGGTGACCTCCGTCCTCTCAGACCACACGGACGGGGCCTGCCGTGAAGGGGAGGAGGTGGGGCGGGGTTCACTGTACCCCGGCCCCCTGCTGCTCTGCAGGAGTTAGAGCCCAAGCGGGGACCCGCCCGGAGCTGCCTGCCGATTCTTTTGATGCTGGAGGGGGGCACCTGGATCCTGGGCTCGGCTGGAGTCGTGACTTCAGCTTTCCAAGTGGCATCGGCGGGGGCCAAATTTTTGGCTCGGCTCCAGGCAGGGTCCATGGGGGTGGGGGAGGACGGGGGCGGGCCGTTAATGTGCAGGGTGCCAGTGGGCTCGGCGTTTCGGTCCCTCCGGGGTGCCTCGGATAATTCAGTACATAATGGTGTGCGCCTCGTGGCGAAGAAGGATTGGGGGTGTCCAGAGGTCCACATCCATGAAAGTGCACAGATCCCTCTCTCCACTGGGTCTGCCCACCTCCCCACCCAAAATAACTCCGCAGACCCAGTCCATAGGACCCTCCGCCGTCGGGGAGGATTTGGGGGGGCTCCTATAAACCGGCCAGGGCGGTCGTTCCGCCTCCCCGGGGCCATCTTGTCTTTTGAGCCAGACAGCGTGGCAGCCAGACCCTGCTTTTCGGGCCTGAAAGTCGTTTAGGCGGCTCGCCGTAACTGGATGATGAGATTATTACACGGTACAGAATAGCGCGGGCCAAGCTAGAGCTGGAATTAGATTCTGAAACGAAGCCCGACCCGCAGAGAGGCCCGTCACCCCCAGTAATTGGGACCGGGGCTAGCTTGTGGGGATTTCAGAAGTTGAGAGGGCTGTGTAAGTTGGGCGGGGCACCCATTTCCTCTCCAGGTATCCGGGCCGGATCTGGTCTAGATGATGGGGTTCCTCGCGTGGCTGGGAATGGAGAATTTCCTCTGTGGTCGGGTGGGCGCTAGAGAAAGTGGGAGGACGAGGCGGGGGGGAAGAACGGGGATAAGGACCGGGGCTTTCCAGATCCAGGGAGGAGCGGGGAGGGCGGGGGAAGGTGACGGAATCCCCCAACCCCTCCTCAAGTGCTGAGCGCTCACCACGTGCTCGGCCGTGTAGCGGGCGCTGAGGCAGACCCGGGCCCGAGCCGGAGTCCCCGTCCTCCGCGGCCGGGGCCTTAACTCCCACCCCGTCTCGCCACAGGTCAGTCCGGGGCCGGCAATAACTGGGCCAAGGGCCACTACACGGAGGGGGCGGAGCTGGTGGACTCGGTCCTGGACGTGGTCCGGAAGGAGGCGGAGAGCTGCGACTGCCTGCAGGGCTTCCAGCTGACCCACTCGCTGGGCG
This sequence comes from Ornithorhynchus anatinus, assembly GCF_004115215.2. Taxonomy (NCBI): domain Eukaryota; kingdom Metazoa; phylum Chordata; class Mammalia; order Monotremata; family Ornithorhynchidae; genus Ornithorhynchus; species Ornithorhynchus anatinus. Next base: position 8,382,204 of record NC_041753.1, on the reverse strand, counting down.
GGGGCACCGGCTCGGGCATGGGCACCCTGCTCATCAGCAAGATCCGCGAGGAGTATCCCGACCGCATCATGAACACCTTCAGCGTGGTGCCCTCGCCCAAGGTGTCGGACACGGTGGTGGAGCCGTACAACGCCACCCTGTCCGTCCACCAGCTGGTGGAGAACACGGACGAGACCTACTGCATCGACAACGAGGCCCTGTACGACATCTGCTTCCGCACCCTCAAGCTGACCACGCCCACCTACGGCGACCTCAACCACCTGGTGTCGGCCACCATGAGCGGGGTCACCACCTGCCTGCGGTTCCCCGGCCAGCTGAACGCCGACCTGCGCAAGCTGGCCGTCAACATGGTGCCCTTCCCCCGCCTGCACTTCTTCATGCCGGGCTTCGCCCCGCTGACCAGCCGCGGCAGCCAGCAGTACCGGGCCCTGACGGTGCCCGAGCTGACCCAGCAAGTGTTCGACGCCAAGAACATGATGGCCGCCTGCGACCCCCGCCACGGCCGTTACCTGACCGTGGCCGCCGTCTTCCGCGGCCGCATGTCCATGAAGGAGGTGGACGAGCAGATGCTCAACGTGCAGAACAAGAACAGCAGCTACTTCGTCGAGTGGATCCCCAACAACGTCAAGACGGCCGTGTGCGACATCCCGCCCCGCGGGCTGAAGATGGCCGTCACCTTCATCGGCAACAGCACGGCCATCCAGGAGCTGTTCAAGCGCATCTCGGAGCAGTTCACCGCCATGTTCCGCCGCAAGGCCTTCCTGCACTGGTACACGGGCGAGGGCATGGACGAGATGGAGTTCACCGAGGCCGAGAGCAACATGAACGACCTCGTCTCCGAGTACCAGCAGTACCAGGACGCCACGGCCGAGGAGGAGGAGGATTTCGGCGAAGAGGCGGAGGAGGAGGCCTGAGAGGCCCCCGGGCCCCCGCGCCCCCTCCTTCCACCCCCAGCCCCCCCTCCATGATTCGTATTTTCTGCCTCCTCCTTCGTCCTCTGCCTCTTTCTTTCCTTTCTCCTCTCTGCCGGGCTGAGCTTTCTGCCTTAGGGCCAGGGAATCGGGGGAGGGGAAGGGAAAGACCCTTGGTTTTGCTCTCCTCGTGTCCCCCCCCCCCCACTTGGAGGCTGATGTTGGATCCCTCCAATGGTGTGGGGGGGTCTTCCCTGCCCCCCGACCCCCACCTCCCCAAAGCCTGAGGGGTTCCAAGATGGCTGCCGACCTGAACCAAGATGGCAGCCCCCTCCAGTGAGGCCTTTCCCCGGAGCCAGTGGGGGAGTCACCTGCCACGACTCCAGGCGGGCTCCTAAGCCCCACCCGGCTCCCCCTCCTAACTCAGAGGGAGCTGTCCGACAGTATTACCTGGACTCAGTTTCCCCCGCACCTGTTCCCTTTGCTCGTTATTTTTTCTTTGGAGGGGGTTCTGCCTCGCTCAGCCAGGGGGGCTTCCCCCTCCCTCTGTCTTTTATTGCCCCCCCCTCCCCCCAGCCCCTTCTGCCTGGTAGGAAACGTGGCTCCAGCAAATTCCTCGTCCCCCAAAGGCTACCCGGAATTAAGCACCCATCCGTCTCCCCAGAAAGCTCATTCCGCCTCCCCCCCCCCCCCCCGCTCCATCTCTATCTTTTCCTCCTCCCTTTCCCCTCCCAGGTTTCTTGTTTTGTGTTGAACTTGCTGCTTTTTTTCATATTGAAAAGACGACGATGCCCCAGGAGCCAAGAATAAAAAAAAAAATCATGAACGAAAACACGTGCCTGCGTCTGGAGCGTGTGGGAGAGCGGGAGCCGGGGCAGGGGCAGGGGTAGGCTGCAGATTGGAAGAGCTTCTTCGCTTTGGGGGCAGGAGGGTCCAGACCTCTCTTCCCCCGTCCCGTCCGCACCAGCCGGTGAAGGGGGGAAAAGTAGGGGGATGTGTTGTCACCCAGCCTGCCTGCCCTAGCAGAGATGCGCAGAGCACTGCACCCGTCATGGAGATCGAGGTCAGGGTCCGGCATGTCTGGGTCCCGAGAGGACCGTGGGCGGACGTAGTTTGCATTCTTGGCATCTCCCGGGGTGCTGGGCCCGGAGGAGGTCAGCTGGCGCACTGGGGCTGGGTAGCTCAAGGGGAGGGGAGAGGGGCGGGGGGAGAGGGGGAGAGCCAAGGAGCTGGCTGGCAGGCTGCTGCTGGGCCATCCCACCCACTCAGGGCCCCGAGAGAGAGCAGAGAGGCTCAGGCACAGGACATCTTTAATTTGAGTTGGACACGGTGGGCCCTGGTAGGGTTGGGGGTGCCGTGCACAGCCCCCAGCAAGGCACAGGGGCTAGGGGGTGGGGGGTTAAGGAGCAAGGGAACATCCCCAGACAGTGGCTCAGTGAGGAAGGGGCTGCTGGGGTTCCAGTAACTTCACATCGTGGGGTCCGGCTCATGCTTGGGCTAGGGGAGGGGGCTCAGGCCTTCAGCCCCAACTTGTGTTGGTTCACCTGGGGGGAGGAAAACGGTCGGTACATATGGAGTGTGTAGAGGACCATGGAAGTCCCGCACGCACGTCGATCCCTGCCTTCAGGAAGCTTACAATCTGGTAAGGGAACCAATCGATGGCATTTAATTGAGGAAGCGCTTGGAAGAGTGAAATGCAGTGGAAGTGCTAGGCGTTCCCTGCCCCCGAGGAGCTTACAGTCTAGAAGGAGACATAAATTACAGATGAGAGAAAGCAATCAATATGGGGATGGGGTACAGTGAGGTGTGGAAGGGGCTGAAGTGGCAGTTGGGAGGGGGGCAAAAGGGAAGGGGCGATTAGAGATGAACCAGGGAAGGCTTGCTGGAGATGAGATTTCAGGCAGACTGAAGATGAGGAAAAGCTGGGGGGGGGGGGGGTAGGGGGTGGCAAGGGGGTCTTATGGAAAGGAAGGGGTAGGTCCAGGTAGGGGGGAAGGTGCGAGCAAGGGGTCTTCAACAGAGGCTGGGTATGGTTGTCAGGAGAAACTGATTCAGGGGAGAGATGGTCAAGGGGTTGAGGAAAATTGGGATGGAGTAAGATCGTTGTGAGCAGGAAGCGTCTACCAATTCTGTTGCATTGTCTTCTCCCAAGTGCTCACTACAGTGCTCTACCACTGTTGATGAGTAAGGGACTGCTTCATCTGCAAGGAGGTCAACAGTGAGCTGAGAGACGGCGGTCTCGGTGGAGAGGAGGGAGGTGGAGGGCATATGGCGGATCCCACCGGACGGAGGGGTTGGGCCAGGAGTGGGAGGAGGGAAATGGGGCAAGAGCTGGCTGGGGGGCCGGAGGGGGGGTTCTAGGAGAGGGGAGATGAAGGGGGCTGGGGGGTGGGGGGAGTTGAAGGTGGAGGGGAAGGATCCGGGAAAGGCCGAGTGACAGGACATGCTGGCGAGAGAGGGATGACCAGCGGGCGGGAGGGGCTTTAGAAAGGGGGAAGGGGCAGGGGCAGAGGAGGAGGGAGAGGGGGCCAATTCTAAAAGTGAGCAGAGGGAGGGAGATCTCTTGTTGACTGGTGGCTGAGAGGGACGAGCAAGAGGCTGAGGGGGTTGGAGGAAGCAGGGGAAGCAAGCTGGGTCTCCAGGGGTCCCAGCCCCCACCCCCGCCCCGGGGGGGGGGGTCCTGGCCTCCCTGCATCCCTCCCCTCAGGGGTCCCGGCCGCCCCCCCCCCCCCCACCTTCCCAGACAGGGTCCAGTTCACCTGCGAGATGCTGACGCCCGTCAGCCTCTCCACGCTGTCGGGCAGGAGGTTGAGAATGTCCAGGACTTCCCCGGTCACCTTGGCTGCACCTACGGCCCCCTGCCCGCTGGACACCAGGGTGATCTTCTTGGCCGAGCTCAGGGGTCCACTGATCTCCTGGGCCACCTGGACGGGTGCGGGGAGGGGGAGAGAGGTCACGCCCGCTCAGCCCCCCGCCTCTGGAAGGGCAGACCGTCCGGGGGATCTCCTCTTCTAACTCCTCTCCCCGACCTCCTCCCCTGACCCCCGGGGCCCGTCGGCTGGTCCTTACCAGAGGTATCTTCTCCAGGAGCATATCGAGCTGGGCGGCCTCCTGGTAGAGCTGGAAAGCCTCCGCTTTCTTGGCCATCTGCTCGGCCTCAGCCCGGGCGCGGGCCTCCACTGCAAACGCCTCCGCCTCCCCCTTCATCTGCAAGGAGGTACGTTTGGGGGAACGGGTTATGGGAGTAACTTCAGGGGGAGGCAGTCCGCTGCCCAACCCCTCCGGGGGAGAAAGGGGGACACCCTCCCCGACTCACCCTTGGATCTGCGCCCTCTCTCCTCACCCCTTCCTCAGCCCCACAGCATTTTCATCCATACCGTCGTTTATTCACTTCTATCAGGGAGACTCCCCCTCTGGACTGCGAGCTCGTCGCGGGCAGGGAACGTTTCTACCGACTCCGTCGGATTGGGCTCTCCCAGGCGCTTGGCCCAGTGCTCCGCACGCAGTAAGTGCTCACTAAATACCACCGATCGATCTCTAGACCGTAAACTCGTTGAGGGCAGAGAACGTTGTACTGTCGTCTCCCAAGCCCTTAGTCCAGCGCGCTGCACACGGTAAGCGCTCAAACCATACCACCGATCGACCGGTAGACTGTAAGCTCTTTGGGGTCAGGGAAGGAAGTACCGACCTTTGTACCGGGACTCTCCCAAGCGCTTAGTCCAGTGCCCCGCACACGGTGAGCGCTCAGTAAATACCTCCGACGGACTCACCCTGACGGACTCCGCTTCGGCCTCTGCCCGCATGACCAGCTGGGCCCTAGGGGAGGGAGAGAAGGAGGGAGCTGCAGGGGAGAAAGGAGGCTCTCTTTCGGGCAGGGGTCCGGGGGTGTGAGTCCGGGACGACTCCCTCCCCCTCGTCCGTCGTACCTCTCGGCCTCGGCCAGTCGCTCCAGGCGGAAGCGCTCGGCCTCGGCGGGTTTCTTGACCCGGGCCTCCAGCTCCTTCTCCCGCCGGGCGATCTCCTGCTCTTGCAGCGCCACCTGCTGAGCCCGCTCCACCACCTGCACTTGCACCCGCTGCTCCTCGATCTGCTGCTTCGTCTTGGCCACCTGACGAGGCCCAGGGCAGGACGAGGCCCAGGGCAGGACAAGGCGGACAATGGGCGGCCGGCGGCAGAATCGAGAGTCGGGGGTGGGGAGGGTGCGGCGCGCGACCCGGGGAGATGAGAATCCGGAGTCGGGAGAGAGGAGGATCGCGTGTCGGAGAGAACGCGCGATTGGGGGAGACGAGAATCGAGAGTCGGAGAGGGCGCGTGATTCGGGGAGACGAGGATCGAGAGTCGGAGAGGGCGCGCGATTGAGGGAGCTGAGGATCGAGAGTCAGAGAGGGCGCGCGATTCGGGGAGACGAGGATCGAGAGTCACAGAGGGCGCGTGATTCGGGGAGACGAGGATCGAGAGTCAGAGAGGGCAGGAGACTGAGGGAGCTGAGGATCGAGAGTCAGAGAGGGCGCGCGATTCGGGGAGACGAGGATCGAGAGCCAGAGAGGGGGCACGACTGCGGGAGACGAGAACCGAGGGTCGGAGAGGGCGTGTGATGGAGGGAGATGAGATTCGAAGGTGGGAAAGAAAGAGCGTGCCATTGGGATAGATGAGAATCGAGTGAGAGAGAGAGAGAGAGAGAGAATGTGCTTGGAGGAGATGAGAACTGTGGTCAGAGAGAAAGCGAGCAACTGGGGGAGATGAGAATCTAGGGTTGGAGAGGGGGTGCCTGGGGGAGATGAGGACTGAAGTCCGAGAGAGAGGATGCAATTGGGGGAGATGAGGACCGAATCGAGAGCCGGCGAGAGCAACTGCGGGAGCGGAGAATTGAGAGTCAGCTAGAGAGCGTGGATGGGGGAGATAAGAATCAAGTCAGAAAGCGAACATGATTCGTGGAGAATTGAATTGAAAATAAGAGAGAGCGTGATTGGGGGAGATGAGAATTGAGTCAAAGGGAGATGGAACAATTGGGGAAGATGAGAACTGAGTCAGAAAGAGAGCACAACTGGGGAAATGAGAATGAGAGAGAGAGAAAGAGCACGACTGGGGGAGAATCGAGAGTCAGAGAGAGTGTTAAAGGGAGACTAGAATCGAGTCAGAGAGAGCAACTGGGGTAAACGAGAATCGAATCAAGAGTCAGAGAGAGCTTGATTGGGGGAGAATCGAACTGAGAGTCAGAGAGCATGACTGGGGAAAAATCGAACTGAGAACCAGAGAGAATGAGATTGGGGGAGAATCGGATTGAGGGAGAGAAAACTAACTGGGAAGACAAGACTCTAGAGTCAGAGAGAGCGAGCGAGCAGCTGGGGCCCTAGGGTGAAGGGGAAGGCTGACCTGCAGCTGGTAGGCGAGGTCAGACTGGGCGCGCCGCGTGTTGACCTCGATGTCGTAGGCGGCCTTCTTCAGCTCGTAGTCCCGCTGAGCCTTGGCCATCTCGATCTCGCTCAGGTACTGCGCCGACACCTTCTGCTGCTTTGCCTTGGCCTCCTGGAAAGGGGGCGGGGACAAGGATGGGGGGAATGAGGCGGAAGGGAGGATGGCGGAGAGGGGGAGTTTGGGAGAAGGGGAGCCGTTTCAGAGGAGGGCCAGAGAGGGGTGTCTGGCTCCCTCGTCTGCCACAACCCCTCTACCGCTTAGGCTCTGCCCTCTCCAAAGCTCCAGGGCCCTTTCCACGGGCCCCCTACCCTCACCCAAGCCTCACCCACCCCCACTCTCTGGGTCCTCCACCCTCACCCAAGCCTCACCCCTCACCCAAGCCCCATCCCCTCACCCGGATGCCGGCGTCTCTCTTGGCCTCGGCCTCCCCGATGCGGGCGTCTTTCTGCACCTGAGCCGTGCGTGCCTTCCCCAGCGAGTGGAGGTAGTCCTGGGGGAAGAGGGCGACTGTGGGACGGTGGAACCCGGCGCCCCAGGAGGGGGCGGGGGCCGGGGGGACACCGGGGGAGCCATCACAGCCGGGAGACCCAGGATGCCGGTATCCCAGGGAGTTGATGCTTACCAACTCAATTGTATGGCCCTCTCCAAGCGCATACTCCAGTGAGCTCTGCACACAGTAAGCGCTCAGTAAACATCACTGACTGAGGGATAGTCAGCCCACCCACGCCCCCTCGGCACCTATATCTATCTCCATAATTTATTTTAATGTCAATTTCCCTCTCTAGATTGTAAGCTCCCATGGGTAAGGGTCGTGTCTACCCACTCTGTTGCACTGCCCTCTCGCAAGCGCGCTTACTAGTCAGCTCTGCACACAGTAAGCGATCAATGACTAGCACTGATTGATTGCTGGGAGAAGAGGCCGGGGAAAGGAGGAAGAAGAAACAAGTTGGGGGGGCGGGGGGAGCGGAGGCGGTATCTGGAACCCAGGAGGGGACGGAGGGGGGGGACGGGGCTGGGGGACGCGAAGGGCGCCTCGGTTTACCTGGTCATCGTGAATGTCCTTTAGGGTGTAGCTGACCACGCTGATGCCCATATTCACCAGGTCAGACGACGCTACCTTAAACACCTGCTCGGAGAACTTCTGTCTGTCCTTGTAGATTTCCTGAGCGGGAAGGGGGTGGGGAGGGGAAGCTGACCGCTTGGCCCCTCCTCTTTGACAGCTCCTTCAAGGCAGGGATGGTGTCCACCAACTCTTGTATCGTACTCTCCCATGCGTTTAGTCCAGTGCTCTGGACTGTATACCCTTATGGGCAGGGACCGCGACTACAACTCTTGCTTTCCCAAGCATTCAGTCCAGTGCTCTGGACAGTAAACTCCTCCTCTCTCCTGTAAACTCCTTGTGGGCGGGGGAACGGGTCTCCCAACTCCGTTGTAGGTATTCTCCCAAGTGCTTAGTACAGTGCTCTGCACACAGCAGGAGCTCAATAAATACCACTCACTGATTGACCTCTTCTCCAGTTTTACACCAGACAGTCCAGTTTTGAGCAGGCCTGGTCCCTGTTGGAATTGTGTGGGGGTGTGGCGGGGTGTGTGTGGGTGTGGGCAAGTCAGGTGAGGGTAGGTCAGAAATGGGCTGTCCAGTATTCTTGACTGCTTCCAGTGTCCACCCTGACTCTGACTTGAGCCTCGCCTGTTTTCCCCTCTCCCTTAGAGTGGGAGTCCCAGAGGGGACGGGGACAGGGACTGTGTCTGACCTGCTTATAGCTTATCCTCCCCAGCGCTAAGCAGAGTTTTTGGCACAGAGTAAAGCACTTAGCTGACACCACAATGCCACCCTGACTCCCCTCTCCTTCTCTTGACCTTCAGTGGTCCCTTTAGGCTCCATCCCTCCCCACCCACCCACCCTTCCCACTCCGTTCTGCAAGCTCCTCCCACTTTTCCACACTTCAGCTCAGTCGCTGATTGGCTCCAGGCCCTAACAGTCCCCCTGCCCTTCCTGATCTCGTCCCAGCCCCCACCTCCTCCTGGCCTCAGGTCTGACCTCCACCGTCATGTGCGCCATGATGGCCCTCTGATGGCCCTCCAGGGTCTCCAGGGCGATCTGGGCGATCTCCCCCTCTGTCTTTCCCAGGAACATCTGGCAAGCGGCGGCCAGCATCTCCTTGTTCTGGCCCTGGATCTTCACCTGGGGACGGGGGAAAGAGATGGCGAGAGATGGGATGAGCGAGTCACCTGCGCTCCTACCGGAACGGGGCCCGACTTCCACGTTATCACCATCACTATTATTATTATTATCGTGGTATATGTTAAGCTCTTCTATAATATTGATGGTGTTCGTCAAACTCGTACGATAATAATTATGGCATCCGTTAAGCTCTCATGAGAATAATGATGGTGTTTGTTAAGTTATTACTAGGTGTCGAGCGCTGTTCTACTCGCTGGGGTAGATACGAGTTAATCAGGTCGGACACCGTCTCTGTCCCATGAGGGATTCAGAGGCTAAGTAGGAGGGAGAATAGGAATCGAATCTCCATTTAACAGATGAGGTAACTGAGGCACAGAGAAATGAAGGGAATCCCCCGCCCCACCCCTGCTCTAGACTCTAAACTCGTTATGGGCAGGGAACGAAACTGGCAACTCTGTTGTATTGTGTTCTCCCAAACACTTAGTACAGTGCTCTGCTTGTAGTAAGCGCTCCATAAAAACCATTGATTGAATGACTGGCCCAAGGTTCCACGGAAAACACGTGGCAGGAATTAGTCGGGGATGGCTTCACGCCCTCCCTCTTGCCTGGAGCTCCCTCCCACTTCATAATGAATCACTGGTATTTACTATATACATAAAAGTTATATATTCTACATTATAAATTGTATATTATCAATGATTTATTTCTATTAATGCCTCTCCCCCACTCTAGGCGGTACGCTCGATGTAGGCAGGGAACGTGTCTCCCAACTCTGTCATACTGTACTCTCCCGAACGCTTAGTACGGGGCTCTGCACACGGTAAGCGTTCAATAAATACCACTGATGATGATGATCACTTACCATGTGGCGAGGACTGTACTAACCACTTGTCTTCATATCTGACAGGCTACTCCTCTCCCCGTCTTCAGAGCCCTTTTGGAATCACACCTCCTCCAGGAAACCTTCCCTGACTAATCTTTTCTCTTTTCCTCCCCGCTGCTTCACCTCTGCACTTGAGACCCTCAGCACTCTCCCCCTCCCCTGCCGCAACCCTTAGGCACATAAAACAGTGCTTGGCATATACTAAGCACTGAACAAATACCATAATTATTTTTATACTACCTGTAATTAACTTTACTGTTAGGGAAGCAGTTGGCTTAATGGGCAGGGCGTAAGCCTGGGAGCCAGAGGACCTGGGCTCCAATCCCGGCTCCGCCACTTAACTGCTCTGTGACCTTGGGCAAGTCACTTAACTTTTCTGTGCCTCAGTTACCTCGTCTGTAAAATGGGGATTAAAACTGTGAGCCCCAAGCGGGGACCTGGACTCTGTCCGCCCCGATTAGTTCGTATCTACCCCAGGCTAAGGACAGACCCTGGTAGGTGGTAAGTGCTTAACAAATACCATTTAAACAAAACAACAAACGTCCCTCTCCCCAGGAAGATTGCAAGATCCTTGAGGGCAGGGACGTGCCTACTTAATCTATCGCATTGTACTCTGCCAAGCTTTTAGAACAGTACTCTGCACACAATAACCAATCAAGAAGTACCACTGATTGACTGACTTTAGCATATTTTCAGGGAGAGAGTTCAGAGGGTGAAAGAATCAAGAGGAAGAGGGAGTTTGAAGGTGACTTTGAGAGGAGAGAAGGCTTGTGAACTGGGGAGTAATGGATGAAGAAAGATGATATGTAATAACGTCTGTAATAATAACTTCCTCTTCTCCTGCTCCCTTCTGTATTGCCCTGGCACAAGGATTGGCACCCTTCACCCACCCCTCCCTCAGCCCCCTAGCACTTAGGACCATATTCATCATTTTATTTACCCGAAGGTCCGGCCCCTACTCTAGACTGGAAGCTCCTTACAGCATTTATTGAGCACTTCCTGTGTGCAGAGCACTGTAATAATAATAATAATGTTGGTATTTGTTAAGCGCTTACTATGTGCCGAGCACTGTTCTAAGCGCTGGGGTAGTCACAGGGGAATTAGGTTGTCCCACGTGGGGCTCACAGTCTTAATCCTCATTTTACAGATGAGGTAACTGAGGCACCGAGAAGTTGAGTGACTTGCCCAAAGTCACACAGCTGACAAGTGGCCGAGTCGGGATTCGAACCCATGATCTCTGACTCCAAAGCCCGTGCTCTTTCCACTGAGCCACGCTGCTTCAGTACTACGTTCTTCCCTGACTAAGCCTTCATCTCTTCTTCTCCCGCACCCTTCTGTGTTGCCCTTGGACTTGGAGGATTTGCTTCTTTTATTTGCTCCTCCCTCAGCTCCGGAGCACTTATGTCCATATCCGGAATTGACTGACTTTCATTAATGTCCGTCTCCCTCTCCAGACTGCAAATTCCTTGTGGGCCAGGAACATGTCGACCAACGCTGTTGTAATGTACTCTCCCAAGCGCTTAGTACGGTGCTCGGCACACGGTAAGCACTCAATAAATATCATGGATTGACTGCAGCCAGACCTCCCCCTCCACTCCCCGAATAGCTCCTCGTTCTCCCAGCCCCTAGCCCCCGCCTCAGTCCTGCCCGCTGCCCTTACTCCTCCCTCAGAGAGCTCCATCTTCTTGCATTGGACCAGATGCCCAGCAGAGGGAGAAGAAGGAAGAGGGAGTGAGGGAGGAGGAAGAAGATGGAGGAAGAAAGAAGACGGGCGGGGAAGAGGGCAAGGGAAGAAAACAGCCCCGCCTAATGGAAACTGCCCCGTCTGGGAGTCAGAAGGACCTTGTTCTAATCCCGGATCCGCCGCTTTGCTTGCTCGGGGCAAGTCACTTCACTTCCCTGTGCCTCAGTTTCCTCATCTGCAAGGTGGGCCCCCTCCTACTTTGAGCTCCACATTCACAGGTCCTGCCCTTTATTCACTCCAGCACTGTCTCCCCGACTGGTTACTGCGAGCTTGTCGTGGGCAGGGAACGTCACTGCCGGTTGTTGTCTTGTACTTTCCCAAGTGCTTAGTACAGTGCTCCGCACACAGTAAGCGCTCAATAAATACCATACCATTGAATGAATTAATTTACACATTTATCTATTTATCCCTTCATACTCTGACTACCGATGGCCGAGGCATTTGTGAATGGCTTCTGTCTTTTGGTTTTCGATTGATAACAGTGATAGTAATAGTGGTCTGTATTAAGCGCTTACTATGTGCCACGTACAGTCCTAAACACTGGTGTAGAGTCAATATGAGCAGATTGGACAAGGTCCCTGCCCACAAGGAATTCACAGATTACACTGTAAAATCCTTGAGGATCGGGTGTGCCTCATTCAACCCATTCAACCATATTTGTCTCAATCGATCATTTTTACCGCACGCTGACTGCGTACGGAGCGCTGTACTAAGCACTTGGAAGAGTCCAGTACAACAGAGTTAGTAAACATGTTTCCCGGCCAAAAAGAACTCACGGTTTATGGGGGACGACGACGACGACGACGACACCGATATTAAAATAAAAATGGTATTTGTTAAAGCGCTTACTTTGTTCCAGACATTGTATTAACTGCTGGAGTAGATACGAGCTCCTCAGTTTGGACACATTCCATGTCCCACAGTCTCAATCCCCAATTAAAGATGAGATAACGGGCGTTAAAGACGTTAAAACAGTCAATCGTCTTTACTGAGCGCTTACTGAGCGCAGGGCACTGTACTAAATGCTCGGGAGAGTACAGTATAACAAGAAATAGATACATTCCTTCCCCACAGTGAGCTTACGGTCTAGCGGGGGAGACCGACATTAACAACTGTCCCAGGTGACACAGCTGACGAGGGGCAGAGTGGAGATTAGAACCCAGGTCCTTCTGACTCCCGGGAACGTGCTGGGCTCTGTCCGCAGTTCTGCACGCAGTTAAGTGCTCACTAAAGACCACTGATTGATCCTGAGGGTGGAGGGTGGGGAAAGGCTCTGCCCTCCTCACCTGGGCAATGCCAGTGACGGAGATGGGCACTCCGTGACGCGTATAGACCTTCTCGCTCTTCACGTTGAGGGTCAGTGTATTGAGGGAGATCCTGTGGGAAGAGAGGGGCGGTTGTTGAGGGAATGTGCGGGCCGGCCGGCCGGCCGGCAGGCTGGCTTCCTCCATTCCCCCCGGCCCCCGCACGCCGCTACCTTTGAATCTGCTGGATGCAGGGCAGGACGAAGACCCGGCCCCCAGCCACCATGACAGGGGGGCTGCGGCAGAAACCTGGGGAGGGACGAGGAGAGAGGGTGGGCTCCCCGGACCTCCTGGGGGTGTGGGGGTGAGGGGCGGATCGGATGGAGGGAGGGGAGGGGGGCTGGGAAAGGGCGGGAGGAGGGGAGGGATGAGAGGGGAGGGGGCCAAGGGCGGGCTTACCTGAGACCACCATGGCTTCGTTGGGGCCACAGGTGAAAAACATGGTGCAGGAGGGCGCTGCGGCGAGGACAGAGAGAGGGGGGCCATGGAGGAGGATGGGGAGGACACCCCCCACCCCCGACACCCCACCTCGGCTCACCCTTTGTCCTGGCGCTGGCTCCTTCCCATAGCCCCCTCCCCAGCTCTCCAGGCCCCCCGCCGGCCCCCAGATCCTCCAGGCTCCGCCCCTTCCCCCTAAGCGGCCCCGCCCTCCTGTCCCCGACGCCCCCGGCCCCTCCCCTCCCCCCGGACAGCGGGAACGGGAAGGGTAACGGTCCCGGTACCTGCGGCCTCGGCCCGCTCCGACCCGCCGAGCCGGGCCGAGCCGAGCCGAGCCGAGCCGAGCCGAGCCGAGCCGAGCCGAGCCGAGCCGAGCCGAGCCGGGTGCGCAGCCGAGCGGAGGCGGGGGCGGGCGCGCGGCCGGGTGGGCTCGGCGGGGGCGGGCGAGGGGTCCGCAGGGGGGGCGGTCTCTCTGCAGAGAGGGCCGGGGGTGGGGCCGGGCCGGGCCGGGGGGTGGGGTGGGGGCGGCCGCTCGCTCCCGCTGCGGGCGAGGCGGGGCGGGGCTGGGGGGGGAGAAGGAGGAGCCGCTGGCCCCGGCCGCGGCTCCGCTCCGTGCACGCGCCGCGCGCGCCCCCGGCCCCAGCCCTCGCCCCCCGCCCCCCGCCCCCGGGCCCGGCCCGCCCAGATCCGGCCCCGGCCCCGGCCCCGGCCCCGACGTGCCTCTCAGCCTGGACCGCGGTTTTTCCCCGAAGAGCCGAGCGAGATCCGGCCTTGGGCAAGATCCGGCCTTGGGCAACATTGGAAGTAGCGTGGGCCTGGGGAAAGAGGAACCCGAGCCCCGGCCCTCATGCCCACCTTGCCCTTTGTCTACTGGGTGACTTGGGCAAGGGTCGATTCACCCCTATGAGCCTCCGTTCCCTCAACTGTAAAAATGGGGATTAAGACTGGGAGCCCCATGGGGGCCAGGGACGGTGTCACACCTGATTGAGTATCCTGCGTCTACCCCAGCGCTTAGTGTTTAAGGCCACACGTTAAGCGCTTATCGAATACCATTAAAGAAAATCCTGGGAGGAGACGGTCGAGGCTCTTGGGGCGGTACCCCCCTCCCACACAGAGGCAGACAGTAAGCCCTCAATAGATTGATTAAATGAACAGACAGGGGCCGCGAGCACGAGCCTTTCCTTCTATTTCGGGACGTGGTGTTCACAGAACATACCTACATACATGGTGGAAGGGGGCGAGGATCTGGGGGCGCTTCCCACCCCCCCCCCCCCCACCATACATACACAGAGCACACAGAGGCAGACTGTCAGAGGGTCGCGGGCACAAGCCGCTTCCTTTATTTGGGGACGTGGTGTTCACAGAACATACATACCAACGACGTAGTGGGAGGAGGGGGCCGGCGAGAGTCTGGGGGCGCGGGAATAGGGGCAAGAGGAGGCAGGCCCTAGCTGTCGCCCCTAAACCACGCCCTCTTCTCCCCACCACACTCCCCGACCCCTTCCCCAATTTTGCTTCCCCCCCCCCCCCCCAACTCGAACGTTTTCCGAGGCCCCTCCTTTCCTGCCTCGCCCCGACCCGGGCAGTATCTGCGAAAACAGACCGCTCCCTTCTATTCAGGTCGGACACAACGCCCGTCCTAATCCGGGAACCCGATCTGAATAAAATCGGATCTAGCCCAGCGCTTAGTACAGTGCTGAAAAACAGTAAGCGCCTACCAAATACAATAGTGATGATGATGATAATAATAATAATAATAATCTCCAATGCAAGGAGACACCCTAATCGTGCCTTCATAAATTAAATAAATACTAAATACCCACTCCCGCGCCCCCCTTGTCACTCAGGGGCATAAATAACTGTACATAAATATTAATGATCAAGACAATACTTCTTCACGAGAAGTAAATAAAAAAAGTCCCCCTCTCCTCCCACCCTTTTGCGAGATGGGATGGAAGGGTGGGGGGATCCGCAGCCTCTCTCCCTACTTATCATCAACTCCCCTGACTGCGTGGAATTGGAGTTTTTCCTTCGGTTCCGAGTTGAGTTTCCACTCGGCTCTGAGTTCGCCGGACTCCGTGGCCGCTCCGCTGAGCCCCCCTTGGTTTTCCCGGGTTTTTTTTTCCATTTTCCTTTCTTTTGGGGGGGGGGGTCCGTCCTCAAAAAGCAGCGGGGTGTTGGTGGAGAAACTGGCTGATATCCAAGGTGTAGTCCGGGGGATCGACGGTGAGGTTGAGAGGCTCCGGGCTGGATGGCGCGGCGGGGGCGGAGGCCGGGGGAGGGGACTCCAGGGCGGCGGACACCGGCATCTCCTCCTCGGCCGTGAGGATCTGGCAGAAGACGACGGCGAGGAGGATGAAGAGCAGCCGCTTGGCCGGGTTTGGGTTCTCGACCGGGACGTGGCGCTTGACCTGCTCGGAGAGAGGAAGAAGGTATTGAGAGGAATATCAGCGAGGGAGGCAGGTGTCCGCCCGAGCGGCCCGGCCCGGCCCGGCCCGTCCCGCCCCGCCCCGCGAGTGGGAGCGCGGGCCACTTACCACCCGTGGGTAGAGGACCTTGCGGCTGCGCTTCCGGAGCCCCCGGGACGGGAGGCGAGGAGGCGACGGCGCTTTCTCGGGCAGGGGGTCGAAGGTGAAGATCTGCGGCCCGCGGGGCCGGGAGCCGGGGGGCGGCGGCGGCGCCAGGGCGGCGGGCGCGGGGAGGGGGCTGCGCACGTGACACATGCCGCGGCCACCGACCGAAGGCGGGAGGGCGGGACACGGACAGGGACAGCGACAGCGCAGGCGCGGCCGAAAAGCCAGAGCGGGGCCCGACAAGCTGAGTTGGGCGCGCTCCGCCCGCGCGCTTTTAAAGGGTCCGAGGAGGGGAGGGGGGTGGGGGGGGGTGTCTAGGCCCCGCCCCCCGGACCCCATTGGTGGATCTTTGGGGCGCGCGCGCGGGCCCTGGGGAATTTCCCTAGGAATTAAGCAAGGGCGGGCGGGGGCGGGCGGGAGGCCGGCCAGCAGGAGGAGGAGGAGGAGGAAGAGGAAGAGGAAGAGGAGGGCGGCGGGGGAGCTGCGCAATCCGGGGCAATCCGAGGGGGCAACGGGCGGAAGCGGCCCGGTACCCAAGGGCCCCGGGCCCCGGGCCCCTCTATGGCCACCGAGGGAAGGTGTCGGTTCGTTCTGTTGCATCGTGTCCTCCCAAGCGCCTAGTACAGTGCCTCAATAAATAACACCGACGGATTGATCGACGCGCGGCCTGGGGGAGCGACGGGGGGACGGGGGTCGCAAGCCTGAAACCCACAGTCTCCGACCTCCCCCCAGGACTGGATCTGAATCCAATCGGCTGGACTCACCCACGTTTAGCACAGCGCTTGGCACAGAGTAAGCGTTTAATAAGTTCTCTGACGATTATTGTGTACGGAGAAGCAGCCAGTCAGTCGTATTTGTTGGACACTCACTGTGTGCGGAGGGCTGTACTAAGCGCTCGGGAGAGTATAGCACAACATAACAGGCGCATTCCCTCCTCACGGTGAGCTCACAGTCTAGAGAGGGAGACAGACACTAATAGAAATGAAGAAATGACAGGTGTGGACGTTAGTGCTGTGGGATTGGGAGGGGGGATGCTCAGGGGGAGCAAGTCAGGGGGACACGGAAGGGAGTGGGAGAAGAGGAAAGGTGAGCTTAGTGAGGGACTAAGTCTCGGAGGAGACGGGTCTTCAGGAAGGCTTTGGAACTGGAAAGAGTGATTGCCGGCCCTAAGCGGCCTGGCCTAGTGGAAAGACCCCCGGCCCTGGAGTTAGAGAAACTGGATTCTAATACTGGCTCTGCCACTTGTCTGTTGGGTGACTCCGAGTAAGTCGCTTCACTTCTCTGGGCCTCGGTTCCCTCGTCGACAAAAATGGGGATTCGAATCCTGTTCTCCCTTCTCCTGAGAGTCCGAGTCCCATGTGGGACTTGATTAGCTTGTATCTACCCCAGTGCTTAGTCCAGTGCCTGGGACATAATAAGCACTTAACAAATACCACAATTTATTATTATTAATAACCCCTCCCCAACTCGCTCAGCCCTCTCCCATTACACCCCAGCCTGCCCACTTTGCTCCCCCATCGGCAGCCTATTTACCGTGCTTCCATCTCCTCTCTATGGCCACAGACCCTCCTGCCTGGAACTCCATCCGCCTTTCCTTCACAGCTGGCAGGACCAACCCCCCTCCACACGCACACACCTTCAGAGGCCCACTTGAATCCCAGCTCCTCCAGGAAATCTTCCCTAACTGAAACCTCAATTCCTCTCCTTCCCCTCTGTGTAGTCTATACACTTGGATCCAAACCCCCTAAGCATTTAGTTACCCTACTGCAAATACACACACTGCATGCCAGGCACTGTACTGAGCACCGGGGTGGATACAAGCAAATCGAGTTGGACACGGTCCCTCTCCCACATGGGGCTCCCAGTCTCATTCCCCATTTTCCAGGTGAGGGAACTAAGGCCCAGAGAAGCAAAGTGATTTGCTCAAGGTCACACAGCAGGCAAGCGGCAACAACACAGGTATTCATTCAATAGTATGTATTGAGCACTTAGTATGGGCAGAACACTGTACTAAGTGCTTGGAATGTACAATTCGGCAACAGATAGAGACAATCCCTGCCCGATAACAGGCTCACATTGGTTGCTTCCCCTATCTGTCATTTATTTTGGTGCCTGTCACCCCCACTAGATCTTAAGGTCCTGGAGGGCAGGGATGGGATATGCTTATTTCATTGTTCTCTCTTAAGTGCTTTGTACAGCGCTCTGCACACGGTAAGCGCTCAGGGAATACTACTGATTGATCGATTGCCACACACAGGTCCCCCCTCCCCCCGCCAGACGCCCACGACAACAAAGAACACGCAAACGGACACACACAAAGCTTCCGTGCACCACGCATGCCAGGGGCACGTACGAAGAGCCGGGGATGAGGCCTCCTCACACCCCGCACTCCAACCTCAGAACACAAACAACGGGAGCCACAACCACATCACATTCACCCACCTGGAATCCATCCGACCCTGCCCACGCTCCCCAGAGACACACCGACCCATCGACATACCAGCCTAGCGAGACCTAGGCCAGTCCTCACACCTATTCATCCGTCGATCCATCAATCAGTCAGTGGTATTTACTGAGCGCTTCCTGTGGGCAGAGCACTGACTGTACTAGGTGCTTGGGGGAGTACAGTATAATAGAGTTGGTAGACATGGCCCCTGCCCACAATGAGCTTCCAGTCTAGAGCGGGAGACAGATAGATGGACAGGTTGCTGCCCCTTGGAGTTAATACTTGGACATTCAGATACACAGACAAACCATCCGCACATCAACTGAAATCTTTCAGGATTCATAATCAATCCACAAAGGATGCTCTCAAAACCCTAGACATACCACAGAGGCTCTCGCAGACTCTTTGCACATGCTTACCCACGAGTACACAATGTCCCATTCAGGATCCCCTACCCACCACAAAGACAAATGGACAGATAAGTACTCATTCATTTATTCAGTCGTATTTATTGAAAGCTTACTGTGTCCAAAGCACTGTACCAAGCATTTGGACTAAATACTTAGTAAGCAGGCCCATGCGTCCACACCGTGCTGTCCAAAAACACGGAGATGCAATATAAATTCAGAGACAGACCCGCAATCACAAGAGACGGTAAGTGGACGGACAGAAACATGACAGTTCACACCCCAGAGCCTTTTGGGCTACATACACACACGCCCATTTTGGAGCCATTAAATACACACCCCTACTAGTTTGGGACATAAATTCTTCTTGTAGGTACACTCACCCCATGTGCACGTACATTCAGGCTGATATACGTACTCCTCTTAAGCACACACATAAAAGTGGACACAGGTCCCCTCACCCACAAACTCATCCAAGTGGACACACACCCCACCTCTTCTGCATACACATCCAAGTGGACCCATATACACCTCTCCTGCATACACACGTGCACTTAGCGGTGTTAACATGTACCCACAGGCGTGCGCACCTACACACACAGACACACATGCTCACACGCTCAGATTCCCAGCAGGAGCACAGGCAAGGCCTAACTAAGCCAGGGGCCGAGAAACCAGGCGGACTGGGTTGGGGGAGGTGCATAGGAAGGAATGTGATGACTCCTGTTTACAGTGGAAAATTTCTCCCGGGCATTGAGGCGGGGGTGGTGTTTCCGGTCCTGCCTCCCCCCTTCTTTTCTCCATCAACATCTGGAATCCGGCCTCCAATTGGGGCCAGCTGGACGGCCCCTTGACCTTCTCTTCCTTTTCCTCCCTCTCCCCGCCACCTGCTGGGTCCCCTCCATGGCAGGGGTGGGGGTGGGGTGGGGGGAAACAAAACCCCGAAGTGAAGATCTGGAGAAACAAGGCCTAGAGAAGCAGCGTGGCCTAGTGAATAGAGCCGTGGCCTGGGATTCAGAAGGACCTAGGTTCTCAACCTGGCTCCATCTCTTGTCTGGTGGGTGACCTTCGACAAGTAACTTCACTTCTCTGGGCCTCAGTTCCCTCATCTGTAGAATGGGAATTAGGACTGTGAGCCCCATGTGGGACAGGTTATGAGTCATTCATTCATTCAATGTGTATTTATTGAGCGCTTACTGTGTGCAGCCCACTATACTAAGCGCTTGGAATGTACAATTCCCTGCTCTCCTCAAATCCAAGCAGCCTACCTCTCTCCCCACGACCCAGTCTCTCGATTCTGTCTCCCAGCATCTAGAAACTAAATAGTAATAATAATAATAACAATAAAAATAACAGTAATAATCATGATATTTGTTAGGGCTTACTTGCTACGTGCCAAGCACTGTACTAAGCACTGGGGTAGATACAAGGTAACCAGGTCCTCCTGGGACTCACAGGCTAAGAACAGGATCGAATGCCCATTTTAAAGATGAGGGAATAATAATAATAATAATGGCATTTGCTAAGCGCTTAACTTTGTGCCAGCCACTGTACTAAGCGCTGGGGTGGATACAAGCAGATTGAGTTGGACACAGTCCCTGTCCCACATGGGGAATCACAGTCTAAATCTCCATTTTACAGATGAGGAAACTGAGGCCCAGAGAAGTAAAATGACTTGCCCAAGGTCACACAGCAGGCAAGTGGCAGAGCCGGAATTAGAACCCATGACCTTCTGACTCCCAGGCCCGTGCTCTATCCACTACGCCACTTGTCCAAGGTTACAGAGCAGCTAGCTGGGGAAGGCAGAATAAGAACCCATGTCCCCTGCCTCTCAGGATTGTGCTATTTCCACTAGACCACACTGCTTTAAGACCTCCATCTTCCCAGCCTCCTCCTGGGTCTCCGGTCTGCTGCGCCCCTCTCTCCCTGTTCCCCACAGCCCCCAGAACCCAGGCATCCCATCTGCCAACTCCTCTGCCCTGAGTCCCCTTTCCTTAGCTAGATCCCCCCTGCCTCTGCCCCTCCCCAGGTGGCGTCCTCCCCGCCTTTTTGCCGTTTTCCCTTCCTGGTCTCCCGTATCTTGGCTGCGTGCCCCCCACTTTCCACACTCATGATGTAATAGCCTTCCCACACAGAAAGGGAAAGAAAGGTTGCAAGTGAATCATTAAGTGAACAGTCTGAAGGGGGTGGTCCCTCCCCTCTCCCCCTCCTCCGCCCCCCACCAATGTTATTGTTTGGGTCTCACGGAAGACCCCGGGGGTGATCCTGGATGGAGGCCAGGAGACTCCACAGGCCTGCCCTTCCTTCGGCATCCTGGGGGAGAAATTCAGAAATCCCAGCCTTCCTCCCCTGCCCCCGGTCCCTCCTGCGCGGGGACCCCCTTCCCCCGCCGCCCCCAGCTCGGTCTGGGCCCCCCATTTGGAGAGTGAGGGGATTGGGGTCAGGGTGACCCAAGTCACTCGAATCCAACTTAAGTGACCTGCAACTCCCCCGGCCTTCCACAGCTCTCTGACGCAGGCCGACTCAAACGACGCCAACCATCGGACACCCTCTGCTAAGCGGGAGGGCAGGAGGGCGTAGGGTGAGAGCGGGGGTGGGGGGAGTCACAAACGAAGTACTAGTGGGGTAACAGCACCAGGAAGAGACCGGATTTAACCCTGCAATCCCTTCCCTCTGGGTAAATCACTCAGTGGTGCTTATGGAGCGCTTACTACGCACAGAACATTAGACTAAGCACTTGGGAGTGGACCGTACAACAGCGTGGGTGGACGCGTGCCCTGCCCACAGTGAGTTGATAGTCTAGAGGTCAATCAGTGGTATTTATTATTGAGTCCTTACTGTGTGTAGAGCATTCATTTGTTTATTCAATCCTATTTATTGAGCGTTTACTGTGGCTTTGCTGGGAGAGTACAATAGAGCAATAAACAGATACATTCTCTGCCCACGAGGAGCTCACAATCTAAGGGGGTAGGGAGAGAAAGAAGAAAAAATTGCAAGTACATACTAGAGGTAACATGAGTAAATTAATGGGTATTTATTGAGTGCTTACTATGTGCACAGCACTGTATTAAGTGTTTGAGACCATACAATACAGAGTTGGTAGACGCATCTCTGACCACAGAAAGTTCCCTAATCTGCAGGGGAAGAGACATTAAAATAGATTAGGGGTAGAGGAGAGCAAATCATTTCCCCTTACCTCAATAACTTCCAGTGGTTGCTCATCCAGGTCCCCATCGAACTCCTCACCAACAGATGTAAAGCCCTCAGTCAGCTTGCCCCTCTCCTCTCTTATCTCTGATTTCTTACTACAACTCAGCCCGCACCCTTAGTTTCCCTAATACCAATTTAGTCACTGTACCTCCATCTCATCGATCTAGCCATCGGCATTTCCCACACGTCCTCCCTCTGGCCTGGGTCTTCCTCACCCTTCAAATCTGAGGGACCACAGCTCTCACCACCTACCATGCCTTATCAAGAGGCCTTTCCCCACTAAGCCTCCCCTCCCCTACTCTCTTCTGCTTTGCCCTTGTACTTAGATTTGTACCCTTTATTTTCCCCAATCAATCAATGGTATTTATTGAGGGTTTACTATGTGCAGAGTGCTGTACTAAGTGCTTGGGAGAGTGTCACGCAACAGAGTTGGCAGACAAGTTCCCTGCCCACAAGTCTAGAATCCCACAACATTCATGTTAATATCATGAATTTATCTTAATGTCTGACTCCCCCTCTAGACTGTAAACTCCTTTTGGGCAGGGAATGTGTCTGCCAACTCCTTTGTGCTTAGAGCAGCGTTTGTCGAGTAGGAAGAGTTTAACAGATACCATTATGTTTTGTTTTGTTGTCTGTCTCCCCCTTCTAGACTTTGAGCCCGTTGTTGGGTAGGGATTGTCTCTGTTGCTGGATTGTACTTTCCAGGCGCTTAGTACAGTGCTCTGCACACCGTAAGCGCTCAATAAATATGATTGAATGAATGAAAGTGCTCAACATGGCCTAGCGGAGAGAGCCCGAGCCTGGGAGTCAGGAGGACCTGGGTTCTAATCCTGGCTCTGCCACTTGTCTGCTGTGTGACCTTCGGCAAGTCGCTTCACTTCTCTGGACCTCAGTTACCTCATCTGTAAAATGGAGATTTAGCCTGTGAGTCCTATGTGGGAGAGGGACTGTGTCCAAACTGATTTGCTTGTATCCACCCCAGCACTTCATACAGTGCCCGGCACCTAGTGGGCACTTAACAAATGCCTCAATTATTATTATTGGTGTTCTGCACACAGTAAGCATTCAATAAATAAATACTGTTGATTGCTTGGGTTTGCCCTGGCCAGCTCGGTGAACCCCCGAGTCCATGGTATAGGGGCTGGAGCCCGGGTCTGGGAGTCAGAAGGTCATGAGTTCTAATCCCAGCTCTAGCCCCTTGTCTGCTCTGTGACCTGGGGTTAGTCGCTTCACTTCTCTGGGCCTCATTTAACTCATCTGTAAAATGGGAATCGAGACTTTGAGCCCCACCAGGGGACAGGGATTGTCCAACCGGATTCGCTTGCTTATATCCACCCCGGAGGCTAGTACAGTGCTCCTCAAATATGCCAGTCACACTTCCCCCATTCAAAGCCTTACTGAAGGCTCACCTCCTTCAAGAGGCCTTCCCACACCAAACCCCCTTTTTTCCTCAGCTCCCCCTCCCCATTCCCTTTGTTCTACCCTGCCTCCCCGCCCCACAGCACTTGTCTAGATGTGTACATACCTATAATACTATTTGTTTATAATTAATGCCTGTTTACTTGTTTTGATATATGTATATATATATATACGTATATATTTTTGTATTTATATTGATGCTTGTTTACTTGTTTTGATGTCTGTGCCCCCCTTCTAGACTGTGAGCCCGTTGTGGGCAGGGATCGTTTCTCTCTGTTGCTGAATTGTACTTTCCCAATGTTGAGTACAGTGCTCTGCACCCAGTAGGCGCTCAATAAATACTACTGAATGAATGAATGAACACAGCGCCTGGCGCCAAGTAAGCGCTCGACGAATACTATAATATTGTTCTGTAATTATTGTTACAATAATATACTGTAATTATTGTTACAATAATATAATAATAATAACTATTATTATTGTTCTGGCCGCCGGCGGGCCGCTCCGGGGAGGAGGCAGGGGCTGCCCCGGCGGAGGTTAACGAGCGAGCGGGCCGCACTGCGGGGATCCGCCTTTGGCCAGAGGCTGGCTATCTGCAGTGACGCGGAGGTCGGGGCCTGGGGAGCGGTGGCGGCGGGGGTGAGTGGGGCGGGCGGGAGGGCGAGCGGCTCCCACCCCTCACCGCCATTGTCCCCTTCCCCGCCTCAGCCGCCGCGACCCGCGCGCCCCCGCTCGTCCTCGCGGGCTCTGAGGCGGGGCGGGCGGGCGGGCGGGCGGGCGGGCGCCCCCGCGCGCGCGCGCCCCCTCCCCGACCAGTGAGGGCCGTGCGCGGCCCCCGCAGCCCCGCCCTCCCCAGCCTCGGAAATCGGCTCGCCCTCGCTCCTCGCGCCGCAGTCGTCCATGGAGACGGAGCGCGCGCATGCGCACGCCGTCCCTCCGGCCTCCAGAGGGCGGGAAGAGAAGGGGAGCGCGCGGGCGGGGCTGAGGCGAGGCCGGGGTCGCGCCCGCCCTCCCGCCCTTCCTCCCGCCCTTCCTCCCGCCCGCCTTCGTGCCTCTCCGCTCGTCTCCCTCCGGGCTCCGGGCCGCAGCGTGTGCGCGGCGGCGGTGGCGGCGGCGGCCCTGTGATGTGTCAGAAGACCGCCCCGGGGGAAGGTTCTGGGAAGTGAAGGAGCCAATGACTAAAAACCAAGTTAGGGAAAAAGCGAGCTCACTTTCTCCCCTCGGTGGCCCGGCGGGAAGCTTTGAGGTGAGCTCATGGGCCAGGCAGCCGCCCGGAGTCACGGACATCTGTCTATTCATCGATGCCCCTGGGCAGAGCAAACCTGTTTTTCTGGATGCTCCCCCTCTCCCCCCGGCCCAGCAGCCTTTTTTTTTCTTTTTGTCCCCCTCCAAACGGCCCAGCAAAACCTTTCCCCACTGTCCCCTTCCCCTGGTCCAAGCGAGTCCGCTTTCCCGGGTGCCTCCCTCTCCACCTGGCCTACCTCATTTATATCTTACCAGTTGCCCCGGGCCTCAAATCCGACCGCTTCTTAACCGCCCCCCCCCGGGGCCAGCCCTTACCTACTCACCTGCCCTGCACTCCCACTTTCTCTTCCGGATACAGATCCGCAAACTCAGATGTTTTCCCTCCCTGTAATTGTTTCAGTGTCGCTCTCCCTTGCTAGATTGTTAGCTCCTTGAGGGCAGGGATCCTGTCGACTGAGGATCGTCCCCTTCCAAGCGCTTAGAACAGTGCTTTGCACGCCAATCAGTGATATTTATTGAGCATTTACTGTGTGCAGAGCACTGTACTAAGCACGTGGGAGAGTGCTGGCCAAACGGAATTATCAGGCACGTTCCCTGCCCCTAATAAGAATAATAATAATAATAATGTTGGTATTAAGTGCTGACTGTGTTTAGAGCACTGTTCTAAGCGCTGGGGTAGATACAGGGTGATCAGGTTGTCCCACGTCAGGCTCACAGTTAATCCTCATTTTCCAGGTGAGGTAACAGGCACCGAGAAGTGACTTGCCCACAGTCACACAGCTGACAAGTGTCAGAGGCGGGATTCGAACACATGACCTCTGACTCCCAAGCCCAGCTCTTTTCACTGAGCCATGCTGCTTCTCTATGAGTTTACTGTCTAAATACCATCGATTACTGATTGGTTTGTGGGGCCCTAATCGTCCCCTCCAGAACGCCTCTGACCAGGCTCCCACCTTCCATAATAATAATGATAGTAATTGAGGTATTTAAGTACTTAATCCCAGCTCCGCCTCTTGTCTGCTGTGTTACCTTGGTCAAGTCACTTCACTTCTCTGGGCCTCTGTTTTCTCTATAAAATGGGCTTTAAATGTTATGCCCACTTAGAATGTGAGCCAGGTGCGGGACAGGAACTGTGTCCAGCCTGACGATCTGTATCTACCCCAGAGCTTTTACGGTGCTTGGCACGTAGTGCTTAACAAGTACCATTATTATGATCATCATTATTAATTATTAGTAGTATTACTACTAATAATAATACTGTTATATCCTCTGCTCTGGGATCCATGCAGATCCTTCTTGCTGCAAACTGGAAACAGAAGAATTCAAGAGACGTAAAGTTGGAAATGGCAATGAGTTGCAGCCAGAGCTTTTATTTATTAAACTGTAGCCAATATAGACCTTACATGGTATTCACATCTTTGGAAACATCTTGGCACATAGTTGACCGCTCCAGGTCTGTTCGCCCTCCGTGCTTTTTCTCCAGCTAAAACCAGACCCCCAATCCCGTTTCACATCACACGCATTCCATTGCCTCACAGAGTAATCAGACGACCGGATCCCTGAAGGTAGAGATTGTGTCTATAAACTCAACCCTTGATTCTATTTATCGTGATAATGTTGTCTTGTTTTTGTTTTGTTATGTTTTGCTCTGCCGTCTGTCCTCCCCCCCCATTCGACTGTGAGCCTGTCATTGGGCAGGGATTGTCTCTGTTGCCGAATTTTACATTCCAAGCACTTAGTACAGTGCTCTGCACATAGTAAGCCCTCAATAAATACTATTGAATGAATCAGTCGATCAACCAATCGTGTTTCTTTAGCACTTACCTTGTGCAGAGCACTGCATGAATCGCTTGGGAGAGAACAACATAACAGAGTGCATAGGCAGACTCCCTGTCCTCAAGGAGCTTACAGTCTAGAAGACTGCAAGTAGCAAGCAAGTAATAAGCAAGCTATCAAATATTAATCTCGTGACGGTCCTCTCCTCTATACTTAAATTCGTTGTGGGCAGGGAGCACGCCTGTCAACTCTGTTGTACAGTGAATGCTCAATAAATATGATCAATTGGTTGATTGACTGATGGAGGACTGTAGACACAAGCCCGGAACTCTGGAAGTTTAGAACTATGGTCTAGAACCCTAATGAATTGTCCTCTCCCAAGTGCTTAGTACACTGCTCCGCACAAAGTAAGTGCTCAATAAATACCACCGATGGATGGACAACATGGTGGCTGCGTTTTGTGGAAGTCCGCCCAATTCCAATGGAATTTGTCCCAACCCAGAGCGTTTTTCCAAGATTCCTTGGCCTTCCCTTCCCTCCAGAGCTGTTGTAATGATAACTATGGTATTTGTTAAGCGCTTACTGTGCGCTAAGCACCGGGAGAGACAAAAGATAATCAGGTCAGACCCACTCTCCGTCCCACCGGGGGCTCGTGGCCCAAGTTGTTGCCCTTTCCTGATACTTGTGAACTTGGGTGCCATGTCTGAGCCCCAGAACTCAGGGAAGCAGCATGGTCCTAGTGAATAGAACCCGGGCCTGTGAGTCTGGCAGATTTGGGTTTGAATCTGGACTCAGCAGCTTTTCTTTTCTTTAAGCACTTGCTGTGTGCCAGGCACTGTGCTAAGCACTGGGGTAGATCCAAGCCAAGCAGGTGGGACACAGTCCATGTCCTACATGGGGCTCATAGTCTTACCTCCTGTATGACCTTGGGCAAATCACTTCCCTTCTCTGGGCCTCTGTTCCCTCATCTGCAAAATGGGGATTCAATCCCTATTCTCCCTCCTCCTGTGAGCGCCACGTGGGACCCGTTGGTCTTGTACCTTCCCCATTGTTATTCTTCACAATAATAATAATAGTAGTGATAACAGTTGTGGTGTTTGTTAAGCACTTACTAGGTGCCAAACACTATACTAAACACTGGGGAAGATACAAAGTTTTCAGATTGTCCCGGTGGGGCTCACGGTCTTGATCCCCATTTTACAGATGAGGTGCCCGAGGCATGGAGAGGTTAAATGCCTTGCCCAAAGTCACACAGGCTGACAAGTGGCGGAGCCGGGATTAGAACCCACGACCTCCGACTCCCAAGCCCGTGACCTTTCCACTAAGCCTCGCTGCTTCTTAGAGTTAATAGTAAATAAGTAAACACCCCCTCAACATCGGAACTGGTCAGACTCCTCCGTGAGGCGGTGTGATCCGGCCCAGAAAGCTGGCTGGGTTTCTCCGGCTCGCTGGCACTGGCTTCACTGGCCGCCGCCGCCACCGCCTCTTAATGCCCTCTCAGGTGGTCCCTGCTGACATGCTGATCAGCAGAATTGCCAGACTCCCCAAAATCCTGCTCCCCCCTCGGGGTCAGATTCTTCTGTTTAATCTCTATGACGCAACCCTTCATTCCACATTCATCCACATCTGTTAAGTAAGGCAGAGGAAGAGGATATTGCAGGGTTTGGGAGAGACTGGGGGAGACGGATCTGACGCAAAGTGGGAAAGCCGATCCAGTCATCATCGTTACCATCGTCTTGATCATTGTCATCATTCCCCTTTTCCCTCTGCTCCCTCTGCTGCCTCCCTGCCCCCCCTTCACCTCCCCTCAGCTAAGCCCCTTTTCCCCCTTTCCCTCTACTCCGCCCCCTCTCCCTTCCCCTCCCTTCAGCACTGTGCTCATTTGTTCATTTGTATATATTTTTATTACCCTATTTATTTTGTCAATGAGATGTACATCCTGTTGTTTCTATTTATTGCTATTGTTTTTGTCTGTCCCCCCCAATTAGACTCTAAGCCCGTCAATGGGCAGGGATTGGCTCTATCTGTTGCCAAATTGTATATTCCAAGTGCTAGTACAGTGCTCTGCACATAGTAAGCGCTCAATAAATACTATTGAATGAATAAAGAACACTGCACTAGGCTCTTGGAGGATAACCAGGAATATCAGACTCATTCCCCAGCCTCGAGCAACTTGCAGCTCTTCGGGGAAGACAAGCTAACGTAAATTAACCAAGCACTAGTTAAAAGAGAGTGAGAAGGAACCTAACTAAAGGTGAAAAATTGAGCCCATAACAAGGAACTGTTTGGAGAAGAGGTCGGGGATCGTTGAAGCAGCATGGCCAAGTGGAAAGAACCCAAGCCTAGAAATCAGAGGATCTGGGTTCTAATCCCACCTCAGCCGCTTGTCTGCGGTGAGAAGTCGCTTCACTTCTCTGGGTCTCAGTTCCCTCATCCTCTTCTCCACTACTTAGATTGTGAGCCCCAGGGGTGACGGAGGCTGTGTCCAACCTGATTATCTTGTACCTACCCTGGTGCTTAGTACAGTGCCTGTCATGGAGTAAGAGCTTAGCAAGTACAGCATCATCATCATCACCATCATCGTAACAGTTGAAGGCCTAATACGGTCCAGAAAGGGGAGGGGGAGGGGAAGGCTAGTAGGAAAATCCTGGTGTATCTGACACTGCAATTCAAATGAAACCCTGTAGTACAAGCTTGAAGGTGAAACAAGTTGAGCTGGACACAAGGAGATCTGGAAATGGGCAGTTCCTGAGAACACACAGAACAGTTCCCAATGTGCATGTAGAATTCAGGAAACAGTCCACTTAACTGAAACATTTGAAAAAGTTCCACTGGAGCAGAAAACATCTGGCGGTAGACACACACTTTCGCATAATGGCTCACAGATTTTGAGGTTGATCTTTAACAGAGGAGAAAAAGGGGAGGGCAGTGGAGAAGGAGAGGAGGGAGAGAGAAAGAAAGGGAGAGAGAAAAAGGGTGAGAGGGAGGGAGAGAGAAAGGGAGACAGACAATGAAAGGGAGAGTAAGAGAGAGAAAGGGAGGGAGAGAGTGGGAGCGAGGCTTACTTAGGGAGAGAAACACACACTTGGAATCTCCTGGTGGAATTTCCTGAGTGCAGAACACAATGTTACTAATAACTTTGGTATTTAAGTGCTTACTATTTGCCAAGGCACTGAGATAGATGCCAGTTAATCAGGTCAGACCCAATCCCCGTCCCACAGGGAGCTCACAGTCTAAGGGGGGGGGGGGGGGGACAGGAATTGAATTTCCATTTTACAGATGAGGAAACGGGCCCAGAGAAGATAAAGGACTTGATCCAGGTCACTCAGCAGGCTGTGACAGAACACTACCCTGCGTGCTTTTTTATGGCATTTGTGAACCACTGTTCTAAGCACTGGGATAGATATCAATTAATCAGGCCGGATACAGTCCCTGTCCCATATGGGACCGTGAGTCCAAATATGAGGGTATTGACTCCCCATTTTGCAGTTGAGGAACCGGAGACAGAGAAGTAAAGTGACTTGCCCGCAGCAGACAAGTGGCTCCCAGGCCCCAGGTTCTTTCTACTGGATCACGCTGCTTAGCAAGTTTCTGGGGATTCTACCCCCCCACCCCCACCCCACAGCACTTCTGTATATATGTACATATTTATTATTCTATTTATTTTATTAGTGACGTGTATCTATAATCCTATTTAAGTATATTGATGCTTTTGATGCCTATTTACGTGTTTTGATGTCTATCTCCTCGCTTCTAGACTGTGAGCCCGTGGTTGGGTAGGGATTGTCCCTATTTGTTGCTGAATTGTACTTACCAAGCGCTTAGTACAGTGCTCTGCACACAGTAGGCGCTCAGTAAATACGATCGAATGAATGAATGACTTGAATAGGTGAACGACAAGGGACTCCCATTTTAGGGGAGGTGAAGGGACTGCCGACCACTAGGAGGAGAGGGAAGAAAGCTCAAAATGGCCAATAATCTTGAGCCACAAATTCTCAGGAACTGGGTGGTCAGCGGGGAAGGCACTGTGATACAATCATAATTATACTGGTTTTTTTTAAATGGTATTTGTTAAGCGCTTACTAGATGCCTGGCACCGTACTAAACGCTGTGTTAGATACAAGAAAATCAGGTCAGACACAGTTCCTGTCTCACATAGGGCTCACCGTCTAAATCAGAGGGAGGGGGATAATGCTAATAATAATAATAATAATGTTGGTATTTGTTAAGCGCTTACTATGTGCAGAGCACTGTTCTAAGCGCTGGAGCAGACACAGGGTAATCAGATTGTCCCATGTGAGGCTCACAGTTAAATCCCATTTTACAGATAAGGTAACGGAGGCACAGAGAAGTGAAGTGACTTGCCCATAGTCACACAGCTGACGTGGCAGAGCTGGGATTCGAACCCATGACTTCTGACTCCCAAGCCCGGGCTCTTTCCACTGGGGCACGCTGCTTCTCGCTGCTATACTAATTACGATATTTACTAAGTTCTTACTACTTGTCAGGCACTGTTCAAAGTGCTGGAGTGGATCATTATTCTTATTTTATTATTATGACATTTGCTAACCGCTAACAACATGTCCACTGCTCTAAGCGCTGGGGTAGATACGTGTTAATCAGGTTGGACACCGTCCCTGCCCGGGTGGGGTTCACAGCCTAAGCGAGAGGGAGAACAGCTACTTAATCCCCATTTTACAGATGAGGGAACTGAGGCACAGAGAAGTGAAGTGACTTGCCCAAGATCAAACAGCAGGCAAAGGCAGAGCAGGGATTAGAACCCAGATCCTCTGGCTCCCAGACCTGGACTCTATCCACTAAGGTCATGCTGCTTCTTGTCACCAGCGGATGATGTGTACGTGTGCTTATCAGTGGAGTCAACGCGATGGAAAAAAGAGAGAGAATCGTAGAGTCATAGTCCTGTGGGTGGACGTGATCTCTGCGCACACATACCCACACGCCTGCACAGACCCACGTACGGTCCTGCCACACATATCACACTGGGCTACTCCCTCAGAGAGCAAGGGCTTCCTGGAGATTTTCAGGAAATCAACTCCACCTGCTGCAATAACCCTTTCCTCCAAATCTAACTAATAATAACCATGGCGCTATCCATTAGGTGCCTACCAAGTGCCACGCAGTGTACTAAATGCTGCGGAGGTACAAGATAATCAGGTCGGACGCAGCCCTTATCCTCTGTGGGGTTCCCAGTCTGGAGGGGAGGGAGGGAGGGTGTTTAATCCCCATCTGACAGATGAGAAGCAGCGTGGCCCAGTGGGAAGAGCACAAGCCTGGAGTCAGAGGACCGGGGTTCTAATCCGGACCCCACCGTGTAGCTGCTGCACAACCTTGGGCAAATCATTAAAATTCCCCGGGCCTCACCTTCTTCGTCCATAAAATGAGGATTCAATCCCTGTTCTCCCTCCTGTTTAGACTGCGAGCCCCACGTGGGGCCTGATTAACCTGTACGATGCTTGACGCACAGTGAGCACGTAATTAATACCACAGTCATCATTATTATTATGAGGAAACCGAGGACGAAGGAAATGAAGTGATTTGCCCAAGGTCTCCCAGCAGGCTAGTGGCTGAGCCAGGAATAAAGCTCAACTACTAGACTGTGAGCCCCATGTCTATGTCCAGCTTGATTATCTCCTACCTACTTTAGCATTTAGTAGAGTGATTGGCACATAGTAAGTGCTTAACAAGTACCATTTTTAAAAAAAGTGTCCTGCCGCCCAAACGCTTTCTCTTTCCACTAAGCCACACTGCTTGTCTAATTTTTTTTTAATAGTATTTGTTAAGCGCTTTCCATCTGCCAGCCACTGCACTGAGTACTGGGGTAGACAGAAACTAATCGAGTCCCAAAGAGGAGAGAGCACAGGTATGGAATCCCTGTTTTGCAGATGAGGAAACTGAGGCCCCGAGAAGTGAAGCGACTTGCCCGAGGTCACACAGCAGATGAACGGCAGAGCCGGAATTAGAACCCAGATCCCCTGACTGCCAGGCCTGGGCTCTTTCCACTGGGCCACCACGGTCTAGAACAGTGCGTGGCACATAGTAAGTGCTTAACAAATACCATCATTATTATTATTACTACCAGCCCTGGAGGTTACCCAATGACAACATCTGAAAATCCAGTAAATGACTTGTTGGCTCCTGCCGTTTTTCAGCATCTGTGGCTCTCTGTGACTCGGCCTCACCTCATCGCGTCTGCCAGGCCGAGAGGGGACACGATGGAAGTTTCTGACACCACGAGGGGCGTGGAGAAGGCAACGGGGAATTATTCACCAAATTCCACCCCAACAAGAACAGTGGCGGAGGCCAGACCAGATCAAAGGAAATGTGTTTGCACACATCAAATCCAGAGAACTCGTTATCGCAGGAAGTTGCGCAGGCAGAAAATAGCACGAGTCTCAGGCTGGGGTGGGGTGTGTTGGCATAAATTCACCGCTGAGGATTTCATGGTGGGAAGTTGGAGGATGAATCGGGATAGGAGGAAGGGAAATTAAGGGTACTCCCCAGACTCAACCTTTCATTTCCTCCATCTGCCCTCCCCTCCGCATCAACTCCACACTTGCCTGTGTCCCCCTTAAGCCCTTTGATGCTCCTTCCAGCCCTATGACACTTATGCCCATATCCTTACGCTCTATTTCCCCTATCCATAATCTATTTTAATAACTTTCTCTTCCTGTGGACCGTAAATGCCTTGTGGGCGGGGCTCGGTCTACCGACTCTGTTAACTGCATTATTATTATTCATAATAATAGTATTTGTTAAGCACTTACTATGTGCCGAGCACTGTACTAAGCACCCAGGTAGATACCAAACCATCAGGTTGTACACTCTCTCTGTCTCACATGGGGCTTATCATCTAAGGAATTTCACAAGCGCTTGCTACGGTCGTGGTCATGGGTCATGGGTTCTAATCCTCTTGTCTGCTGTGTGACCTTGGGCAACTCATTTCACTTCTATGGGCCTCAATTACCTCATCTGGAAAATGGGGATTGAGACTGTGAGCCCTACATGGGACAGGGACGGTGTCCAACTCGGTTTGTTTCTATCCACTCCAGCACTTAGAACAGTGCCTGGCATATAGTAAGCGCTTAACAAATGCTATCGTTATTGTTATTATTACAGTTTTCTGCACACAGTAAGCACTCAATAAATACCACTGATGGATTGTGGGCAGGAAACGTGCCTTGTGGTGGTGTTCTTTTTCAAGCATTTAGTACAGCATACTGCACCTAGGAGGCATTCAATAAATACTTTTATTATAATAATCATAATTCTAATAATAGCAAGGTGCTCTTGGAATTCACAGTCGAAGAGGGAAGGAGAACAGGTATTAAATCCCAGCGCTTAGTACGGTGCCTGCCGCACAGAAAGTGCTCAACAAATGCCATAATTATGATTATTATTTGACAGATGAGGCAACCGAGGCACAGAAAAGTGAAATGACTTACCCCAGGTCATACAGCAGGAAGAGGAAAAGAAGACGGAATCAGAAGGGACCTAGTGGACAAGCCAAGGAACTGATCTGCCGGGAGACACCGAGCGCAACCAAGTAACTCATGAACTGTAAGATCTTTTTTTTTCTAATGGCATCTTTTAAGCCCTTACTCTGTGCCAGGCACTCTACTAAGCGTTGAGGTAGATACAAGCTAATCAGGTTGGACTCAGTCTGTGTCCCATGTGGGGCTCACCGTCTTAATCCCCGTTTTGCAGATGAGGGAACTGAAGCCCAGAGAAGTGGAATGATTTGCCCAAAGTCATTCAGCAGACAAGTGGCAGAGTTGGGATTAGAACCCAGATCCTTTGACTCCCAGGCTCTTTCCTTTAGGAAAAGCTGCTTCTCCTTGCGGGCAGGGAACATGTCTACCAAAGCTGCTCTAGTGTACTCCCCCAAGCATTTTGGTGCTCTGCAGATATAGTAAGCACTCAAAAAACACCATGGATTGATTGACAGTTTGTATCCCGTCTCTGCCACTTGTCAGCTGTGTGACTGTGGGCAAGTCACTTAACTTCTCTGTGCCTCAGTTCCCTCATCTGTAAAATGGGATGAAGACTGTGAGCCACACGTGGGACAACCTGATTACCCTGTATCTACCCCAGCGCTTAGAACAGTGCTCTGCACATAGTAAGTGCTTAACAAATACCAACATTGTTATTATTAAAATGGGGATTAAGATTGTGACCTTCACGTGGGACAATCTGATTACCCCAT
Organism: Ornithorhynchus anatinus; assembly: GCF_004115215.2. Classification (NCBI taxonomy): domain Eukaryota; kingdom Metazoa; phylum Chordata; class Mammalia; order Monotremata; family Ornithorhynchidae; genus Ornithorhynchus; species Ornithorhynchus anatinus. The sequence continues at coordinate 8,348,024 of NC_041753.1, read as the reverse complement.
ATCTACCACAGCGCTTAGAACAGTGCACTGTACATAGTAAGCGCTTAACAAATGCCAACATTATTATTATTATTGCTACTTGCGGTAACTGAGCTGTTGAAGGGAGGGCATATTGAGATTGGCATCTTGAGCCGATGAGAAGCCAGGGAGCCGAGCAGCCCAAAGCTTGGTCACGCCAGGGCTTCCCGCACTTCTGAGCCTTGCGCTCGCTCTCCCTCATCGTCCTTTTCCCTTCTTCCTCCCACGTGTTCCCTGAGACTTCCACTGGCAGGCCCCAGGGGACCCATTCCCTGCCTTCAAGGCGTCTACAGTCTTCTGTTGGCAGATTAATGGACCGAGTGCTTGGGAGGGTACAATCAATCAATCATAAATCAGTGGTGTTTTTCGAGGGCTTCCTGTGCGCAGAGCCCGGTACTAAGCACTCGGGAGAGTACGATTACTTCAAGTTGGTAGGTGTGTTTCCTGCGTACAAGGAGCTGCCGGTCCAGTGCCAAAAGAATCAGGCAGCCTGGCTCTCCCACCCAGGTGAATCATCCAGGGGATCACGGGAGAATAGCGGGGAATCAATTCTTGCAGCCCAAAAGGGGCAAGTCCCAAGAACCTGTGGGGTCCACAGACAGACACCCCATTATCGAGGAGTTCATAGCTCATACGGGAAAAAGACCAATCAGGCAATCCATCGGTGGTATTCAGTGAGCTCTTACTGTGTGCAGAGCACCGTTCTGAGTGCTTGACAGAGTCCAGTACAACAGAGTTGGCCGACATGTTCCCTGCCCTCAATGAGCTGACAGATGATCGCATAAGCCTGTACGCAGAGGGATGGGGGCGGGATGGAGTGATTTTTCGCTCTCATTCTAGTGACGTGAAGAGGGGGCGAGATTAACAGGACAAAATTTCCTGCTCTTTTTCTAACCTCTCACCTCTGCTCAGTGAGGTCTCTTGCGGTTTAACTCTAGCGAGTCCACATTTCGGAACCCAGAGGGGTTTAGTCTCCTCCTCCTGCTCTTCCCCAGAGCATTTAGACAGACGTCCAACACATCAGTCCTAGCCCTCGTCCCCTATTCACATACTCCTCCATCCCATCAAGCACCGTCCTAAGCGCTGGGGTGATGATACTTAATATGATTGATTGAATAATCAATCAATCAATGGTATTCATTAAGCACTTACTGTGTGCAGAGCACTGTACTAAGCGCTTGGAGAGTCCAATACAACAGAGTTGGTAGACATATTCCCTGCCCACGACGAGTGTACAGCCCAGAGGGGGACACAGATATAAATAAAGAATTTATAGATATGTACCAAAGTGCTCTGGGGCTGAGAGTGGGGCAAATAATAAGAATAATTGTAATAATAATAATAAAGCACTTACCCCACATCAAGCACTGTGCTGGGTACTGGGGTAATAATATTAATCAACCAGTGGTATTTATTGAGAGCTTACCATATGCAAAGCATTGGAATAAGCACTTGGGAGAGGACAGTGCAACAGAGTTGGTAGACACATTCCCAGCCCACAATGAGCTTACAGTCTGGAGGGAGAGACATACATTAATATAAATAAATCATTTATCATTTATAGATAGGCACACAAGTACTGTGGGACTGAAGGTGGAATGGGTATTAAATGGCCCTAAAATAGTGATGATGATATTGGCATTTATTAAGCACTTACTATGTGGCAAGCTCTATGCTAAGCACTGGAGGCGCGAAAAGACAATCAGTTCAGACCTAAAATGCACCTTTGCATTTTATTTTTTATCCAGTTTTTCATCCAAAGAACAATCTTTTATTATTCAGTGGAAAACAACCAACCCCCCCCCCCCAAAAACAAAACAACCCTTTGGCTTGGATCCTTGCCGTTGAGCTCAGGAAAATCTAAATATATTCTGTCCTCCGGTTTACCTCTCTCCTCTTCTGTTTACTGCCCCTTTGAAGAACTCTGGCCAACGAGTGAGTCATACATTCCCTTTAGAGAAATTGTGTTTTTCCCCCAACTGGTCCTTTTTACGAAGTGCTCACCCATGCTAGATTTAATTGTAGAGTCTGTCAGGTGCAGATGGTTACCTCTGGAGGCTGGAAGATGTAGGTGGGAGTTTTCTGGATAATCGCTCCTTCAGTGGTATTTATTGAGCACTTACTCTGAGCAGAGCACTGTACTGAGTGCTTGGGAGAACACCATACAACAGATATGAAGATAACAGAAATAGCGATATTTGTTAAGGGCTTACTATATGCCAAGTGGGATGGGTATTAAATAGCCCTAAAATAGCGATGATGATAATGGCATTTATTAAGCACTAAGTATTAAGTGCTGGAGTAGATATAAGGTCATCAGGTCCCACATGGGGCTTTCAGTCTATGTGGGAGGGAGAACAGGGATTGAATCACCATTTTGCAGATGGGGGAACTGAGGTCCGGAGAAGTGAAGTTACTTGCCCAAGGTCACAAATTGCCCAAGGTCACAGAGCAAATAAGTGGCAGAGCTGGCTTGGGAACTCAGGTGCTCTGATTCCCAGGCCCGTGCTCTTTCCATTAAGCCACACTGCTTACTCTTCTCACTCTTTCTCTCTCTCTCTCTCTCTTTCCACCCCATCCCTCTTTCTTCTAGGCAGCCTGGCCTGATGGAAAGAGCCCAGACCTGGCAGTCAAAGGACCTGGGTTCTAATCCCGGCTCCACCACTTGCCTGCTGTGTGACCCTGGGAAGTCACTGCACTTTTCTGGCCCTCAGTTTCCTCATCTGTAAAATGGGGGTTCAATATCTTGTTCTCCCTCCTAAGTAGACAGCGAGATCTTTGAAGGGATTACATCTGATGTAATGAACTTGTATTTAACCTGGTACTTAGTACAGTCCTTGGCCTATAGCAGGTGCTTACAAATACCACAAGTCTTATTATTATTCTCCCTTCTCCCCCTTTCTTTTCTTCCCCTCTTTTCCACTCTCTCCCCAGTCCCTACCCCCAATTAATCGATCAATCAATCAATGGTATTTATTAAGTGCTTACTATGTGCAGAACACTGATCTTAGTGCTTGGGAGAGTATAGTATAACCAAGTTGGGAGGCACATTCCTGCCCACAAGGAGCTTACAGTCTAGAGGTGGGGACAGACATTAAAATAAATTACAGATGGAAGCAATGAGCATGAGGATACGGACATAAGTGCTGTGGGATTGAAGGTGGGGTGAATATCACGTCCTTAAGGGTACAGGTCCGAGTGCAGAGCCAGTGAAGAAGAGAGGGTGGGTAGGGGAAATGAAGGCTGAGTCGGGAAAGGCCTCTTGGAGAAGATGTGATTTTAATCAAGATTTGAAGATGGGGAGAGCGGTGGTCTGTCGGATATGAAGAGGGAGGGCGTTCCAGGCCAGAGCCAGGACCAGGGCGAGGAGTCAGCGGCGAGATAGATGAGCTGGAGCTAGGGTGAGAAGGTCGGTGTATATTAGAGGAGCGGAAGGGGCAGGCTGGGCTGCAGTAGGAGAGTATCAAGGTGAGGTAGGAGGGGGCAAATTGTTTGAGTGCTTTAAATCAATCAATTGTATTTATGGAACTCTTACTGGGTGCAGAGCACTGTGCTAAGCACTTGGTAGAATCTAACGGTAGGGAGTTTCCGTGTGATGAGGTGGTGGATGGGCAGCCACAGGAGGTTCGTGAGAAGCGGGGAGACGTGGACTGAACGTTTCTGTAGAAAACTGATCAGAACAGCAGAGTGAAGTGTTGACTGGAGCGGGGAGAGACAGGAAGCAGGGAGGTCAGTGAAGAGGCTGATAGAGTAATTAAGGCGGGATAGGATGAGTGCTTGGATTAATATGGCAGCAGTTTGGTTGGAGAGGATAGGGCAGATTCTAACAATGTCGTGAAGGTAGAACCGACAGGATCTCATGACAAACTACGCAAATTCTTCCTGCTGTGTGATCTTGGGCAAATCATTTAACTTCTCTGGGCCTCGGTCGCCTTATCTGTAAGATGGGGCTTAAAAACCAGGCCTACTTCCTACAAAGACCATGAACCCCTGGTAGACAGGAACCATGTCTGACCTGGCTATCTGATCTCTAATCCCAGCTCTTAGTACAGAGTGCTTGGTACTCCATAAGCGCGTAACTAACGCCACAATTACCATTGACTTCCTTTCCTTCAGTTGATTCTGGTGATTTGTTTATCTTGCTCATCGGTTTCACCTTAAAACATCCCCTGTGGTGACTAGAGTTGGATTACGTTCTTCCGAAGGCAGGCGATGTGTGACCATCTGAAGATATGGATCTCTTGTAGATCTTTTTCGGTAAAGGCAGAACCGAGGAATCCCCGAGGTTCTCAGTGATCTTCTTCTCATCTGTGAGTGGGCTTCTGGTTCCACGGTGATGAGAGGCCCAGTGATTTTCTGTCCAGCCTCCTGTTTAGACTGTGAGCCCGTCACTGGGCAGGGATTGTCTCTATCTGTTGCCGAATTGTACATTCCGAGTTCTTAGTACAGTGCTCTGCACATAGTAAGCGCTCAATAAATACTACTGAATGAATGAGTCGTCAATGAATGAGTATTGAATGAACCTGATTATCTTGTATCTGCCCCAGCACTTAGTGCAATGCTTGACACTTAGTAAGCGTTTAATAAATACCATTAAAAAAGGAGCTTAGAGTCTAGAGGCTGCCTATCCTTCCCTGTGCTTAGTAGAATGTTCTGCACACAGTTGGTGTTCAGTAAATGAATAAATAGGGATTGAAAACCCGTTCTCCCTCCTTGGACTGTGAGTCGCTTGTGGGACTCCACCTGATCTTATTATCTTGTAAATACCCCAGTGCTTAGTACAATGTTTGGCTCACCGTAACTAAAACCACAATTATGATTAATTATTCTTAAAGACTCTGACTCCTGCTACTTGCTAAGGCCGACTCGGTCGGGGACAGTCCCCAGCATCCGGCTACACCTACATCAGGTCCTACACCTGGAGGGACAATAATGGAGGTATCCATTAAGCGCTCACTAGGTGCCGAGCGCTGTAATAGGTGCTGGGGGGAGAAACGAGAGCATCGGGTCAGACCCGGTCCCCATCCCACGCGGGGCTTCCAGCCTAAGGGGAGGGAGAGAGGGATTGAATCCTCATTTTGCAAATGAGGGAACTGAGGCTCAGAGAAGTGAAATGACTTGCCCAAGGTCACACAGCAGACAGGTGTGATGAGAACCCAGATCTTCTGACGCTCAGATCCCTGCTCTTTTGGCTAGGCCATGCGGAAGTTGAGCTGGGTGGAGGACTGGGTGAGCAGCGGTAACATTTGCTGAATACTTTAATTGCTTGGGAAGCAGCGGGGTGTATCGGAAAGGGCCCGGGCCTGGGAGTCAGGAGACCTGGGTTCCAATTCCGGCTCTGCCACTTCCCCGCTGTGAGACCTCGGGCAAGTCACTGAACTTCTCTGGGCCTCGGTTTCCTCGTCTGTAAAATGGGGATCCCCCTCTCAGGGTCGCACCTGTAGAGTTTCCAGGCCTCTACCGGTCTTGACTACAGGAGGGAGAGTCAAGCAGAGGCCTATCCATTCCATTCCTAGCTTGGGCAGTGGCTGGCGAGCGGCAGGCCATCTGCCCCAAGTCAAAACTCACCCGCGCCAGGCGGCGGCATCACGGGAGAGAGTCGAGGGCAGGGACTCGAGTTTACTGCGTGGAAGGAGGCAGTGGAAAACCGCTTTCGTATTTTGACCAAGAAAGCTCTGTGGATACACGACCGGAACGATTGCGGTTGGAGGTGGGGCCTTCTGGGAGAGATGCATCCGTGGTGTCCCTATGGGTTGGACACGACTCGACGGCATGAGACAAGACAAAATGGGAATAAGGTACATGTTCGCCCCTCCTCTTAGACTGTGGGTCCCATGTGGGATTGTGCCATCTGATTATCTTGCATCTGCTCCAGCCCTTGGCCCCCAGTAAGTGTTTCCGCAATGAGGAGTCCTACCATTGAGCTGGGGGGGTCATGCACAGTCCTACACCCCTAGGAAGTGGAGACCCCAAAGTGCCCCGTTCCCAGCCCGGCCCCTGAGGGGCTTACACCCTAACGGGGGCAGGGGCTGAGTGTGGCGGGGAGGTGGCAGGATTTCTGGGGTCTGGTGAGGGCACGAGGGGAGGATGGGGTGTCGGAAGCCATAACAATAATAATAATAATAAAGATGGTATTTGTGAAGCACTTACTATGTGCCACGCACTGTTCTAAGCACTGGAGTAGATAGAAGGTAATCAGGTTGTCCCCCGTGGGGCTTATGGTCTCAATCCCCATTTCACAGAGGAGGTAACTGAGGCAGAGAAGTTAAGTGACTTGCCCGAAGTCACACAGCTCACAAGTGGGAGAGCCGGGATTAGAACCTGGGTCCTCCTGACTCCCAGGCCCTGGCTCTATCCTCCAGGCCATCCGGACCGTCTCCCCTCCTGGGGAGCGAAGGGATGGGGAGGGCGGCCGTCAACCGGGGAGCCGGAGGGGCAGGGGGTGGCAGGGACAGGGAGCATTCGTTCATTCATTAAATTGGAGTTATTGAGCACTTACTGTGTGCAGAGCACTGGACTAGGTGATTGGGAGAGTACTATACGGCAACCAACAGACACATTCCCTGTCCACAACGAGCTTACAGTCTAGAGGGGGAGACAGTCATTAAAAGAAATAAATGAATTACAGATCTGGACATAAATGCTGTGGGCCTGGGGATGGGGGAGAACAAAGGGAGCAAGTCAGGGCGACGCAGAAGGGAGTGGGAGAAGAGGCAAAGGGGGCTTAGTCAGAGAAAGCCTCTTGGAGGGGAGGGGAAGGGAGCCGCAATGGATATGGGGAGTGTCGGGGAGAGGGGAGCGGTGGGTGTCCCCCAGGCCCTTGCCTTCCGGAGGTGGAGGAAGAGTTTCAGGGGAGCGGCCCCCGCCGCCGGAGGGGTTCAGACACGCGCCAGGGAGCGGGGAATGAGGCGTGTTCGCGTGGGAGAGTGAGCTGGGCTTGTGGCATGTGTTTGGCATGTGAAGGGACTCTGGGCGGGGATGGGGTGGGCGGGCGTGAGGGGCGGACGTGGGCAAGGAGTGAGGCGGGGGCGGCTGTGGTCAGTGTGGGGGGAGGAGCATGGTGAGAGTTGGGGGGATGGGTGGGGGTTTGTGTGTGGTGTGGACGGGGTAGATGGGTGGGAGCAGAGAGGCTTGGCCGTGGCGAGCTTGGAGGTCGTGGTGGGTGAGAGCTTTTCACTATCGGTGGGGGGCAAAAAGGGGGGCAGGGGTTTTGGGTGGGGGCGGGTGGGGCCCGGGACCCAAACCCTGTCCTCCCCGTGACTTTCCAATCACTGTAGACGGCACCACCATCCTTCCCGTCTCACAAGCCATTCAGTCCACATAACCTTGACGTTATCCTTGACGCCTCTCGCTCATTCAACCCACGTATTCAATCCATCACTAAATCCTGTCGATTCCAACTTGACGACATTGCCAAAATCCACTCTTTCCTCTCCATCCAAACCGCTACCACGGGCCGCCTGTCTCTCACCACTCCACTCCATATTTCACCCTGCTGCCCGGATCATTTTTCTTCAGAAACGTTCAGCCCGTGTGTCCCCACTCCTCTGACGGTTGCCCACCCACCTCCTCACCATCGGCTTTAAAGCGGTCCGTCACCTTGCCCCCTCCTACCTCACCTCGCTACTCTCCACTACAACCCGGCCCGAACACTTCGCTCCTCTAACGGTAACTTTTTCACCGTACCTCGGTCTCGTCTATCTCGTCGCCGACCTCTTGCCCACGTCCTACCTCTGGCCTGGACCCTCCTCGTACCTGACAGACAATGACTCTCTCCTCCTTCCAAGCCTTGTTGAAGAAGAAGCCCTCCTTTCTTCTTCTTCCTCTCCCTTCTTCATCACCCTGACTTATTCCCTTCATTCATACCTGACTTATTTCCTTCATTCATAACCCCCTCCCAGCCCCACAGCATTTAAGTACGTACCCATAATGTATTTATTTATATTAATGTCTGCCTCCCCCTCTAGACTATAAGCTACAGCAGGGAATGTGTCTTACTGCTGAACTGTGCTCTCCCAAGTGCTTAGTACACTGCTCTGCACGCAGTAAGCGCTCAATAAATGCGACTGAACGAATGAATAGTAAACACATAAATACTGTTATTATTTTATTATTATTAATAATAATAATCCACATAGAACATGAGAAGCGGGGTGGCCTAGTAGACGGAGTATGGACCTGGGGTCACAGAGGACCTGGATTCTAATCCCCGCTGTGCCACATGTCTACTGCATGACCTTGGGCGAAGCACCCAACTTCTCTGTGCCTCAGTTGCCTCACCTGTAAAAACGGGGATTAAGACTGTGAGCCCCGCGTGGGACATGGACTGTGTCCAACCCAATTAGCGTTTGTCTTCTCCAGTGCTTAGTACAGTGCCTGGCACTTAGTAAGCACTGAACAAATACCATTACAAAAAAAAATAGCACTAGAAGAATGTTGTCCATCTTGCTTCAGGACAGCAATTGATCAATTAATGGGGTTTTTTGAGCTCTTACTCTGTGGAGAGCACTTTTCTAAGCGCTTGGGAGAGTCCGACGGAATTAGTCAGCAGTTTCTCCCCCTCCCCAGAATCCGATGTTCTCTGACCTCTGAGAAGGAGGACACCCGTTCCAACGCCCACTCTCGGGGTTGGTCCGGGGCAGAGCAGGTTGGCACAGGCACATGCACCACCGTGGGTGGGGTGCCCCGTGCCTCCCTCCCCTGCCCGGCCCCACCCCGACATCGCCTGGGGCTTCCCGGGATCCAGCCCGGGCTTGCTCTCCCAGCACGCACCCAGGGGTTTTGCACGCAGACCATGTGCCGTCTGCACACCGTGTGTGGACATCTTGTGTGCACGGGGATGGCCCGGAGATAACTCCGCTGCTCCATGGCTGGGCTGGGCCAAGGTCTCACTCACGTGCCCCTCCCCGGCCCCCCACTCCTCACTGCTCTACCCACCCCCCCGACCCTACCATCCCCCCAGAGGCCCAAGCTTGATGGTATTTTCAGCAGGCTGACCCAAACTGACCTCAAGGCCAAACGGATCTCAGCTGGAGAGAGCCACAGTGAGACAGACAGACACATCGGCAGGCGGCCAGAGACGTAGACCGAGAGAGAGAGAGAGAAGGAGAAGGAGGGACAGAGAGAGACGGTGTGTGAGCTATCCAACTAGGAGAGAGACAGAGAGACAGAGAGGGCGTGGGGGGGGGTCAAATTGGGAGAGAGAGAAAGAGAAAAAGAGAGAGAGAGAAGGATACTGAGGGGGAGAGGGAAAAAGAGAGAGGGTGCAAAACATCGAGAGACAGAGAGGGAGACTGAGAGACGAGAGCAAAACAGTGAGAGACAGAGCAAAACGGAGAGACCACGATTCCCTCCAGACTCCCGGCACTCGTGTACGTAGTCGAACAAGGCCATTTTCCCTTCTCTGTAATTTATTTTAATGTCAGTCAGTCAATCCCGTTCACTGAGTGCTTCCCGTGTGCAGAGCATTGTACTAAGCACTGGGGAGAGTACACTATAACAGTCACGTTCCCTGCCCACGATGAGCTTACAGTCTAGAGGGGGAGACAGACATTAATATAAATAAATGAAATTACAGATACGTACAAAAGCGCTGTGGGGCCGCAAGAGGGGATGAAGAAAAGGAACAAGTCAAGGTGATGTGGAAGGGAGTGGGAATGTCTGTCTTCCCCTCTAGGCTGTAATCTTATTATGAGCACAGGTTTACAAACTATGTTGTACTCTCCAAAGTGCTTAGTACAGTGCTCTGCACCCGCTACGTGCTCAATAAATGACACTGATGATTAATCTGTAGATATCGTGGGCAGGGAATGTGTCTGTTATATTGTCCTCTCCCAAGCGCTTAGTCCAGTGCACAAGGAAGCGCTCAGTAAATACCATTGATTGATTGATAAATGGAGGAAGAGAGAGAGATGGAGACAGGGAAAGAGAGGGGGGAGAGTCTCTGCTTCCCTGGGCAGCAGCAACAACTGGCATTTTCCAGCAGGAGCTGTGGGCCCGGCCCTTCCTGGAGCCCGGCCAGAGGCTGAGCGAGGCCGGACGGGAGCTCCCAGAGCGGGGTGGTCGGGGAGAGGGGGAATGAAAACTGGGAAAATCCGCTCCTGGAATGAGTACCGGGGGTTGGGGGTTCCCAACCGCCTCCTCTGGCTCACAGCCTCTGACCTGCTCACGGCAGCCTGGCCCTGCCTGCCTGACGTTGCATTTCCATCTGTCTCCTGAGCGGCGGCCCCGGTCAGTAAGCGAAGCTTCGGGCCGCCCTCTGACCGTCTTCCGCCCGCTCCCCGCTGGCCTCGGCCCGGCTAGCTTTTCGGAGTGCGTCGAGGACGATCAAGGCCGGGCCTCCTCCTCCCAAGTGCTCAGTCCAGTGCTCTGCACACAATTAGAGCTCAGTAAATGCCATGATTGATCGATCGATTGATTGATGGATTTCCCTCCAGGGAGGGGAAAGTACAACAGAGTTGGTGGTCTTGGGGCGGGTGGGAGCGTGGCGGTCCCTGAGCCAACCGTCCTGTTCAACTGTGCCCCCGTGGCCCGCCGGCTCCCCTCCTATCTGGGCCCCGAAAAGCAGGTTCAGCCCCGGCCCCCGAGGAGCAGGAGGAGGACAGATGGTGGGCAGGGGCCGGATGGGCAGGGATCCAGGCAGGCAGGTGGATCCGGCCCATCCAGGCACCTACCGCTCATTGTTCAGAGCATCCATGGGGCCGCAGGCTGAGGAACGGCCCGGGATGGGCCCAGTCTGCCGACGACGGGGGGCGGGGGGTCACGGGGAGAGGGGGCCAGGTTGCCACAGCAGCCGGGACAAGAGGCATGGCAGAAAGCTCGAGTCTAATGGTCGCCACCCCCCACCTTCCTCCTTTCCACCTTCTTCCTCCCCATCCTCCTCCTCCTCTTTTTCCTTCTAATCCTCCTCCTCTCCGTTTCCTCCCCCTTCCACCTCCTCCTCCTCCTCTTCCTCCTCCTCCTCCTTGTTCTCTGTCTCCTAGTCCTGGACTTTTCCACTAACCTTGAAGCAGCATGGCCTAACGGATAAAGCCTGGGCCTGGAAGTCAGAGGAGCTGGGCTCTAATCCCTGCCCCGCCACTTGTCTGCTGTGTGATATTGCACAAATGATTTCACCTCTCTGTGCTCCAGTTCCTTCAACTGTAAAATGGGGATGCAATCCCCATTCTCCCTCCCCATTAAAATGTGAACCCCTGGGATTGGGCCTGCATCAGAGCTGATGAAGTTGTGTCTAGACCAGCACTTAGTACAGTGCCTGGCACGTAGTAAGCACTCCTCATTTACCATTTTTATTAGCACTTAGCCTGCAGTTCCTGTTTGAGGCAGAGAGAAACGGATTCATTGGAGGCTTCCGGGGAGGGGAGTGATGTGGTCTGAATGGTATTTTTGCAAAATGATCCAGCCAGCCGCGTGAAGGCTAGACTGAAGCGGGGGAGGAGGGGGAAAGGGACGCGGGCAGGTCATCTAGTAGCTGTCTGCTCCTCTGGGAGAGGGAACTGTCATCTTCCCCTTCCTCTGACCTCACCCACATAGGCCGGATAGGACTCCACCCCTGGTCCCCGAGTGATGCGGCCGGGAGGAGCATTGATCAGTCCGTCAGTGGGATTTATTGAATGCTTTCTGTGTGCAGAGCATTTGGGAGAGGACAGTACAACAGAGTGGATAGTCTCGAGGAGTTAGAAGAGCTCTCTGGAAGTCAGTCAATTGTATTTAGTGAGCGCTTTCTGTGTGCAGCGCATTGTACTAAGTGGTTGGGAGAGTACAATATGACAATATAACAAACACATTCCCTGCCCCACGATGAGCTTACGGTGTAGAGGGATCATCACAGTCAACATAGCCAATCCCCTGCCTCCAGGCGGATCTAATTCCCCCCATCCCAGACTCTGGCTCTCACTAGATAGGAGGCAATGTGGGCTAGTGGAAGGAGCACGGACCTGGGAGTCTGGTTCTAGTCCCAGCTCTGCCACCAGCCTGCCGTGTGACCTGAGGCAAGTCATTTCCCCGCCTCTGTGCCTTAGTTTTCTTATTTGTAAATGAGAATTCAATCCCTGTTCTCCCTCCCCTTTAGACTGGAAGCCCAGTGTGGGACGGGGACTGTGTCCAACCTGATTATCTTGTGTGTACTCCAGTGCTTAGTAGAGTGCCTGGCACGTAATCAGTGCTTAACAAATACTATTGTTATTATTATTCCTGCAAAGTAGAGACAAACTAGTCTTCATTTTTGATATTTTAATAGTCATTTTTATTTACAGTACCTTTTTAAGCTAGAATGCACAAGTGAGGGTGGGCTTGGCGTAGGGGGCCCCGAAATTCTTTTGTTCCTACAGTGGCCACTCTAAGAACCGGAGAGAGCTAATGTCTCATTTCCCCCACCCTAGTCACCCTCCATTCATTCTGCATCGCCTATGCACTTGGCTGTGTACTCCTTGAGCCCTTTGACACCTTCCCCAGCCCCACAGGTAAGTGTACTGATTCATATTATCCTCACACTCTCCATTTTCCCCATCTGTATCTTATTTTAGTGTCCGTCTTCCTCTTCTGCTTGTTGTGTGTCTGCCGACTCTGTTGTACTGTGCTCTCCCAAGCACTTAGCACAGTGTCCTGCACACAATAAGCGCTCCAAAAATACTACGGATTGATTGACGATCGAGTGGTGTTAAATTCATTCGGACCCTGAGTACCAAGCGCTTAGAGCAGTGTTCTGTACACAAAAAGTGCTCAGTAAATACCCCTGATTAACCAGTTGATTGATGGCCTGGGCCCAGGTGATTTGGAATGAGTGATGGTCCTGGGGGGTGGGGGATGAACTAGCAGGACCCAGTAAGCTCCCCAAATTGTTCCTGCCTCTCATCCCCTGAGCTGGCTCCGGTTCAACTTCCAGTCCAGAACCCAGACGCCTGCGACTACCTGCTCCTGCAGAGCTGAGCCACAATTCATTTTTCGTTGAACCAAAACTGTTCACTGTTCAAGCTGATCTGTCTGGCAGGGTCTTCTGCCCCGGCTTCCACCCCCCAACCCCGATCTGATCAGCTGGGCCTTTTCTCCTCTGCATGGTCCAGGGCTTCTCCTGTCTGGCTTGGCTGAGTGTGTCCCGTCCACCATCGCTGGAAAAAAGGTAAACTGAGCTGGAACCAGGTGGTTATTATTATTAATTATTATGGTACTTGTTAAGCACTTACTATATGCCAAGCAGTGTTCTAAGTGCTGGGGTAGATGCAACTTAATCAGGTTGGACATAATCCCTGTTTCACAAAATAATAATAATAATAATAATAATTATGGTATTTGTAAAATGCTTACTGTGTGCCAAGCTCTGTTCTAAGCACTGGGGTAGATACAAGGTAATCCCAGTTGGACACACCCCTGTCGCACATGGGGCTCCCAGTCTCAATTCCCATTTTAAAGAGAGGTAACTGAGGCCCAGAGAAGTGAAGTGACTTCCGCAAAGTCACAGAGCAGACACGTGGCGGAGCCGGGATTAGGATCCGGATCCTTTTGACACCCAGGTCCAGGCTTTATTCATCCAATCGTATTTATCGAGCGCTTACTGTGTGCAGAGCACTGTACTAAGCGCTTGGGAAGTAGAGTTCGGCAGCAGATAGAGACAATCCCTGCCCAACCGACGGGCTTTGGCCACTGAGCCACTGTGTGGTCCCAGCCAACTCCCTGAAGCGCGGTGGGGGGTGCCAGGGGCAGGGGCCCTTGGGGGGAGGAGGACGGGTCAGGGGGCACTAGGAGGAGAGGGGCAGGGACAGGGGCTGGGGGGGGCCCTCCCCACCCTAGGCCGCTCCGGGCCAGTCCAGAGAAGCAGCGTGGCTTAGTGGAACGAGCCCGGGCTTGGGAGTCAGAGGTGATGGGTTCTAATCCCGGCTCCGCCACTTCTCAGATGGGTGACTTTGGTCCAGTCACTTCATTTCTCTGGGCCCCAGTTCCCTCATCCGTAAAATGGGGATGAAGACTGGGAGCCCCACGTGGGACCACCTGATGACCTAGGATCTCCCCTCAGCGCTTAGAACAGTGCTTGGCAAATAGCGCTTAACGAATACCAATATTATTATTATTACTATTATTCTTATCCCGCTGGTCTCCCGGCGGCGGCGGGCCTGGACCGCCCCCTGCCGGCCTTATCGGGGAATGCACAGCTGCAGAAAAAAGGCAACGACTTCAGACTCGCCCCGGAGACATCAGGCGGCGGAGAAAAGGAAGCTCTACTCTCTTCCCAGCAGTCGGTACTATGTATCGAGCGCCTACTATGAGCGAAGCACCGTACCAAGCACCTGGGAGACAACGTGCCCACCAACCCTGTTGCATCGGACTCTCCCAAGAACTTAATAATAATGGCATTTGTTAAGCGCTGACTAGGTGTAAAGCTCTGTTCCAAGCACCGAAGGTGGTCTTTGTGGAGCGCTTACTATGTGCCAAGCACTGTGCTAAGCGCCGATAGCAACGGCATTTCTAAACGCTGACTCTAGGCCAAGCACTGTGCTAAGCGCTGGGGTAAATACAAGGTAGTCATGTTGTCCCACGTGGGGCTCACAGTCTTCATCCCCATTTTGCAGATGAGGCAACGGAGGCCCGGAGAAGTTAAGGGACTTGCCCATAGTCACACAGCTGAAAAGGGGCGGAGGTAGGATTGTAACCCACGACCTCTGCCTCCCAGAGCCGGGCTCTTTCTACAATGCTCAGCAGACAGTAAGTGCTCAATGAATGCCACCGATTACGATACAGTCAATCAATCAATCTATGGTATTTACGGTAACCACTGCCCTTCTCTCCGACAACTTCCCGAAGAGGCTGATCAGCTTTCTCCATTCCCTTTTCGACTTCTACTTCCTCGTCTGTCATTACATCACCAGGCACTGGGCCGTTTAGGTAATAGGACACCATGAGATTATTTGGTTCCTGCTGTTAATTAAGGTCTTGGGTTGTGTGTGTCGGGTTACCTGGGGCAGATGATATGGCATCTTGGTTTTCCTCTCACTTATCATCCGACAGCGAGGCAGAGTTGTGCTTTGATTCAAAGAAGAAGCTGCTATAGTAATAGAGGTAGCTATCAATCTGTCACCAGTATTCATTATTATTATTGTTATTATTATTAAATCTCCCAGGATTTTTTTAGGTGCTTTTACTATGTCCCGGCACCGTTCTAGCCGCCGAGATAGATACAAGCTAATCAGGTTGGGCTCAGTTCATGTCCCACAGGAGGGTCACAGTCTTAATTCCCATTTTACAGATGAGGTAACCGAGGCCTAGAGAAGTGAAGTCATTTGCCCAAGATCACCCAGCAGACAAGTGGCAGAGCTGGGATTAGAACCAGGTCCTTCTGACTCCCAGGCCACTAGGCTCTAGCCACTGGGCCATGCTGCTTCTCAAGCTGTAAACTCATCTCTAGACTGTATTAGTGCCTTGTAGGCAGGGAATGGGTCTATCAACTCTGTCGTACTGGGCTCTTCCAAGTGTTTCATGCAGTGCTCTGCACAGAGTAAACACAATAAATAGCACTGATTGATTGATTGATTGACTTGCAATCACTTTGAAAAACAGCTCCTGGCCTTTATGGGGCTGGATCTCCAAGTGGCAGATACCCAACCAGACTCTTCTAAGCCAACTCTAGAATGAAAATCAATGGGACTTTTGCTAACCTTCCTCCTCTCAAATAGAAAGAGGATCAATTAATCCACCGGTTGTATTTATTGAGAGCTTACTCTTTCCAAGGCACTGTACTAAGCCTTTGGGAGAGTACAGTGTAATAGAGTTGGTAGACAGATTCCCTGTCCACAGAGAGCTTACAATCTAGAGGGGGAGGCAGACATTCGTATACATAAGCTAATGGGCTATGGACATAAGTACTGTAGGGTTAAGGAAGGAGTGATTTAAGGGTGTAAATCCAAGTGGAAAGGATCAGAGAAATATTCTAATATGATATTCGAGTTCCTTGCAACCTCTAGCAAGAGAACTTGATAGTCACCCCTCGACCTCAAACAGAAGCTCCTTACCACAGGCTTTAAAGCACTCGATCACCTTGCCCCCTCCTACCTCACCGCGCTGTTGTCCGATTACAACCCACCCTGCACACTTCGCTCTTCTTAATGCTGACCTTCTCACTCTACCTTGATCTCGTCTATCTCGCTGGCCGACCCCTCGGCCTCAGCCTGCCTCTGGCCTGGAACTCCCTCCTTCTTCATATCTGACAGACCACCACTCTCCCCACCTTTAAAGCCTATTAAAAGCCCTCCCTCTCCAAGAGGCTTTCCTTGACTAAGCCCTCATTTCCTCTTCTCCCTTTTCCTTCTGCATCACCCTTCCACTTGGATTTGCCCCCTTAATGCATCCCAATCTCATCCCCACAGCCCTTAAATGCAGATCTGTAGCTTATTTTAATGTCTGGGGGTCAATACTAGACTGTAGTAGTTCTAGACTGTAGACTAGACTGTAGTAGTTCTAGACTGTAGACTGCAAATAATAATAATAATAATGTTGGTATTTGTTAAGTGCTTACTATGTGCAGAGCACTGTTCTAACCGCTGGGGTAGATACAGGGTAATCAGGTTGTCCCACGTGAGGCTCACAGTCTTCATCCCCATTTTACAGATGAGGTAACTGAGGCACAGAGAAGTTAAGTGACTTGCCCACAATCACACAGCTGACAAGTGGCAGAGCCAGGACTCAAACCCATGACCTTTGACTCCCAAGCCCGGGTTCTTTCAAGACTAGACTGTAAGCTCCTCGTGGGCAGGGAATGTGTTTCCCAATTCTTTTATATTGTACTCTCCCAAGCACTTAGTACAGTTCTCTGTACCTAGTAAGTGCTCAATAAATACGACTGAGAGCTCTCGCTCTGAGTCCTGAATCTGGGTTCTAATTCCGACTCTGCCACTTGCCCTCCGTGTGACCATGGGCAAGTCACTTTGCTTCCATGCATCTGTTTGCTCATCTCTAAAATGGGATTAAATAACTGCTCACCCTCCCCCTTAGACTGTGAGCTCCATGTGGGACAGGGACATGTCTGAACGATTAGTCCGTTTCTGCAGTAGCACCGGGAACATAGAAAGCATTTAACAAATGCCACAATTATTATATAACAGCCCTGCTTTTACTTCACTGGCAGCGGTGCCTGGATTAGACAGGATACTTCTAGCTCTAACAAGCCTGGCCTTGCTTTGCCTTCTTGGAGAGGGAATGAATGTCCTAGAGCAATAATGTTTATTGGGTAATTACTAGATGAACAGCTATGAAACTTATAAAGCTTTTGTACTGCTCTCTGCACCTCTCCTGCACCTAATGGTTTATGAGTATCATGGCCCTTGTGCTGAAAGAGCACTTTGGCCGAGTGGACAGAGCAAGGGCCTGGCAGTCAGAAGGACCTGGGTTCTAATCCCGGCTCCCCCACTTGTCTACTGTGTGACCTCGGGCAAGTCACTTCACCTCTCTGGGATACAGTTACCTCATCTGTAAAATGGGGATTAAGACTGAGCCTCCCACGGGGTGTGGACTATGTCCAGCCTGATTGCCTTGTATCTACCCCAATGCTTAGAACTGTCCTTGGCACATAGTAAGCTACTAAGAAGTACCATAAAACAAAGAATCGGTTAGGGATTCTCCACTAGCCAGTCCGAAAGGACTCTGGCTAGGATCTTGCCGCTAAGCTCCTCAAGCGTAGGGAATTTTGTTTTTTATTTTTATGATATGGGGCTCACAGTCTAAGTAGGAGGGAAAACAGGAGAGCTGAGGCCCAGAGAAGTGAAGTGACCAAAGTCAGAGGGGAAGCATTTGGCAGAGCTGGGGTTAGAACCCAGCTCCTGTGACTCCCAGGCCTGGGTCCTTTCCACTAGGCCACACTGCTACTCAATGAGGATGATGACGATGATAATGATGAAGAAAGGGTGCCTGATACGGAGTACTCCATCCTGTACTCTGCACTGTTTTCCTCTGTACTGCTGTACTCTATCCTGTTATTGCCTGTCTCTTGCTTTACCCTGTAGGTTATAATCCTTACCACTATACCCTGTCCTGTTCAACACTGTGCTGCTGCGTACACTGTAACGTTATACTCTGTGCTCTTGTATTCTTTTCTATTCCGTACTGTCGAACTCTGTCCTGTTATTCGCTGTCTCTGATTTGACCTGTGCTGTTATCATCCATACAGTTATACTCTGCATTCTTGTACTCTGCCCAGTTGGACATTGTAATGTTGTATCTTGGGCTGTTGTACTCGTCTTATTCAGTGCTGTTGTATTCTGTCCAGTTGTATGGTGTACTGTTGTTCTCTGTCCTGTTATACTCTGTACCGTGGTACTGTGCTCTTAATTCTATGTACTATTATAGTCTTCTATTCACATTCTTGAATTATTTTGATGATCAACCTTAGCAAAATTCTTTACATCCCTTACTCGGCTGAATACTGTACCGTCGCTAAAGGAAAAAAATACAAAGTATCATTTGGAACTGAAGAGCGAGGCTGAGTCAGAGGCGGTGAAGTGTAGCATTTTCACGCTTTGAGCAGGCACTGGGGCACAACCGTTTCTTCTTAGACAAAGCTCTCCGCGCCATCTTGTGGATTGTGTCTCACCAGACTGGGCTCCTGAAGTGGGAAAGACAATTCCAATTCTTACCTCATTTGCCCCCAGATCCTTGCTAACACCTTCCCCTCCTGCCACGACCTCCCTCTCTCTTCAATAAATAATCATGATAATCATGGTACTTGTTAAGTGCTTACTATGTGTCAAACACTAAGCGCTGGGGTAGAGTCAGGTAAATCAGGTCAGACGCAGCCCACATGGGGCTCACAGTCCAAATTAGAGGGGAGAACAGGGATTGAATTCCCACATAGTAAGTGCTCAATAAGAATAATAATGTTAGTATTTGTTAAGCACTTACTATGTGCCAAGCACTGTTCAAAGCTC
Organism: Ornithorhynchus anatinus; assembly: GCF_004115215.2. Taxonomy (NCBI): domain Eukaryota; kingdom Metazoa; phylum Chordata; class Mammalia; order Monotremata; family Ornithorhynchidae; genus Ornithorhynchus; species Ornithorhynchus anatinus. The sequence goes on along the minus strand of NC_041753.1, from coordinate 8,329,101 downwards.
TGGGGTAGATAAATACCATTGATTGATTGTATTCTCCCAAGCACTTTATACAATTCTCTGGGCATTTGGGCATTTGATATTTGCCCCACCCTCAAGCCCCCACCACTTATATCTTTAAATTCTATATTATAAATTATTTTTGTTCACATCTGGCTTCCCTCAAGACTGTAAACTCATTGTGGGTAGAGAACGTGCCCGCTAACTCTGCTATAGTGTACTCTCCCAAGTGCTTAATACCTGCACATAGAAAGCGCGCAATAAATACCATTAATTGATCTGCACACAGTAAATGCTCAATAGTAATCAATCAAATGTATTTAAACCATTGATAATACTCTTGACTGAGTATAATCTTAAGTACTTAGTACAGTGCTCCGCCCATAGTAACTGCTCAGTAAATACCACTGATTGACTGATTGCCCTCTTCCAAGTCTTCATTATAATCCTCTGCACACAGTAATTGCTCAGTAAATTGATGATTGCGTCTCAAAGTGTCTGTCTTCCAGGCGGGGTATCCGGGGTTTGTGGGGGAGGAGGAAGGAGGAAAGAGAGGAGAACGGGCTTCCAGAAGAAGGAACAGAGTTTTGGAAGCCCAGACTAAACTCTCCCAAAACTCCTACAAACTGGCGGCCCTCCCCAGATTCCCTAAATTCAGAACAAGTTCTTGCAGCCACCTCCTCCCCTTCCTCTCCTCCCACCTCTTTTTCCTTGTCCTTCTCCCTCCTTTCCCCTCCCTCCTCCTCCTCCCCCTCCTCCTCTTCCCCGTCTTTCTTCTCCTTTTCCCCGTCTTTCTTCTCCTTCTCCCCCCATCTCGCTCCTTCTTTCCCTCTTGTTCCTCCTTCTCCCCTCCTCCTTCCTCGCCTTGCTCCAAGTTCCCCTCTCTTTTTCCCGGTCCTTGAGAAGTGTATTTAGATTGCGAAAACCCCGAGGGGCAGAGACTCTAATTCCCCACCTGTGGATTCTCTCCCAGTGCTCCGTACAGTGCTCTGCACACAGCAAGCACTTAATGCATACCCTTCCCGTGACTACAACCGAGCACTGATGGCAAAGAAACGGCCAGTCCCAGCAAAACTGGTGTCTCCCCCCTCGTCAGTCTCTCGGACTGTGGCCTCCTTGTGTCTTTTCCTTCTCTTTGAGCAGGCCGCGTCCCGCAGCTCTCTTTCTCTGCGGGTGCCCCTCGCTCCCCGCAGGGCCCGGATACATACATGCACACATACATACGTACATATACATCCACAGACAGACAGACAGACACCCGCGCTGGGGCCGGGTGGAGGCTGGGCGAGCGGGGCGGAGGGCGCGGGCACGTTGCCATGGCGACGGCCAAGCCGGCCGCAGCTGGTCGGGGCAGCTGCTCCCGGGAGCCCGGAGCCCGTGTCCGGAACCAGCCCCGCGGCCCCCGGACAAAGCCCAGCAGCCCGGAGGCCCCCGGAGCCCGCCCAGGTACCGGGGGGCGGGGGCGGGGGCGGGGGAGGGGGGGAGGAGGAGACGGGGAGTCTCCGCGGGGGGGGCTCGAGGGTCCGAAATGACGAGGGACGGAGAAAGCAGAGAGGCGCTGCCGGAGGGACCGGAGGGACGGCGGCTCGTCTGGGTGTGTGTAGGGGAGCGGCGGGGACGGGGGCTGAGATTGGGGTCCCACCCGCTGCTGCTCCTCCTCCTCCTCCTCCCTTGCCTGGTCCCCCCGACCCCTCTCGTTGACTCCCTCCCTTTCTCTGTCTCCCACCCAGCTCTGCTCCAGCCCCCCTCCTCCGCCTCCCTCTCACCCTCCTTAGACTCGAACCCAGGCCCCCTCCTCCCCTTCCCCTTCCCTCTCCCCCGCGCCAACTGCAGGGCAGGGGAATCGGACCCGGCGTGTGGGGTCCGGCCGGGGGCCGCTCCCGCCTCCCGCTCATCTGTTTCTCCCCAGTGACCGGGGGGCAGAGGGGGGACAGTCTCCGGGGGGGAGAAGTTCCTCTCCGCCCCCACCCTTCCTTTCTCCCGCGGTTCTCCTGGGCACCGGTGGGGAAAAGGGAGAGTCCGGGGAGGGCGGGGAGCGGAGAAGGGGCAGGGGCCCTTCTGTGTCTAGGGGGCTGGGAGAAAAGGGGACTCTGCTATGGGAGGTGAGGGGGGGGGGTCCTGTGGCCTGTGTTCTGTTGTCATCTCCCAAGCGCTCAGTCCAATGCTCTGCACACAGTAATTGCTCATACGATTGGCCGAGTAGTGAAGGAAGGGCGGAGCCTGGGGGCTGGGCTCTCCAGTTCTGCTGTGGGGGAGCCTGTAGGCCTGGGATTTCCCCCCCACCCCTCCCACTTGTGGGAATCTCGGCGCTGAGCCCCACATTCCAGCCCGGCTCCAGCCTCCTTCCCGCTGTCACTTGACTCCTCCTGGCCCCGGCCCCCGGCCCCCGGCCTCCGGCATACCTTCCCCTCCCCCGAGCCCGACGCCGGCGCCCGGGGATCTCAAGGGGGGACCCGCTCCCCCGCGGGGCGGGGAGGGGGAGCCGCGGGCCCGGCCCTTCCCCTCTCCTCTCCTTTCCTCTCCTCTCCTCTCCCCCGGACCCCTTCTCCGGCTGCCACCCTCCCCGCGGCCATATCGGGCCCCAGTGGGGAATCTCCCGGGTGGGGGAGAGGAGAGGGGCGGGGTCGGCCTGCTCGGAATCCCGGCCCGGCGATCCTGGCTCCGGGTTTTCCTGCCTCCCGCTGCTCGGGCTGTAGCCAAACCCCGGCCTGGATTTCGCCCCTTCCCCCCCCCCCCCACCTCGCACCCTCAATGAAATGAAATCCAGCTCCGCGGTTTCCCCTTCTCCCTCCAGGGCCGGCCCCAAAACCCGGCCCGGGGCATTCGGCTCGGGAGCGGCTGGGGGAGAGGCCCAGGTGTGTTTACCTGCGGGAGGCCCCGGCTCGTCTCCCGCTCAGGTCCCGCCCCCCCGGCTCTGTCTGGCTCTTCCCCTCCGCCCCCCGCTCAGATTTCCCCAGAGCCGCGGCCACCGGAGGGGTGTGAGTTTTTTGGGGAGGGGGCAAAGAAGGGGTTCCTGGGGGAGGAGAAGAATTAAGAGGGGGTGGACTGGGTAGGATCTAGAGCTTGGTGGTCTCGGGGGGCGTCTCCGAGGGGCCCGAGTGTTTGCGTCTTTGTGCATGCAAATGTGCTTGTGTGTTTTTGGGCCTACGTCTGGGTGGGAATCCACGTGCGCAAGGAATACAGGGAGGGGGCCGTCAGGTTTGTCAAGGTGTCCTTTGGGGGAGGGTCTGCCCGTCTTTGGGGGAGGGCAGGGGGCAATGTTAAGGCATTGTTGTTGTGCGTAGGAGGTGTGTGGGTCTGTGGGCCGCTGCTCTCTGTCCTCTTCGCCCCCCCGCCCCCCCGGCTCTCTCCATCGCCCCTTCTCTCCTGCCCCTCTGGTCTCGTCCGTCTCTTGCTCGGTGTCTCACTTTCTCGTTCCCGCAGTGTTCATCCCCGACTCCTCGTCTCCCTTCGGTCCCTCGGTCCCCACCCCCCGGCCCCGGCCCGCACCTTCCCCCTCGGCGGGCGCCCCGGACCCTGCATTCAGCCGATCTGTACTCCGTCTCGAGCGCACACTGTGCAACCCACTGTATTGAGCACTTGGGAGAGTGCAGAAGATGGGGCAGACACAATCCCCACTACTCTCGAGGGGTTTGCAGTCTAGGGGCGGGGCCGCTCGGTTGGGAAGACCCCCCTCGGATCCGCCCCCTCCAACCCTCCCCTTCTTCCCCACTGCATCCCAGGCCGAGCCGTCGAGGGCAGGGCAGGGCAGGGCAGGGCGCCTGGGTCTCAGGAACGGAGAGCGGTGTGGGGGAGCGGGGGGCGATGATCGGGTCCCGAGAGTGGAGAGTGGTCTCTGCCGGGGGGGTCGGGCGTCCTGGGGCCGGCCCGGGAGCTGCTCCCCTCCCCCCTCCCTGCGCTCCCACTAGTCTGGGCCGGGAACCGGGCCTGTAAAGACCTGTCCCCTCCCAGCCGCCCCAGGGCCTCTCCCTGCTCGTCCCAACCCAGCCGAGCTGCTGGGGGAGGAGCCCGGAGATCGTCTCGGTCGGCCCCGGCCCTGCCCGTGATGTCATTGCCTCTGATGGTGACCTCACACCAGGCCCCCCCCGACCCCCTGCAGCCCGGGGAGGGCACGCCTCCCCTCCCTGGCATTTATTTTAACTTCTATCCTAGACTGGAAGCTCCTCGCGGGCGAGGATCATGACCACCAACCCGGCTGTATTGGACTCTCCCAAGCGCTCAGTATAGAGTTCTGCACGCAGAAAGCGCTCAATAAACATCATTGATTGGGGAAGAGGGCAGTCGTGGCGTTCTATTGCATAGGGATTTTTTAATGGTATTTAATCCGTTATTATGTGCCAGGCCCTGTACTACGGGTAGATACAAGCTTATCAGGTTGGACACAGTCCCTCTCTCTCGTAGGGCTCACAGTCTTAGTCCCCATCGTACAGATGAGGGAACTGAGGCCCAGAGAACTGATGTGACTTGCCCAGAGTCGCACAACAGGCAATGTGTCGGAGCTGGGGTGAGAACCCAGGTCCTCCAACTCCCAAGTCTGTGCTCTTTCCACTAGGCCAAGCTGCTTCCCTAGTTGTGGCAGTGGAGTTGGGAGCAGGGAGGCTACAGGGGGAGGGCTGTGGGCAGGGAGGAGGAGGAGGAGGAGGAGGAAGAAGGGGGAGGCAGCTGTGGACAGAAGGAGCGGCGGAGGTTAGGGTACCCTTGCTTTTCCTTTGGAGTGCAGAGGGTGAGGGGAGAGGGGAGAGAGGCCTTAGCCAGGACTGGCAGGGTGGAGGGAGTGCTCAGAGTGGGGTGGGCGGCCTGCCTTCCAAGAACCTTTGTGTCCCAAAGATCCGATGGGGCTGCGGGGGCCGGGGGAGGGGTCTTTTCGGCCCCACTGGAAAACTGGCAGCTCTTTTCAGGCCCTGCCTGTCACCTGCGGCGGGCGAAGCTAGGGGGCGGGCGGGGGGGGGTGTTTGGGGATGTGTGTGGTGGTGGGGGCAGCCCCTGAGAGGGTGGGGGTGGGGAGGGGGCGAGGCGGAGGGCTCGCTCTAAGGGGAACCCGAGGAGAGGAGGGATTGTGGGCCCAGGGAGAAGCACTGCAGTGGAGATGAGTGAGGGATGCAGGGGCCGGCAGTCGGAGGAGGGAGGGGGGAAAGGCCTGGGGGACCGCAGGAGGGGAGGGGGCTGAAGAAGTGGAGGGAGGAGGAGAAGAAGAAAGAGGAGGAGGAGTTGGAGGAGAGGAGAGGGAGAAGGGGGGAGGAGGAGGCGCCTGGCGGCGGCGGCGGCGGCGGCGGCGTCCCCAGCTCCTCTCCCCGGAACAGGCCCCCGACAGCTGCTCCGCGGAGCCGCCCCCGACACCCGAGCCGGGCGCCGCCCACTGCTGCCTCCGGGGCCCCGAGCCCGGGAGCCGGCATACCTGGGTCCCCCGCTGGCCGGACGGAGGTAGGGAGGGCGGGGGTGACGACCGGGGGGCGGGGGCGGGGGGCTCAGAGAGCTCCGAAGTGGGCGCCGGGGCAGGGGGCGGGGAGGGGCAGGACGCTTGGGTTCTCCGCTTGGCGGTGTCGTCCCCTTTTCCTCTTTCCTTCCCCCCCGTCCACCCCCCGGCCTCTTATTCAGACTGGTCGATTTGGGGTGGGGGAGGCGGGGCTCCCCACCCCGGGCTCCAGGCCTCAGATGTGGTCTATCAACCCTCCCCTCTGCCCCCAGTCACCATCGGGGTCGCCCACAACTGGAGAGCACCTGCACCCCCACCCCCTCTGCGCTCGGGGAAAGGGCCTCTGCTGAGGAAAACCAGGGCCTCGGAGACCCCCACTCTCCCCGGAGGGAAACCCACCCAACGCTCCCTGCCCGGGCAGCAGGACACTGCCAGCCCAGACTGGACATTCCCCCAACCAAAAGCACCCAGCTCCCCATCTCATACCCCACCAGACACCCCCCCTCCCCCCCCGCCTGGACAGCAGCCACTGCCAGCCCAGACTGGAAAACCCCCAACAAAAAACACCCAGCCTCCCTCCCACACCCCGCCAGACCCCCCTGTCCAGACAGCAGGCCACCGCCAGCCCGGACCAGACATCCCCCCATCAAAAGGGGGATGCACCCAGCCCTCCTCCCCCTGATTTCCTTCCTTCATTCAAGCGTATTTATTGAACGCTTACTTTGCACAGAGCACTGTACTAAGTGCTTGGAAAGTACAATTCGGCAACTGAGAGTCCCTACCCAACAATGGGCTCACAGTCTAGAAGATGGGATTTGACAACAGCTCCCCAATTATCTGCCCAACCATTTGCCGTCATCTCTTTGGACGCTGGGGGACACCCGGTGCACCTCCACAACCCCCCCTTCCCCCCCCCCATGAGAGACAGGGATGGCTTCATCCAATCTGTTCATTTTATATTCCCCCCAGCGTTTAGAACAATGCTTAGCACAGCAAACGTTTCATGAATTCACAGTGATTACTTTTAATCAATCAATAGTATTTATTGAGCACTGACTGTATTGAGAGCACTCTACCAAACACTTAGGAGAGTACACTACAACAGAGTCGTAGACATGTTCCCTTGTCCACAAGGAGTTTACGGTCTACAGTCTTGACAAACACCCATATAATAAATATAAATAAACGCTAGCCATGCACTTCTGCAGGGATAACCCCCAAACTAAACTGTTTCATCCCTGACAGCTTGTCCAGACTCCGCCCCCTCTCCCCGGGCCTCTGTTTACCCCAACTGGATTCAACACCTTCTCAGCCCTCCCCTCCACCCCCACATCCTCCAACTCAGCTCCAGACATCCATCAATAATATTTATTGAGCGTTGACTGTATGCGGAGCACTTTATTAAGCGCCCGAAAGAGTACAATACAGCTAGGGGAACTGGTCTCAGCCTGGATCTGGGGAGGGGGGAATTGAGATTTTCCCCTCCAGAAGCTGAGGTGCCTCACGTGGATTGGGGGTGTCAGGGATGTTGGAATCGGGGCGCTGAGAGGATTGGAATAGGTGAATCCAGAGGCGGGGGTGGGGACTGAGGGTAGAAGGGAAAGGGGGAAGAGGCTCCACCACCTGTCTGCTGCACGACCTTGGCCAAGTCGCTTCACTTCTCTGTGCCTCAGTTAACCTCATCCGTAAAATGGGGGTTAAGACAGTAAGCCCCATGTGGGACAAGGACTGTGTCCGACCTGATTAACTCGTATCTACCCCAGCGTTTAGTTCAGTGCCTGGCACATAGTAAGCGCTTAACAAGTACCTTTAAAGAAAAAAAAAGAAACTGGAGACAGCAAGAGAAGTGGACCATGAATAAGGCAAGGCTATTTTCCAGGAACTGTCCTCTCGAGTCCCCATCTCTCTTCCTCCCTTCTGTTCCTTTCTTGGAATCTGTTCAGCCTGGGCTCTGTCTGTCTGTCTGTCAGCGCCAGGAGAGGGAGGGAGAAATAAAAGAGGGGGAAGGGGAGGAAGCTGAGGGAATAATTTAAAGTTACACGCGTTTATCGTTGCACTGTTTTGTGTATAGGACTGTGGGTGCCCAAAAGCATCTGTGCGTTTGCATGACCTCTGTTTTTCTGTCTGTGTGGGACTGAGCGACTGTGTGTGTGTCCGTCCCCGTCCCTGGGGCATTCTCCACGTACCCGGGGCGCTTAGAGGTATCTCCCCAGGTGTCGGCCCCCAGGGTGATCATTAACTTATTAAAGGGACGATTTGCACAGTAGTCGATGATGTGGAATGAGGCCGCGTGTTGGGGCGTCTGCAGGTAACTGTATCGGTCTGTGGACGCCCTCTGTCCCCGGGCTTCGGGAGGAGACAGACAGACAGGGAGAAGACAAGGAGAGACGGAGACACACAGAAACACAGACAGAAGGCAGGGAGACCCAGAGCCAGCCGAGACGGGGACGGGGAGACAGCCAGTGAGAGAAGGGGGAGGGAGCCGGAGCCGGAGCCAGACTGAGCTCCCCGGAGGCTTCAGTGCTGGGGGCCGCCAGGGAGGGATTTATTCCGGGCGGGCACCGCTAATGTCTGCTCTGCCCCGGGGTGACAATCAGTGCTATTTATTGAGCGCTCATTGTGTGCCGAGCAGCGGCCTAGGCACCGGGACAACAGAGCTGGAGGACCGGCAGGAGCCGTGGCCTGCGGGAGCCCCCTCGTCTGGGGGAGGGGGGAGGTCCCCGCTGGACCCTCCTTGCTTGTGCTAAATCGTCGGCGAGTCTCGTCGTTCGCCGCCCTGGCCGGGGGTCCCGGGGGTCCCCGGGGTCCCCGGGGGTCCCGGGGCGGGGCGGCTCGTCGTGCCTCGGGCCCCGCCGCTGACTCACCGTGAGCCGGCCGTGAAGGTTACTCTGGGGAACAAGGGCCCCGCTGTTCCCGGGGGGGCGGGGCCGGACCCAGGCGTTCCCCCCCGCCCACGCCCCCATCCCTGGGACCCAGGCCTCGCCCACACGTCTCCCCCGCCCCCCCAGATCCACGACTCCTGGCCCTTGCGCCCCCCCCCCCCGGCCCCGGCCCCCCTCCAGGACCCAGGCGTCCCTCCCAACCCCGCCTCCCTGGGATCCAGGTCTACCCCCCTTCCCACCCCCCACCCCCGCTGCTCCACGACTCCTGGCCCTGGCTTCCCCCACGCCACTTCCTGGGTCCAGGTGAATCCCCCCCCCGGCCCCCCTCCTGAACCCGGGCGACCCTCCCAGTCCCCCACCCCCCAAGGGACCCAGCTTTCCGCCCCCTCTCCCCACCCAGCCCATGACTCTTGGCCCCTGCCCCCCCTTCCCCCTCCGCCGCCTCCTAGGTCCAGGTGAATCCCGCCCCCCTCCGCGCCCTGGGCTCCCCGCCCCGCCCCGCCCCGCCAAGCTTCCCCGTCCAGCTGCCGTCCCCGCACCTCGGGGGCTCAGCTGCCTCTCGCATTCCAGGCCCGGAGGCCGGCGGAGGCTGGCGGGAGCAGCTGGAGCCGGACAAAGAGCCGGGGGACACGGGGGCCCCCCGCCCCTCCGGCCTCCTGGGGGGACCCGCTGCCCCGGCCCCTCCCCCAACCCATCTCCCGGGAAACTGGCCCTTCTATTCAGCGCTGGGCGACCGCCCCCCCAGCCCAGCCTCCTCCCGGGTCTGGGGTGGGGGCTGCGGGGGCTGCGGGGGAAGGGGCCGCCTGGGAGCAGAACAGGGAAGGAGGAGGCCCGGACGCCGGGAGGGGACGGGGGGCCCAAGGAGGGCCGACGGTTAGATCCCCAAGCACGACCCCTGTCCCCATATCCCCGTGCCCCCATCCCCATCCACTCCCGCGGGCCGGGCCCCCTGGCCCCCAGCCCTGCCCGCCCCCCGGCCCACCGGCCCCCTTTCCCTCTGTCCCCTCCAGACATGCCACCCCTTCCCCCGGGGGCCTGACGGACTGGGAAGGATGGGCCCCGGCCGCGGCCCCCCCGCCCCGCGGCCGCCACCGCTGCCCCCTCTGCTGCTGCTGACCCTGGGGCTGTGGGCCGCACCTGCACTGGCAGACATGGATGGACACTTTGACCCTGGTAGGCTGAGGCTCGGGCGAGGCCCGGGGTGGGGGGTGGGGGGAGCTCCTCGATGCGGGGAGGGGGATGAGGGCTGAGGGTGAGGGTAGGGGGTGTGTGGGCAGTGGGGCCCCTCAGTGCCGTGGGCGGGGGGGGCGGGGGCTGGAAACCTGGGGTGTCTGTGGGGGTAGCGGAGGCCCCTTGCTACCGTGGGGGGCGAGGGGTGGAAGCCGGGGGCAGGGGCGGGGCTGAAGACCACCGGACCCTGACCCTTCGTGTCCCCCGACCCGTCCCCGACAGCCAAGTGCCGCTACGCGCTGGGCATGCAGGACCGGACGATTCCCGACAGCGACATCTCCGCGTCCAGCTCCTGGTCTGACTCCACGGCCGCCCGGCACAGCAGGTGACCCGCCACGGGATGGCCGCGATGTGGGAGGCTCAGTCTCCTCATCTGGGAAATGGGGATTCGATCCCCGTTCTCCCTCCTACTTAGGCCGTGAGCCCCTCGTGGGACGGGGCCGGTGTCCGGTGTGATTATCTTTCATCTACCCCAGCGCTTGATACGGTGCCTGGCGCGTAGTAAGTGTTTAGCGAGAACCGTAATGATCATTTATTATCTGTGATACATTTACTGTGCTGCGCACCATGCCAAACGCTCTGGGAGATATAACACCGTCGATCGGATCGGACCTGGGCCTGTTCCTCACGAGACTCACGGTCTACGTGGAAGAGCCGACGGGTACTGAATCCCCGTATTTCAGATGAGGAAACTGAGGCTCAGAGAAATGAAGTGACCCGTCCCGGGTCACGCAGCGGGCAAGTGGCCGCGCCGGGTGTAGAACCCAGGTCTTAATAATAATAATTTTGGTATTGTTTTAGCGCTTACTATGTGCCAAGCACTGTTCTAAGCACTGGGGGAGATACAAGATAATCAGGTTGTCCCACGTAGGGCTCACAGTCTTCATCCCCATTTTTCAGATGAGGTAACTGAGGCACAGAGAAGTGAAGTGACTTGCCCAAAGTCACACAGCTGATTAGTGGCAGAGCCGGGATTAATAATGTTGGTATTTGTAAGTGCTTACTATCTGCAGAGCACTGTTCTAAGCGCTGGGGTAGATACAGGGTAATCAGGTTGTCCCATGTGAGGCTCACAGTTAATCCCCATTTTACAGATGAGGTAACTGAGGCACAGAGAAGTGACTTGCCCACAGTCACACAGCTGACAAGTGGCAGAGCCGGGAGTCGAACCCATGACCCATGATTCCGAAGCCCAGGCTCTTTCCACTGAGCCACGCTGCTTCTCAAGGGGCCACCTCAGGGTGCCTCCCCTGGGACCTTGGCCCCCGCCCCTCTGCAAGTGTCCTCCGCTCCGCCACCCTTCTCTCCTGCTGGACCCAGGCTGGGAGTCAAGAGGCCTGGGTTCTTCTCCACTGGTCTGCCGTGTGTCCCGGGATAAGCCACTTGGCCCTTGCTTGTCAGGAAAACGGGGAATGATACTCTCTTTCCCTTTTAGACTGGGACAGGGACGCTGTATCTACCCTGTATCCCGCCTAGAAAGCCCTCACTTTGAACGTGCAATAATCAGTACCGACCAGTGGTATTTATTGAGTGCTTGCTGTGTGCAGAGCACTGTACTGAGCACTTGGGAGAGGACAGAGAAACAGAGTAGGTAGTCACATTGCCTGCCCACAATGAGCTTTTACAGTCTAGAGGGTGAAGATAAGTGATAGTCATGACCTTCACCCACAGAGCTTTCAGAGTAAGGGATCCCAAACAGAGAACTCCCAGCGGGCCAGAGAGGAGCATTTTAGCTTCTGGGAACACTTCAGAGGCCCAGCGGGCCCAGATAGGAGACCCCACAATAGCAAACCAATAACAGGGAACCTGGGTTCTAATCCCTGCTCTGCTGCTTGCCTGCTGTGGGACCTGGGGCGAGTCGCTTCACGTCTCCAGGTCTCAGTTTCCTCATCGGTAAAATGGGCATTAAATACCTGTTCTCCCTTCTAATGATGATGGTGGTATTTCTTAAGCACTTACTAAGTTCCAGGCACTGTACTAAGCGCTGGATGGATACAAGCAAATCTAGTTGGACACAGTCCCTGTCTCAGGTGGGGCTCACAGTCTCAATCCCCACTTTACAGATGAGGTAACCGAGGCACAGAGAAGTGAAGTGACTTTCATTCAATCGTATTTATTGAGCGCTTCCTGTGTGCAAAGCACGGTACTAAGCGCTGTGCCCAAGGTCACACAGCAGACAAGTGGTGGAGCTGGGATGAGAACCCATGACCTTCTGACTTCCAGGCCTGTGCTCTATCCACTACACCTTGCTGCTTCTCCTACTCAGATGGTGGGCCTCATGTGGGACAGGGACTGTGTCTGACCTGCTTATCTTAGTGTAGTGCTTGGCACGGATTAAGTGCCTAAATATTATTATTAATTACTAAGAATAACCAGGGATCTCTGTAGGAATCAGAGCTTCCCGGGACACCTACTATAGCAGAGTAATCCTGGGAGTCTCAGCAGGAGCCAGGGTGGGGCCCAAGAGACCCTCTGGTAATAGAAGGAGCCCAGAGGATGAAAGCAAACCTGCATCTCTCTTTGTCCCTGTGTTTCTGTGGCGGCGGCCACCCAGGCTGGAGAGCAGTGACGGGGACGGAGCCTGGTGCCCGGCGGAGCCCGTGTTTCCAGCGGAGGCCGAGTATCTGCAGGTGGACCTGCGACGGCTGCACCTGGTGGCCCTGGTTGGGACTCAGGGCCGGCATGCAGGGGGTCTGGGCAAGGAGTTCTCCCCTGGCTACCGGCTCCGCTACTCACGAGATGGCCACCGCTGGATGTCCTGGAAGGACCGCTGGGGACAGGAGGTGAGGGCCTGGGGCCGGGGATGTGTGGCCTGACTGGGCAGTGGGTATGAGCAGCTGGGGGCTGGAGTTAGAGAAAGAGGAGTCAGGGAGGGGGGTGGTAAGGGCCTCAGAGGAGGGGCTTAGGCAGAGAGGGAGCCCATGAGGAATGAGGCCGGCCAGGGAAGGGCAGGGGCGGAGGGTTGGAGTTGAGAGGGAGCTAGTGAGGAGAGGCTGGCAGGGGCGGGGGGCGGATAGCAAACATCGGGGTTTCTAGTTCACATCTCCCCACTCCTCAAGACCCTCCACATCCAACAAAAACTCCTCGCCATCGGCTTTAAAGCGCTCCATCCCCTTGCCCCCTCCTACCTCACCTCGCTCCTCTCCTACTTCAACCCAGCCCACACACTTTGCTCCTCTAATGCCAATCTTCTCACTGTACCTCCATCTCATCTGTCTCCCTACTGACCCCTCGCCCACATCCTCCCTCTGGTCTGGAGCTCCCTCCCCATTCATATCGGGCAGACCACCGTTCTCCCCAGCTGCAAAGTCTTATTCAAGTGCCGGATAGGGCCCGGGCCTGGGAGTCAGAAGGACCTGGGTTCTCATCCCACCTCTTCCACTTGACTGCTGGATGACCTGGGGCAAGTCACTTCACTTCTCCGTGCCTCAGTTCCCTGTCCCGTAAAATGGGGATTAAGACTGTAAGCCCTATTTGGGACATGGACCGTGTCCAACCTGATTAGTTTGTATCTACCCCAGTGCTTAGAACAGTGCTTGACACACCGTAAGCGCCTAACAAATACCATCATTGTCATGATTATTAAAATCCCAAATCCTCCAAGAGGCCTTCCCCAACTAAGCCCTCATTTCCCCTGCTCCGTCTCCCTTCTGCACAGATCTGCACCCTTTGTTCTCCCCCTGTTCATCCCCACAGCACTTATGTATGTCTCCAATTTATTTTAATGTCTCTCTCCCCCTGGAAACTTGTCAGCTTGTTGCGGGCAGGGAACGTGTCTACTAACTCTGTTATATCGTAGTCTCCCAATTGCTTAGTTCAGAGCTCTGCGCACGGTAAAGTCTCAGTGAATACCACTGATTGACCGGGGGCTCTTGGGGGTTTTGGCGGGCCCTGCCCCATCCGTGCCTATGTCCCCACAGGTGATCTCGGGGAACGAGGACCCCGGGGGGGTGGTGCTGAAGGACCTGGGCCCCCCGCTGGTGGCCCGTCTCGTCCGCTTCTACCCCAGGGCCGACCGACTCATGAGCGTGTGTCTTCGCGTGGAGCTGTACGGCTGCCTCTGGAAGGGTAAGCGGGACGTCCCACTGGGCCGCCTCTCAGACCGTCCCACCCCAGAATCAGTCCACGCGGAGCTTCCCCCAGCAGGGCGGGGGTCTCACCCTGACACCCTTCTTCCACCCTCTCCCCCCACCGCAGATGGTCTGCTGTCCTACACAGCTCCTGAGGGCCAGACCATGTACTTGTCAGAGGCCATACACCTCAACGACTCCACCTACGATGGCTACTCGGTTAGCGGGTGAGAGATGGGAGCTGGCCGCTGTTGGAAGGGCTGGGGGAAGAACGGGGGGAGTGCTGAGGGGACTGGGTCGGGGGCTGCTTGGAGAACTGGGCTGGGGGCTAGTTGGAGGGCTGATGGGAGAACCAGAGGTTGCTGGGAAGGCTGGAGGGAGAATGGAGGCGGCTGGGAGGACTGCGGTGGTGGCTGCTGAGAGGCCTTGAGGGAGAACTAGAGGTGCTGGGATGGCTGTGGGGAGGATAGGGGACTGCGGGGAGAACTGGGTTGGGGACTACTGGGGGGCCTTGAGCGTGAACTAGAGGCTGCTGTGAAGACTGAGGGGAGATCCGGGGGCTTCTGGGAGGGCTCAGAGAGAGAACTGGAGGCTGCTGGGAAGGCTGGGGGGAGGGCTGGCACAGAGGCAGGGGAGAGAGACAGCAGGAACCACCCAGAGTGGTGGGACAGGAGGAGGAGGAGAAGGCAGGGCGGTGTAAGAGCACAAGGATGAGGAGTAGGGTGGGACCTTCTCTCCATCCCCCAAATCTGAGAAGGTTCAGACATGCTTGGAGCCCCCACTCCTCCCCGATGGGGACAGGTAGAGGCCGGGGTTGGGACGCTCAGCTCTGGCAGGGTGGGAGGGACCGGGCTGGGGCTGGAAGGCCGAAGGTCGGGGCTCTGGTGGCTGGGGCTGGGGACGGGGGCTGTAGTGGCTCGGGACCTGGGGTCCCTCTAGACTATAAGCTCTAGTGGGCAGGGGATGTGTTTATCAACTCTCTTATATTGTCCTCTCCCAGTGGGTCAGGACAATCCTCTGCACACAGTATGTGCTTAATAAATACCATTAATTGATTGGGTGTTATTGTGGCTGCAGCCTGGGTAACCAGGGGTTGGGGACTGGGGGTCTGGTGGCCAGGGGCCTGGGGTTGGGATGACATACCCTTACTGTAAAATGGGGATTAAGACTGTGAGCCCCGCGTGGGACATCCTAATTACCTTGTATCTACCCCAGTGCTTAGAACAGTGCTTGGTACATAGTAAGCGCTTCACAAATACCATCATTATTATTATAATGATTATTATGGTTGGGTGGCTGGGGCGTCTGGGTGGTTGGGGGTCAGGGGTATAGTGGCCGGGGACTGGAGGTCGGGATGGTCGGGTAGCTGGGGTCAGGGATTGGGAGTTTAGTGGCCGGGCTCTGGGTGGCTGGGGGTTGGGGGTTTAGTGGCCAAGTTCTGGGAGGCCAGGGGCCGAGAGGTGGGATGGCTGGGGAGTCAGGGATCCGGGAGGCTGGGGGGCTGGTGGCCGGGGGCTGGGCGGCCGGAGGCTGGGGTTTGGGATGGCTATGGGGTCGGAGGTCTGGGTGGGCCGGGGACTGGGGGACGGCGGTGTAGTGGTTGGAGGCCGTGTCCAGGCTTGGTAGTGCAGGGGTGAGTGGAATCCCGGTATCATCTGCTCTCCCCCCAACCCCATCTGCAGGCTTCAGTACGGGGGCCTGGGCCAGCTGACGGACGGCGTGCTGGGTCTGGACGACTTCCGTCGGAGCCGTGAGCTGCGGGTGTGGCCGGGCTACGACTACGTGGGCTGGGCCAACGCCAGCTTCCCCCACGGCTACGTGGAGATGGAGTTCGAGTTTGACCGGCTCCGGGCCTTCCGGGCCATGCAGGTGCCAGGGCTGGAGCCAGATTGGGGCCGGGGGCGGGGCCGGCAGGAGCTGGGCGGGGCTGGGCCAAGGGGTCCGGTGTCCATAGGGGGGCCCAGACTGGAAGTCTTGGAGGAGCTGGATTTCCCGGCGTTCATCCGGGGTCCCGGGTTGGGGGGATTGCATTATAGGGAGCAGGGGGATCAGGGAAGGTGGGGCGGGAAGGGAGAACAGGAAGGATCGGAAGGCGGGGGAAAGGGGATGGGGAGCGTGGGGCAGACAGGGGTCCCAGGCGTGCTTACGTCTCCCACCCCCCTCTCTCCCCTTCCCTCTTCCCCCCACTCCCTTTCCCCCCACTCCCTTTCCCCCCACTCCCTTTCCCCCCACTCTCTTTCCCCCATCCCTCTTTCTCTGACATCTCCCCTACACCTCTCTTCTCTCCCTTTGCCCTTCTCATCCCTCTTCCCCCTCCCCTTCCTCCCTTTCTCATTCCCGCCCTACAACCCCTCTCCACTCCAACCCCTCTGCTCCTCTCTCTATCCTGATCCCTCTCCCCCACCCCTCTACCCCCCTTTCCCCTCTGCCCTTTTCCCCCTTCCTTCCTCCTTCTCTCCCCATTCTCGTCCCCATCTACCCGCCTCAGGTCCATTGCAACAACATGCACAGGCAGGGGGTGCGCCTCCCCGGCGGCGTGGACTGCCGCTTCAAGCGGGGCCTGGCGTCGGGCTGGGAGGAGGAGGCGGTGCGGCACACGCTGGCGGGGGGACTCGGGGACCCCAGCGCCCGGGCCGTGGCCGTGCCCCTTGGGGGCCGCGTCGCCCGCTTCCTGCAGTGCCGCTTCTTCTTCGCCGGGCCCTGGCTGCTCTTCAGCGAGATCGCCTTCCTCTCCGGTGAGGACCCCCACCCTGGGACCCCTCTCCTCCGCCCCCGACTCCCATTCCAGAGGACTGGTCCTGAGAGTATTTCCTTAGTGTCCCCCACGGTGCTGTGCACTCAGTGCTCCGGTGGGGCGGGACAAGGTAACCAGGTCAGACACAATCCCGGCCCCACACCGGGAGGGAGGACAGGGATTGAATCCCAGTTTGACAGAGGAGGAACCTGAGGCCCAGAGAGGTGAAGTGACTTGCCCAAGGTCGCGTAGCAGGTACATGGAGGAGCCGGGATTAGAACTCAGGTCCCCTGTTGCCCAGACCCGGGCTTTTCCCGCAAGGCCATGCATACACCCCTGCTCCCACCGGAAAGGACAAGTTGTGGTAGTATTTATTAAGCACTCCCTGAGTGCAGAACACTGAACTGAGTGCCCAGAAAGAGTGCACGGGTGAGAAAAATTTGTTCCAGGCCGGACAGGCTCAGTCGGAGCCCGCTCTGGTTCCTCACCCCACTCTTTCCCTGTCTTTCCCTCCCAGACATAGTGAACGGATCATCTCTGGTCGAATCCTCTCCGCCCTCAGATGGCAGCGCCCCTCCTGCCCCCGGTCCAGCCCCCACCAACTTCAGCAATCTGGGTAACGTGGACCCCCGCAACCCTCCATCCTCCTGGCTCGGTCTCCCTCTGTCCATGGTCTTCCCTCTGTCCTTCTTGGTCAATCAATAATCAATGTTATTTTTTAAGTGTTTACTACGTGCCAGGCACTGTACTAAGCACTCGGGGAGATACATGCTAATCAGATTGGATACTGTCCCTGTCCCATGTGGGGCTCACAGTCTAATCCCCATTTTATAGATGAGGTAACTGAGGCTCAGAGAAGTGACGTGACTTGCCCGAGGTCGCACAGCGGACAAGTGGTGGAATCGGAATTAGAACCCAGGGCTTCCTGGCTCCCAGGCCCTGGCTCTATCCACTACTGTGGATACTACACATTGTGTGCAGAGCACTGTACTAAGCGCCTGGGAGAGGACAGTGCAACAGAGTTGATAGGCACCTTCCCTGCCCACAAGGTGCTTACAGTCTAGAGGGCTCCACTTTCCTCATTGTCTGCTTTCCTAATAGGAACTGTGGTGTTTGGCGGTTGTTTACTCTGTGCCAAGTACTGATCTAAGAGCTGGAGTAAACACAAGTTTATCAGGTTGGACACATCCCCTGTTCCATAGGGGGCTCACAGGGAGTAGGATTCAATCACCATTTTACAGATGAGGAAACTGAGTCACTGAGAAGTGAAGTGACTTGCCCAAAGTCACAAAGTAAGCACATGGCAGAGTCAGGATTAGAGCCTAGGTTCTCTGGCTCCCAGGTCAGGCTCTTTCCAATAGACCTCACTGCTTCCCTGCTCACAAGGAGCTCCTGATCCCATCCCCCCTGCGGCTCTCTCCGTCCTCCTTCCATTTCCCTGCCTCCCTGTTCCCCCCACCCCACCACGTTGCTCCTCTGTCCCCCCTCACAAGTGTAGGGGGTAGAGTGAGAGCCCCCCTGCCCCTTGGACTGACCCCTCGGCCCTCTCTCCTCCCCTCTCCCACGGCCCCACCGCACTCTCGCCCCGTGGCCCGATCCCGATCTTTCCCCATGGCCCGACCCCTCCCTTCGTCTCTGGTCAACCCCATCCTCTCCCCGTGACCCCGACACTGCTCACTCCCCACAGCCCCACCCCTGATTTCTCCCCACTGCCCCATCCTGCCCGTCACCCCTGGCCGACCTCCCCCTCGCCCCCCGCTTCTGCGCGACCCTACCCTCTGCCTTTGGCTGACCCGCCCTCTCTGGTGCCCGCAGAGGCCGAGCCGCGGGGGCAGCAGCCGGTGCCCAAGGCGGAGGGCAGCCCCACGGCCATCCTGATTGGCTGCCTGGTGGCCATCATCCTCCTCCTGTTGCTCGTCATTGCCCTCATGCTCTGGAGGCAGCACTGGCGCCGGCTGCTGGGCAAGGTGGGGATCCCCAGGGCCCTCTGGAGCCCCCGGGGCCATGGGGGGCAGGAGGGGTCAGGAGGGCAGGGGCGGAGCCTGGGGCAGAGGTGCTGGGGGGCTGGGGGACGGGAGAGGAGCCTGGAGGGCTGGGACCAGGTGGACAGGGGGTGGAGCCTGGATGGGTGGGACAGGGGGGCAGCTGGAGTCGGGGGGGGACTGAGCCTGGAGGGGGGAAACCCATAGGTAGGGGGGCAGGAGAGGGGACGCAGATGGAGATGGGGCCACGACAAGGCCCACGCTGACCACTTGGGGCCGGGCCCAGGCGGAGCGGCGGGTATCGGAGGAGGAGCTGACCGTCCACCTCTCCGTCCCCGGAGACACCGTGCTCATCAACAACCGTCCCGGCCCCCGCGAGCCGCCCCCCCTACCAGGAGCCCCGGCCCCGCGGCGGCGGCCCGCCTCCCGGGCCCAGCGCCCCCCACAGTGGCACCGGTACGGACCCCAGGGAGGGGTAGCTCCTCCGCCCCACCCGGCCCCGTGTCCACCTGCCTCTCTTCTGTCTCTGCGTCCTGTGATCTCCGCCCCCCCCCATCTCTCTTCATCTCTTCCCCGATCCCTCCCGCTTCTCCTCTTGCCAGATGTCGGCCCGGCCCCGTCTTCCCATCTCCCGGCCCTCTCCACCCCCTGCTCCGTCCCCGGTCCGTCCGTCTGTCCGGCCCCCGCTTCGCCCCGTGCCCGCGTCCTCCCGCTACCCCCGTCCGTCCCTCCGTCCGTCCGCGTCCCCGGCCTCACCCGCCCCCTCCCCGTGTCTCTCCCCCTCCTCTCCCGACAGCGCTGCTGCTCTCCAATCCGGCCTACCGCCTCCTCCTGGCCACTTATGCCCGCCCCCCCCGCGGCCTCGGGCACCCCACGCCCGCCTGGGCCAAACCCACCAACACCCAGGGTAAGCCCCTCCGCCCCCCGGGCTCCCCCGGCGGGCGAGGAGAAGCTCTCTCCCGCCTTGCGCTTGCCTCGCTCTCTCCCCGTCGTGGCCTCTTCTGCTCTCCAGAGCTGCGGAGGAGAAGGCTCTTGCACCCTTAGGTCTCTCTCTGCCGCCTCTGCTCCTCTTTCAGCTGCCCTTCGCTGTCCAGGGGAGAAACCTTTCCAAACAGCCCTTGCGGCAGCCCTCGCCCCCGCCGGCCCCGCCACCCCACCACCCCACCACAACGCCCCAGGATGGCCGGGAAGCCCGTGGCGTCCGCAGCCCTTT
The DNA here is from genome assembly GCF_004115215.2 of Ornithorhynchus anatinus. Taxonomy (NCBI): domain Eukaryota; kingdom Metazoa; phylum Chordata; class Mammalia; order Monotremata; family Ornithorhynchidae; genus Ornithorhynchus; species Ornithorhynchus anatinus. The sequence goes on along the minus strand of NC_041753.1, from coordinate 8,309,580 downwards.
CCCCTCCTCCGCACCCACCCCGTGAACCCTCTGTGGTTCCCCTCTGTGTGGCCTCCTTGTCGTTTGTCTCTGTGCTCAAAGCTGCATGATGAGAGGCTTTGGCCCAAGCTCCCTCTCGCCCGTGTGTCCCTCATCCTTAACCCTGCCCGCGGGACCACCCCCCACCTCCGAAGCTCCGGAGGCTCCTTGCCGTCTCGGGTTGGTTGGGTGGGGTGGAACCGGGAGGAGACCAGCAGGAACGGGGGCGGACGGACAATCTGTGGAGAGGGGAAGGTGCTGGTGGTCGAATGGGGGCTCTCCCGAGGTCATCCTGTCCATCGCCCTGCCTCTGCTTCCGAGCGGGAGGGCTCCTCTCGTCCCTGCCTCCCCGCTCGTCGACCGGGATCTTTCCCATGCCGAGAGCTCTCCGGGGAAGGAGCTGCCTGGGCCTCCCTCGCTTTCTCCTTTCCCGATCACCCTCCCATGGGGAAGTTCTCCCTGGAGTCTTGCTGCCATCCATCTCGCTTCACGCTCTCTGCTTCTGGAGGGGTGGCTGTGGGGAACGAGGGCTGAGGCAAGCTGGATTCTCCGCTCAGGATCGAGGGGGTGGGGGGCCTGGGCGGGACAGAGAATGCAAGGCAAGGGCTGGGAGCGGGGCCTCTGGGCTCCCGTCCGGCCCTAACAACCCCCCGCCCCCCCCCCCCGTCCCCGCAGCGTGCACCGGGGACTATATGGAGCCGGAGAAGCCCGGGGCGCCCCTGCTGCCCCCGCCCCCCAGCAGCGTGCCGCACTACGCCGAGGCCGACATCGTCACCCTGCAGGGCGTCACCGGGGGCAACACGTACGCCGTGCCGGCCTTGCCCCCCGGGGTGGTGGCCGACGGCGCCCCCCGCGGGGACTTCCCCCGATCCCGCCTCCGCTTCAAGGAGAAGCTTGGAGAGGGCCAGTTTGGAGAGGTGAGGAGACGCTTTGGGCCCCGACCCCCGACCCTCACCCAGACATGTGACGCCGGTCCCTGGGCTTTAGGATCCTGATGCCCGCTTCCCAATCCATCAGTTATGAATTTTATCGAGCACTGACTATCGGCCAATTAATGGTATTTTTTGAGTGCTTAAGGTGTGCAGAGCACTCCCTTGAGAAAGTCCAGTACAGAAGTCGGTAGACTCGCTCCCTGCGCACAAAGAGCTCACAGCCTCTGATGGCCTGACCCTGAGACGGTGACTCTGGTTGGCCCCGGGATTCCTGGGGGATGAGGAGCCCGTTGACCCGTCCCGGCCCCACAGGTGCACCTGTGCGAGGTGGAGAGCCCCCAGGACCTGCTCAACCTCGAGTTCCCCCTCAACGTCCGCAAGGGCCGCCCCCCTGCTCGTGGCCGTCAAGATCCTGCGCTCCGACGCCACCAAGAATGCCCGGTGAGGACTGGGGGCGGGACCTAGCGGGTGGGGTCGGAGGGTGTGACCACGTTGTGGTTGCTAAGGGGTGGAGTCTGGGGGTGTGAACAGGAGATGGTTACTTAGGGTGGAGTTTGGTCTGGGGTGTGGCCAGAGGATGGTTACTGTGGGGCGGAGCCTGGGGTTTGGCCTGGTGGTATGGCCAGAGGGTGGTCAAGGGGTGGCGTGGAGCCCAGGCAAGTGGCATGAGGAAGGAGCCTGGTTTAGACTTTGGGATTGAGGTCTGGGCGGCGGAGACAGGGAGAAATGGGCGGGGGGGGAGAGCTGGAAGGGTGGGCTCCTGTGGGGTGGGCTCTGGTGGGGCGGACTCCAGGGTCCAGAGGGGGCAGGGACAGGACGAGAGGCGGACTCGTTCACTGGGAATGGCGGGGGATGGGAGCGGGGGAACCGGCCCACTCGTTCATTCAGTCGTATTTGTTCAGCTCTTACTTTGTGCAAAATACCGTACTAAGTGCTTGGGACAGTACAGTATAACAACAAACAGACACATTCCTGCCCACAACGAGCTCACCGTCCATTCCAAGGGGCCGGTTTGAGGCGGACTGTCCCAGAGTCATCAGCCTAGTGGCCTCTGCCCTCTTCTAATAGCCTGGTCCCTTGCCCGTGGGAGGAAGCACTGTTTCCTCACAAGCTTGTGGGGTTGTTGGGGTTTTTTTTGTTGTTGGGGGAGGGGGCGGTAATGGATTGTTCGACATCCAACAGCGAGGGGGGAATGGATTGTTCCGTGTTCTGCAGCAGGGGAATGGGGTAGATTGTCCATGCCAATGGGGGAAGTGGGAAATAGATTGTTCGACATCCAACAGTCATGGGTGGTGGGTTGCTCCATGTCCAGTAGTGGTGGGGGGATGGATCATTACACATTCAGCAGTGGTCGGGGGTGGACTGTCCACATCCAACAGTGGTGAGGGGATGGCTTGTTCCACGTCCAACAGGTGGGTTGGGGGTCGGTGGCAGGGAGACCTCCACGAGGAACTCTTCTGTAGCAAGAGGCTGCCGAGGGGTTCCCTCTAATTCCTTTCTTCTCTTCCTCCTCCTCCTCCTCTTCCTCCGGCGTCCCAGGAACGACTTCCTGAAGGAGGTGAAGATCATGTCGCGGCTCAAGGACCCCAACATCATCCGCCTGCTGGGTGTGTGCGTACAGGACGACCCCCTCTGCATGATCACCGACTATATGGAGAATGGTGATCTCAACCAGTTCCTCAGTGCCCACCAGCTGGAGGACAAGGCGGTGGCCGGGGGCCCGGGGCCCGGAGGAGCCGCCCAGGGACCCACCATCAGGTTCGTCCTCCCGCCCACGTCCAGCTGGGCTCCCCCTCTGGCCCGGCCCGGCCCCGGGCACCGCCGTCGTCGATGCAGCCGCTGTCTCCCCCCCGCGGCCAGGGGATCCTGCAGCTCAGGAGAGGCACCTGTGTTAAAAATAGTAATAATAATAATGGTATATGATAAGTGCTCACTATGGGCTAAGCGCCAGAGGAGATACAAGACCGTCAGGCATAAATGCCACTTATTATTACTGTGTGTGAAACAATGCGGTCAGCAGGGAAACAGTGAGTTTGCGGGGTAGATTGGGATGGTGAGTTGGAAAGTAGGGGAGGGCAGGAAATAGCACGTGGGAATTGCAGAGGATGAGGGTCCGGGGGGTTGGCCGGGATGCCAGGGAGAAAGAGGAATGGCCTGGACCACCCGGGCTGTGGTGGGGGAGGGATGGACTGCACCCCTTCTCCCCTCAGCTATCCGATGCTGCTGCACGTGGCGGCCCAGATCGCCTCGGGGATGCGCTACCTGGCCACGCTCAACTTCGTGCACCGTGACCTGGCCACGCGCAACTGCCTGGTGGGGGAGCACTTCACCATCAAGATCGCCGACTTCGGCATGAGCCGCAACCTGTACGCTGGGGACTACTACCGGGTGCAGGGCCGGGCCGTGCTGCCCATCCGCTGGATGGCCTGGGAGTGCATCCTCATGGTGAGGGGCCACGGGGACGGACGGACGGATGGACGGACCGATGGGCGGAGGGGGCTCCGGTGGGGCTGGGGCCACGGCCGTGCTGCCCATCCACTGGCTGGCCCCGGGAGTACGTCCTCTCGGTGACGGGTCGCGCCACGGGGGGCGATGACGGAGGGAGCGGAGCCGATGGGCAGCGTGAAGGGAGAGAAGGTGGTGAGGATGCGGTGAGGGCGGGATCTAGGGGGTGGGGTGGAGGGAAGGGGCAGAGCCGTACCTGGGAAAAGAGGTCAGTCGAGGGGGCAGGGACCGGAGGGGGCAGGGTCCAGGAGCTGGTGTGAGGGGAAGGGACGGAGCCCTATCTGAGAAAGGGTGGGCCTAGGGGAGGGGTGGGGCCGAGGCGTGGCCAGGAGGGAGGAGGCCGGGCGAGTTCCCCTCATAGCCAAGGGGTTGGGGTCGGAGGCTGAGGTGCCCCCATCCACGAGGGCCATGCCCCTCACTGCCCCCCCCCCCCACCAGGCTCCCAACCTCGCTGACCCCCGGCCCCTGGTCGGCCTCTGACCAGACCGTACGGCTTCCAGTCAATAATAGTGGCCTTGGTTACGTGCTCAGTATGGGCCAAGGACTCCAGGGAGTTGCCAGCAGCGGCCCCGAGTGGATAGAGCTGGGGGCTGGGAGGCAGAGGACCTGGGGTCTCGTCCTGGCTCTGCCCCTTGTCTGATGCGTGACCTTGGGTGAGTCACTTCTCTGGGCCTCGCTCACCTCTTCTGTAAAATGGGGATTAAGATGGTGAGCCCCGTGTGGCACATGGACTGTGTCCAACCTGATTACCTTGTGTCTATCCTAGTGCTTAGAACAGTACCTGGTACATAGCGCTCAACACATACCTTTAAAAAACAAATAAAAACCATAAAAAAGAAGAAAAAGTTAATCAGGCCGGACACAGTTCCTGCCCAACACGGGCCTCACGGTCCAAGGTGGAGGGAGAACAGGTTTTGAATCCGTTTTACAGATGAGAAAACCGGGGCCCAGAGAAGTGATTTGCCCAAGGTCACACAGCAGACAAATGGAGGAGCCAAAATTGGAGCCCAGTTCTTCTGACTCCCCGACCCGGGCTCTTTCTACAAGGCCAAGCTGCTTCTCAGGCGGCGATCCCCGGGTTGGGGGGAAACGGGTTCTGATTAGTTTGTATCCACCCCAGTGCTTAGCATAGTGCTTGCACAAAGCACTTAATAAGACCCACGGTGATTATTATTAAAGGACTGACCGACTTCCACTGGGCTTCAGTGGCGGGGATGGTGGGGTGAGCTGTGTGTGTGTTGTGTGCGCGTGGCCTTGGGGCCCCTCGTGGGGAGGGGCTGATCTCCCTCCGCCTTCCCTCGCTGTCCAAGGGCAAGTTCACGACGGCCAGCGACGTGTGGGCGTTCGGGGTGACCCTGTGGGAGGTGCTGACGCTGTGCCGGGCCCAGCCCTTCGGACAGCTCACGGACGAGCAGGTCATCGAGAACGCCGGAGAGTTCTTCCGGGACCAGGGCCGACAGGTCAGCGGCGGGGGGAGGTGGGTGGGCGAATGCCGGGGGTGGACACCAGAGTGGGCGGGGGGCTCCCGGCGCTCACCCGATCCCCTGCACCACTTCAGGTGTACCTGTCTCGCCCCCCGACCTGCCCGCTGGCCCTCTACGAGCTCATCCTCCGCTGCTGGAGCCGAGAGCCCGAAGAGCGGCCCCTCTTCCCCCAGCTGCACCGCTGTCTGGCAGAGGACGCTCTCAACATGGTCTGAACCCCAGCGGCAGAGACGCAAGAGAAACCCCCCGTCCCGTCCCCCGCCACCCTCTCCCGCACACCGCCCACCTCCGTCCTCCTCTCTCATTTCCTCTCTCCTCTATCATCTCCTCTCTCCTCTCTTCTCTTGTCCCGCTCGTGTCTCCTCTCTCCTGACTCCTCTCTCATCTCTTCTCATTTCCTCTCTCACCTCCTCTCTCCCATCTCTCTTCTGCCTCTTCTCTCGTCTCCTGTCTCGTCTCTCCCGGGACGGCCAGGGTAGAGGCAAAGGGACGGGTGGGAAGAAGGGGCTCTTTCCTCTCTGTCTTCTCCCGCTCCCCATCTTTCCCGCCCCGCCCGCCCCCCACCCAACTGGTCCTGGGGCCGGGACCTTGCCCTTTCCCGCTTCGCCTCCTCACGGATCCGGCAATCCCACTTCAGGAAGTGGGCGTTGGGGGGGGCGGCGGCGGTGGAGGGCAGGGAAGCCGCCGGGCAGACACTGGACACGGCCTAAAGGTGCCCTGCTGGGAGACACTGGTCAAGGGATGGGGGGTGGGAGGTCGAGGGCGGAAGTTCTCCCTGCCCCCCCTCCCTCCGTCAGACACTGGACACAACTGGTTGAGAATTTGGGGCCGGGATGGGGCCAGAGGACACGAGCCCCCCATCTCCTCGGGGTCTCCCCTCCGCCCCCCCACCACTACATTCCCCCAATACACTGGACCTTGGTGGGGGGAGGATTTCTGTGCCCTCCCCCTGCCTTCCCATCAGCCTCTTCTCCCGCCTGCCCCCCCCCCATCTCCCCCCACCCCAGGCTGTAGATACTACGTAGTTTCTCGGAGTCTGTAAGTTTTTTTGGAATAAATATTGGGGCTGTGGGGGTGGGGAGGGCGGGGGCATCCGGGGCTGACCCGGGCCATTCTGCTGTAGCCACGTTTTGGGTTTTCTATAATCACTTGGGGTTTGTACATTGTTCTGGGGAGAGACACAGATTTTTACACTAATATATGGACCTAGCTGGAAGCAATTTTAATCCCCCGCTGTAGGCGGGTAATAAAAGTTGAGTTTTCCACAGAGGGTGGGCTCTGATTTTTCTGCCCTCGCCCCTGCAGCCCAGCCCCGTCCTCTTGCTGTGCCCCCTCGGCCCAGCCTGCTCCTCCTCCACGTCGGCCTCTCGTCCCGCTCCGTCCATCACCCGTCACTGGCCCTCTCACCTGACCTGGTCGATCGATCACATTTATTGAGCTCTTACAGTGTGCAGAGCACTGTACTGAGTGCTCGGGAGAGTCCGATATAAGACACACTGCCTGCCCGAAGTCTAGAGGGGGAGACAGAAACTTAAATAAGTTACAGATACGTAGATAAATAGTGTGGGGCTGAGTTGGGGGGCATTGAATAAAGGAAGCAAATCAGGGTGATGAAGAAGGGGAGTGGGAGAAGAAGAAATGAGGGCTTAGTCGGGGAGGGCCTCTGGGAGGAGATGGGCCTTCAATAAGGCTTTGAAGTGAGGGACAGTAATTGACAGGGTGTGAGGAGGGAGGGCGTTCCAGGCAGGAAGTGGGCGAGGGGTGGAAGGCGAGGTCGACGAGATGGAGGTACAGTGAGAAGGTTAGCATTAGAGGAGTCAAGTGCAGGGGTTAGGTTGTAGTGAGCAGTGGAGGTGAGGTAGGAGGCGGCAAGGGGATTGAGTGCTTGAAAGCGCCCTTCCTCCTTCCCCATCCCTTCAGGGTTCTGCCCTGCCTGGGAATGGGCTAGAACACCAAGGCTCCCAGAAGGAGTCAAACACCACCTCATTTCTCCCCCCCTCAGCCCAGGGATCTGTCCCCGGGCCCCAGTTTCCCTCTCCAAGACCTTCACCCACTGTATGTGGCCAAGTTGGGGTGAGAGCTGCAGGATTCAACTGGCTGCCCGTTCACGCCCACATGAAGCAGAGCTTCCTCACCCTCGGTTTTATGGCGCTCGATCCGATCTCCCCTTCCTACCTACCCTGCCACGGGTTCGAATCCCGACTCTGCCACTCGTCAGCTGTGTGAGAGTGGGCAAGTCACTTCACTTCTCTGGGCCTCAGTTCCCTCAGCTGGAAAATGGGGATTAAGACTGTGAGCTTCACGTCAGGCAACCTGATTACCCTCTATCTACCCCAGCGCTCTACGCGTAGTAAGCGCTTAGTAAATACCGGCATTATTATTATTATTACCCCCGCCTGGAGCAGCGAGCCCGAGAGTCAGAAGGACCCGGGCTCTCTACCCAGCTCTGACTTTCGTCAACTATGTGACCTTGGGCGAGTCAGTCGATCGATTGCATTTATCGCGCACTTACTGTGTTCAGAGCGCTGTACTAAGCTCTTGACGGAATAGAACATACCTGACGCATTCCCTTCTCTGGGCCTCAGTTCCCTCCTCTGTAAAATGGGGATTTTTGGGGGGCGGGGGGGGGGGGTATTTGTTAGGCGCTTACTATGTGCAGAGCACTGTTTTAACCCCGGGGTAGATACAGGGTAACCAGGCTGTCCCACATGAGGCTCACGGTCTTCATCCCCTGAGGAACTGAGGAACGGAGAAATTAAGTGACTCGCCCAAAGTCACACAGCTGCCAAGTGGCAGAGCCGGGGTTCGAATCCATGACCTCTGCTGACTCCCAAGCCCGGGCTCTTTCCACTGAGCCACGCTGCTTCGCAATTAAGTTTGTGAGTCCCATAGAGGAGCGGGGTCTGTGTCCAATCTGATTCCCTTGGATCTACCTCAGGGTTCAGCGCAGTGCTCTTAACAGATGCCGTTAAAATGAAAAGCGGGAGAAGGGTGGGGAAAGGAAAGCGCCCCGGAACCCAGCTTCCCCACCTCGCGTTTCCACCCGGCCCGAATGTGCCGGCGCGCCCGGGTCGCGTCGGCCGCGGTGCCTTCTGGGTGTCGTAGTCCAGGCTGGAAAAGGAGGGCGCTCCGGCCGGCGGACTCCGTTTCCCGGTGTGCCTTGCGGCGGGGCCGTGTGCCGCCCATTTCCTTCCCCTGGCGCCGTCGCCGCCGGCCTCCTGGCCGCTCCTCGTTCTCCCCCCGGACCCAGGCGACCTCGGGGCCCCCGGCGATGGCGGCGCGGGACCCGGGGGTGAGCGCGGAGGAGGGGCTGGAGGCTGGGAAGGGATCATCCCAATTCCGAAGGGGGATTTGCTAAGAGCTCACCCTGCCCCAACCGCTGTGCTACACGCTGGGGGTAGCTCCCGTGCAGCCCGAGCGGACCCAGGCCCTGCCCGGCGAGGGGCTCGTAGCCCGAGGGGGACGGAGAACCGGAATTTACCTCCAGTTCTGCAAGTGAGGAAACCGAGGCGCGGGGAGGTGACTTGCCCGAGGCTACCAGGTCGGCAAGGCGGTGTCGGTCAGCGCTGTTTATTGAGCGCCTACCGAGCGGCCAGTAAACTCGCTGGGGGCAGGGAACGCGTCTGCCTATTCGGTTGTATGGAGCAGCGTGGCTCAGTGGCAAGAGCCCGGGCTTGGGAGTCAGAGGGCGTGGGTTCGAATCCCAGCTCTGCCACTTGTCAGCTGGGTGACTGTGGGCGAGTCACCTCGCTTCTCTGGGCCTCAGTTACCTCATCTGTAAAATGGGGATAATAATAATGTTGGTATTTGTTAAGCGCTTACTACGTGCAGAGCACTGTTCTAAGCGCTGGGGTAGACACAGAGTCGTCAGGTTGTCCCACGTGAGGCTCACACTGAAGACTGTTAGCCTCATGTGAGACAACCTGATGACCCTGTATCTCCCCCAGCGCTTAGAACGGTGCTCTGCACGTAGTAGGCGCTTAACAAATACCAACATTATTATTATTAAGGAGCTTACAGTCCTCGAGGGGAGACCGACATGAAAAGAGATTAGAGGAAGGAGAGGGTGAGGTGGGGGCCGTCTTCACGGCCCACTCGCCAGCAGCCCACTCGCCAGCAGCCCGTGTCCATCCGTGCCCCTCCACAGGCGATGGAGAGCGGCCCCCTGCGGACGGGCCTGCACCGGGGCAAGCTGCAGTGCCGCAACCTGCAGGAATTCCTGGGGGGCCTGAGCCCCGGCATCCTGGACCGCCTCTACGGACACCCCGCCACCTGCCTCGCCGTCTTCCGGTGAGCCCCATCCCACATGGTGCCGGGAGTCGGGGAGAACCGGCCGAGACCCGGCCCTCCCCCAGCGGGGGCGGCGGGGGGCGAGGGGGCGGGCGGCAGCACTGCTGACCCCGCTCCCCCCGCAGGGAACTCCCGTCCCTGGCCAAGAACTGGGTCATGCGGATGTTATTCCTGGAGCAGCCCCTGCCCCAGGCCGCCGTGGCTCTGTGGGTGAAGAAAGAGTTCAACAAGTGAGTCTCCCCGTCCCCAGCCTGCCCCTGACCCTCCCCCACCCCCAAAATCTCCCTCCCTCAGCGTCCCAGACTTCCAGAGCCCACGGCAACCCAGCCTTCTGCATACCAAATGGTGATGGTGCTCCACAGTGCTCTGCACAGCACACAGTGCTCGGCAGACCGTAAGCGCTCAATAAATACGATTGAATGTTGGTAGTGTGCAGGCACCGTACTAAGCGCTGGGGTAGATACAAGCTCATCACGTAGTCCGTGACCCACCAGGGGCTACCAGGATCAGATCTGTGGGGATTCTCGGGAGGGGATGATTCCGGGCTGGTGCTCTGCCTCTATTTGTGTTCCTGGGGCGGGCCTGCGTTCTTTCTGAGCCTCTCCCCCGCCTCCCTCCAATCAGCCAACCAGTGGTATTTATTGAACGCTTTACTGTGTGCAGAACACTGTACTACATGCCTGAGAGAAGAAGACAATGTGGGTGGTAGAAACGCTCCCTCCCTGCTCACAATGAGCTTACTTTCAGCAGAAGACACGGCCCCCACCACGGGGCTCGGGGTCTAAGAGAGAGGGAAAGGCGTCTTCTCCCAAGTCTGCAGCCGAGGAAACGGGCCCAGAGAGGGGAAGTGACTTGGCCAGGTCACCCAGGGGGAGGGCCGGGACTAGAACCCAGACCTCCTGGCTCAGACCGTGGGCCCTCCTGACCCCTGGGCGCTCAGGCCCCTGGTCCAGCCTCCGGGATCACCGTGCTTCTAGACTGTAAGCTCGTCTCTAGATCCTAAGCTCCTTGTAGGCAGGGAATAAGTCCATTCATTGTTATGTCGTCCTCTCCCGAGCGCTTAGGACAGGGCTCTGTCAACAGTGAGTGCTCAATAAATGCGATCGAATGACTGGGTGAATGAATTTCAGAGCCCAGGAGGAGAGCACTGGCCTGCTGAGCCGCCTCCGCCTCTGGCACACGCAGCAGCTCCCCGGCGGCCTCCAGGGCCTCATCCTGAACCCCATCTTCCGCCAGAACCTGCGCGTCGCCCTCCTGGGTGGGTATGTGACCCCTCGCCCCCTCCCGGGCCTGCCTCTTCCCCGCCTCCCGACCTCCATCCCTCAGCACGACCCTCTAATCCACCGATCGATAGGCCGGGTTTAGCCCGCCGCCGTGTGCAGAACACTGGCCCGGGAGGGGCATGGGAGAGTAGATGCGATCTCTGCCCGCCGGGAGCTTACGGTCTAGAGGGGGAGATGGACGTGAAGATGAAGTGACAGCCGGGGGAAGCGGCAGAGTCGAACGATCTGGACAGCGGGGAACCCTGGGAGGGCCTTTGGTCTGGCCGCTCCACCAGTTGGCATGGGGCGAGGGCGGGGGCGGGGCAAGGACGGGGGAGGGGGCCAAGGGGGATTGGATGGAGGGGAGGGACCAGGAGGATTGGGAAAGGGGAGGGATTGGTGGTAAAGTGCTGCTGGCGGAGGATTGGGTAGGGGGGGAGGATGAGCGTGGCGGGAGTCCTCAGGCCTTGTCCTGTCAGGCAGCTTTTGAGCCAGGCCCCTTGACCCCCAGAGCTAGGCCCCGTGACACTTCGCCCCCCATGACCCTCTGAGCCAGGCCCCTTGGCCCTTGAGCCAAGCCTGTGAACCCCAACTGCCCAGTTCTCTGACCCCCGAGCCGGGCCCCGCGACCCTCCGAGCCGGGCCCCGTGACCCTCCGAGCCGGGCCCCGTGACTCTCTGAGCCGGGCCCCGTGACCCCCCACAGGGGCCAAGCTTGGTCAGACGACACAAGCCAGCTGGGCCCAGACAAGCACGCCAGGGACGTCCCATCGCTGGACAAGTACGCCGAGGAGCGGTGGGAGGTGAGATCTGGCCCCCGCGCTCCCCGCCCCCACACCGGGCCCTCCAATCCGAGGTCAGGGGCCTGCGCTCCCCCACCTCCCACAGAACGCGGGGCTCCCATCCCCGGGATTGGACCCAGGCATCCCCGTCCTCCCCGCAGGTCATCCTGCACTTCATGGTCGGATCCCCCAGTGCCGCCGTCAGCCAAGACCTGGCCCAACTCCTCAGCCAGGCTGGGCTCATGAAGAGGTCAGCTGGCCAGCCGGAGGGAGGGCGGGCGTGGGGGCGGGGGCCCAGAGGCGTGTGGTCACCGTCCCCTTCCACACCTTCCCTGTGACTCCAGCTCGGAGCCCGGGGACCCCCCGTGCATCACCTCCGCCGGCTTCCAGTTCCTGCTGCTGGACACCCCTGCCCAGCTCTGGTACTTCATGCTGCAGTACCTGCAGACCGCCCAGGTACCCACCCCACCCCTGTCCCTGCCCCCGCCCCCGGTTCCCACCCCGGGCCCCCATCCCCGGCTCAGCTCTGGTACTTCATGCCGCAGGACTTCCAGAGTGCCTAGTTACCCGCCCCGCCCCCGGCCCCCGGCTCACCTCTGGTACTTCATGTTGCGGGACCCGCCTCTCCAGGGGCGGCCGACCCGGCCCCACCCTAGCCCAACCCTCTCCCTCTGACCTCCAACTGGCCCCCTTTCTCCAACCGCCAGCACTCCCCCTCAGCGCCTCTCTCCCTCTGCTGATCGCTGACTGCCCCCTCCCTCCCACCTCCTGTGCCTCTCCCCTTTTCTTTCCCTGTCGTGATCCGCCTTGGCCTCTCTCCGTCTCTGTCTCTCTCTGTTTCTCCCCGTTTCTCCGTGGCCGCCCTTGGTGGGTAGAGCAGAGTGGCTGAGGGAGTTTCCCACCGGTCGGCCCGTGCTTTCTCCCCACAGACCCGTGGCATGGATCTGGTCGAGATTCTGTCCTTCCTCTTCCAGCTCAGCTTTTCCACCCTGGGCAAGGTTTGCACGGCTGGGGGTGGCGGGAGGTCGAAGCGGGGCGGGAGCTGGAGGCTGGGGGCCGACCGAGAGGGGTGGGGTGAGCCGCGGCCGCCGGCCCTGACCGGTGCCCCCACCGCCAGGACTACTCGGTGGAGGGGATGAGTGACTCCCTGCTCAGCTTCCTCCAGCACCTGCGGGAGTTCGGCCTGGTCTTCCAGAGGAAGGTAGGCGGGGGGTGGGCGGGGGGGGGTGGTCTCTGAGGGAGCTGGGGTGAGGTGGGAGCTCCTCTGACTCTGTCCCCGACTCCCCTCAGAGGAAGTCCCGCCGGTACTACCCGACCCGTCTGGCCATCAACCTGTCGTCGGGCGTGTCCGGGGCGACGGGCACTGCCCACCAGCCCGGCTTCATCGTCGTGGAGACCAACTACCGACTGTATGCCTACACCGGTGAGGCTGGGGGCAGCCTGGTGGGCCCCGGTGAGGGAAAGAGGTGTGGGGGAGCCCGGGGCCGGGGGGCGGGGAGGGACTAGGCTGATGGGGCCCGTGTGCCCTGGGCAGAGTCAGAGCTGCAGATCGCCCTGATCGCCCTGTTCTCGGAGATGCTGTACCGCTTCCCCAACATGGTGGTGGCCCAGGTGACCCGAGAGAGCGTGCAGCAGGCCATCGCCAGCGGCATCACCGCCCAGCAGGTGCCCGGGGGCCGGCGGGGCGGAGTGGGAGTTGCACTCTGACTCCAGGGGGAGGCGGGACCGGGGCTGGGGCCCAGGACTACGGTGTGGGAGTTGGAGACTGGCAGAGGGGGATAGGTGGCACTGGGGGTGTAAGGGATGGTGAGACCGGGGGGGCTGGGGCAGTGGGATCAGAGGCACGGGAGTGGGGCGTGGAATCAACAGGACCGTGATCGGGAGACCAGGGGGCAGCCGGACCGTGACCTTGAGCTGGGCTTGGGCAGGAATGGGACCTTGGGGGAGGGAGATGGAACCCAAGGGTGCTAAAGAAGTCCATCCAGTTCTTCGAAAATCCACTCTGTGGGGGTCGGGGTGCCGCCTCCCACCGTAGCCGGGATCCCCGCCTGCTGAAATCACCTGCCCCCTAGCCGAGCTGTGGCCGGGATCCCCGCCCGGTGAAAGCACAGCATGTGGCAGGACTGGGTACCCAGTAGGGTGGCGAGGCTGACCCTCGGGGGAGGAAAGTGGGGATTCTCCTCCGGAAAGCTGTGGCAGAGTCAGGGACGGCTTGCAGAAGCAGCGGGACGGCTTGATTTCAGGAGAGCAGCGTGTCCTGGTGGATAGGGCCCAGGTCTGGGAGTCAGAAGGACCTGGGTTCTCATCCTGGCTCCCTCACTTGTCTTCTTTGTGACCTTGGGCAAGTCACTCCTCTGGGCCTCAGTTCCCTCACCTGTAAAACAGGGATTAAGACCGTGAGTCCCCCGTGGGACAGGGATCTGTGTCCAACCTGATCAGCTGGCGTCGATCCCAGCGCTCAGCGCAGTCCCTGGCACATAGTAAGCACTTAACAAATGCCATTTAAAAAAAAAAAAATGTCGGCCCAAGCCCCAGGAAGGGGAACAGAAGGGAGTGTGGTGGGGACGAAGGGAGAAGCCCCTCGATGTGAATGGGGCCAATTCTTTATGGAATCGTGCTATTGAATTGGCCCCGGGCTAAGCGCTGAGGGGAAATACAAGTTAATCGATTCCGACGCCCAGTGGAGTCTTATCCACCCGACGGTGGAAAAATCAGACAGATCAGTGCAGTAATCATTAGTAACTGTGGTACGCTCTGTGCCAAGCATTGTACTAGGCACTGGGAGAAGATGCAAGATAAGCAGGTCAGAAAGAATCCCTTTTCCACAGGGGCCAGGGAGAAGAGGTATGATTGTACATTCCAAGCGCTCAGTACAGTGCTCTGCACATAGTAAGCACTCACTAAGTACTATTGGATGAATGAAATGAGAGAACTGAGGGCCAGGGAGGTGAAGCGACTTGCCCGACGGGTCACACGGAAGTCGGGTGGCAGAGCCGGAATGGGAACCCGGAATGGGAACCCAGGTCCTCTGACTCCCAGGTCTGGGCTCTCTCCTCTAGGCGACGCTCCTTCTCAGTGGTGGTATTGATTAAGGTCCTCCCGGGGGGTCAAGCACAGACGCAAAAGCCCGGGTCCCCTGCCCTTCGGGGGCTTCCGATCCAATGGCTACGGAGGCGGGCTCCCCAAGATCCCCCCCAACCCTGATGTCATTCTGTCTCCCCCAAGATCATACACTTCCTGAGGACGCGGGCCCATCCGGTGATGCTGAAACAGGTCTGGGGGCCGGGGGTTGGGAGAGTCAGGGGAGAGGGGCTGAGGGGTGGTGGAGGTGAGAGTTGGGGGGGGCCGAGGGGCCTGAGGTCTCACGTTCTCCTCACCCAATCTTGCTCCCCCCGCCTTCCCCAAGAACCCCGTGCTGCCCCCCACCATCACCGACCAGATCCGGCTGTGGGAGCTGGAGAGGGACCGCCTGCGGTTCTCCGAGGGTGAGTGTCACGCCACATCCCTGCCCACGACAAGCTCACGGTCTAGAAGGGGTGACGGACGTTTTAATATAAATAAATTACAGCTGGGACACTTGCTTCCCAAGACAGGAAGGGACTGGTCAACCAAATCAGTAACGTTTATTGACCCCCTCTTGTGTGCCCAGCAGTGTGCTGAGCACTTGCGAAAGTGTAATTAATAATAATGATGGATTTGTTCGGAGCTTACTGTGAGCCAAGCCCCATTTTAAGTGCTGGGTTAGATAGAAGGTTATCAGTTTGGTCACAGTAGTCCCTGACCCACGTGGGGCTCACAGAGTAGAATTTAATCCCCGTTTTACAGGCGAAGAAACTGAGACTAGCAACGTGCTAGTCTTTAAATTATGCACATATTTTAAAATTATACATTTTAAGTTATTTGTAGTAATGTCTCTCTCCCCCCACTCGCCGTCCCAGACTGTAAGCTCACTGTGTGCAGGGAATGCATCTGCCAACTCTGTAGAATTAGACTCTCCTGAGTGCTTGATAGAGTGTTCCACCCCCCAGAAAGCACTCAGTAAATACCACCGATCGATGGATTACGAACTGCAGCTTGGCCTGCATCCAGGCATCAGGGAAGGGCGGCTCGAACCCCTGGGTCCCCTTTGGGGGTAGTGGGAGGGACAGTGCTGGGGTGTTACCCCTTGCCAATGTGTGTGTCCTGACCCGCCCTCCCCTCCACCACGGTTCTGGGGGACCCAGGAGTCCTGTACAACCAGTTCCTGAGCCAGGTGGACTTTGAGCTGCTGCTGTCCCACGCCCGGGAGCTGGGCGTCCTGGTCTTCGAAAACCCTGCTAAGCGGCTTATCGTGGTCACCCCGGCCGGCCACGGCGACGTCAAGCGCTTCTGGAAGCGGCAGAAGAACAGCTCCTGAGGGGGCTGGGAGATGCGGCGGGGACCGAGGCTCGATCTCCCCTGGGCCTCCAGAACGGACGTCGGGGGGCCTCGGCGCCAAGGGGCGGGAGCTGGGAGCGAGGGGAGTCGGGATGCGCCGACTCGGCCGGACTGCCGTCCCCTCCTCACCTCCCCGGCAGACGCCGGTCGGGGCTCTTCCCTCAGGACTCTGGAAATTTTTTCAGGTTTTTAAAAAAATCTTTAATAAAGTTGTGAGAACTAATGTGGTTGGGTGTCAATCGGGCCATTAGAGGAGATCTCTCCTTGGCTCCAAATCTCTGGTCTGTGTCTCGGTCTTTGCCCTCCTTAGTCTCTTCTGTCTCTCTGCCTTCCTCCCTCTCCTCTCTGTGAGTCTCTTCCTCTTCCCTGTGTTTCTTCCTTCTCTGTCGGTCCCTCCTCTGTCTCCCTCCCTCCTCAGTCTCTCCCTCCCTTTGCTGTCTCTCTCTAGTCTTTGCATCTCCCTCTTCAGTTTTTCCCTCTGTCTCTCCCTTCCTTCTCCATCTCTCTCTCCCACTTTCCCTTCTGCTCTCCTCAGTCTCTCTCCCTCCATCTTTTCACTCCTCTTATTCAGTCTACCTCCTCTCCTCTTCCTATTATTATTATTTTGATTATTATATTAAAGAACCACGTGTCGAGCATAGTTCTAAGAACTGAAGTGATCCAAATCAGTCAGATCGGACAGTCCCTGTCCCCCACGGGGCTCATCGTCTAAGGAGGGAGAAGAGACCTTGAGTACCTCACTTAACGTGAGAAAACTGAGGCACGGAGAAGGGAAGTGATTGGCCTCAGGTGCCGTAGCAGACAAGTGGCAGGTGCCACTGGGCCACCATGCCGCTCCTCTAGCTCCTGTCCCTCCTATTGTCTGTCTCCCTTCTTTACTGTAGCTCATCCTCCATCTCTCCACTTCTGTCTCCTCTCTCCTTCCCATCCCCCCATCTCTCCTCCATCCCTGCTATTCTCGGCCTCTCCCTCTCTCTCCTCTGTCTTCCTCCATCTCCCCCTCTGTCTCCTCATCCCTCCTCTTCTCTCCTCAGTCTCTTCCTTCTTCCTCTACCTCTCCCCCCCCCCCCCCCGCCCCCGCCCCCATCCTCTGTCTGTGTCTCTCCCTTATCTCTGTCTCTCCCGTCTATCTCTGAGGTCGGCCTCCCCTCCAGCCTCGATGTGGGGAAGGGGCGGGCGCGCGGGGGGAGAGGTCAGCGGCTCGTGGGCGGAAGGGGGCGGGGCTTTCTGGTGAGGGCGTGGCCCCGCCCCCAGAGTGACGTCTCCTCCAGGGAGGGGCGGGGCCCGGGCCGGCTCCCGGCGGGCGGGGCGTTTGGCGCAGGCGCGCGGCCGCCATTGGCGCGCGGCGGGGCCCGGGGCGGGCGCCGCGGGGCACCCTGGGATAGCGGAGGACCCCCGCGCCGGGTGAATACGCGAGGCGGCCGAGGGGAGCGGGGAGGGTAATAGGTGGGAGGAAGATGGAGGGGGGGGGACGGTGGACGGTCCCTGTTAAGCGCTTACTACCTACCAAGCAGTGTACTAAGCGCTGGGCAAGATGCAACAGCGTCCGGCCCCACGTGAGGCGCGTAGTCTGTGTAGAGCAGGTATCCCATCCCCATTTTGCGGAGGAGGAGACTGAGGCGGAGAGCAGTCAAGTGACCTCATAATAATAACGTTGGTATTTGTTAAGCGCTTCCTGTGTGCAGAGCGCTGTTCTAAGCGCTGGGGTGAATGCAGGGTAATCAGGTTGTCCCAGCTGGGGCTCACAGTTAAATCCCCATTTTACAGATGAGGGAACTGAGGCCCAGTGAAGTGACTTGTCCACAGTCACACAGCTGACAAGTGGCAGAGTCTGGATTCGAACCCATGACCTCTGACTGCCAAGCCCGGGCTCTTTCCACCGAACCACGCTGACTTGCCCAAGGTCACGCAGCAGACAAGTGGCGTAGCCGAAAGTAGACATTCAATAGTATTTATTGAGCGCTTACTATGTGCAGAGCACTGTACTAAGCGCTTGGGATGAACAAATCGGCAACAGATAGAGACAGTCCCTGCCGTTTGACGGGCTTACAGTCTAATCGGGAGACTGTAGTAGAAGTAGAAGCCAGGTCCTCCGACTGCCAGGCTCCGGCTCTTTCCACTGCTTCTCTGGTGTTAAGCGCCTACTATGTGCCAAGCACTGTGTTCAAAGCTGGAGAAGATACAGTACAATCCGATCAGATACAGCCTCTGTCCCAGCCCGGGGCTTACGGTCTCAGAGGGGGGGAGAGCAGGAATCATACCCCCTTTTTATACACATGAGGTCACTGAAGGCCAGAGAAATTAAATGACTTGCCCAAGGTCATACAGTAAGCCAGTATTAGGGGGGCTGGAACTAGAACCCAGGTCCCCTGACTGCCAGCTTCATGCTCCAAACTGCCCCCTAAAGAAGAGGAGGGAGGGCTGAGTGTGGTGGGCTTGAGGGGGTAATAGATGAATGATAAGTAATTGTGGTCAAGCGCTTACTATGTGCCAAGGACTATACTAAGTGGTAGGGTAAGCCGCACGCCGTAAACAATACCATTGATTAATTGCGGCTCGGGCGGGCGGGGGGGGGGGGGTTGTCCATGCCTTCCTCATGGTCACAGAGCAGGCCACTGGCGGAGCTGGGTGGAGAATGAATCAATCAGTTAGTGGTATTTATTGAGCGCTTACCGGCTGCAGGGCACTGTATGAGGTGTTTGGAAGAGGACACAGTAACAGAGTCGGTAGACGCGTTCCCTGCCTACAACAGGCTTACAGTCTAGCGGGGGAGGCAGACATTTATATAAATAAGGGCGGTGTGACGGGAGGGAGATCTGGGGCCATGGTGGAAAACTAAACGGGTGGTAGCCGGTGTGAGGGTCCTGCCCCTCGTCCTCCTGTGACTCCCGCCTCCCCCTTTCCAGGAGCGGATCCCGGGTTCCAGAAACCCCCCAGTGTCACCCTCCCTTTTCCCCATGCCACCCCTGCCCCTGGGCCCCCTGCGGCCCCCGCTGAGGGGGCTGCGGCCTCCCCGGGGGGGCACCCACCCCTTCTCCTCTCGACCGGATCGCCACGGGGTCCCCGCCCTCCGGCGCAACCGTGAGGAGAAGCAGAAACGGCTCCGGGAGAGGCAGGCGGTCCTAGAGGCTGTGGTGCTGACCAAGGACGAGGTAGGGGGTCGGGGGGGAGACAGACTGCTGGGGGCTCCCAGGTTGGAGCCCAGGTCCAGTTTGGGGCCGGGTCTCCCGACATCCTCTGCAGTTTATTTCTCAGCAGACTTCAGGGCCGGGTAAGGCCTGGACCCCGAAGGAGATCGTCTTGTACGAAGTCCCTACAGAGCCGGGGCAAAAGAAGGGTGAGTGGGACCCTGGGGTGGGATGGCTCTGGGCCCCTTTCCCTCTGCCTGACCCACATCCAGGCTTCCTCTCTGAGAGCCTTCGCCCCCAAAGCTTTCGTTCTTCCCATCTCCCCTCGGAGACGAGGGGCTCAGTCCCTTCTCCGTTCCACCAGATGTCCAAGCCCCGCTGCCCCCGGCCTACAGCCCCCGTTACGTCGAGGCGGCCTGGTACCCGTGGTGGGTCGGCGAGGGCTTCTTCAAACCAGAATACCAGGTACCTCCCGTTGCCCTCTGCCAGAATAGAGCTCCTGGCCCTGCGCTGAAGCCAGCTGCCCCTCAGAGCCAGATCCTCCGGAGTGGGAGGGGGCTTCTCCCTCTCCCCAGACACTGGGAACCTCTCAGCTTCCTCTCTGGATCATACCACCTTTCTCCACTGTCCCCCTCCGCTTCCTCTCTGGGCACGAGAGGTCCTCTCCCTGTCCCTACCCCCCCCCCCCCCCCGCCCGCCCCCTTCTCTCTGGGACATGAGAGCATTCATCCTTCCCAGCTTTCCCCTGTCCCCCGCCTTTTCCTCTTTGATATAAGAAAACAACACACATACACACACACCCTTTTCTCTGAAATATGAGTGCCCCCCGATCCCACCTTCAGCTCTCTGCTCCCCCACTTTTCTGTCTTTGACACAAGAATACACACACACACATAATGCCGCTTCCGACGGTCTCCAACTCTCCTGCCCCCGCATCTCTCTGAAGCAAGAACTCTCTCTCTCTCTAACTCACTGTTTGTCGCCCCCAGGACCAGTCAGTGTAACCGGGCCCACCGCCCCCAGGCTCGAGGGGACCCTTGGGCCCCAGGGCCGGCAGTGGGGTGGGGGGTCGGGGCGAGGCGGCCAATCTCGAAGGCAGGAGCAGGTGGGCAAGGGAGAGGGTGGGGAGGGGTTGGTTTTGGCCCGGGCCTGAGGTGCCCAGGCCCGGCCCCGGCCCCGTCCTCGGCCCCCTCCTCTGCCCAGGGCCCTAAGCGGCCCGGGCTCCTCCTCCACCCCGCTCTGAAGCGGCAGCAGGGGGCGCCATCCTCCAGGCCAGCGGCCACTGCAGCTCTGCCTCTGGCCCTGCCTCTGCCTCAGGCCCAGCTGCCTCAGGCCACGGGAGCCACCTTCTCCATGTGCATCCCGCCACCCAACGTCACCGGCTCCCTGCACCTCGGCCACGCGCTCACAGTGGCCATCCAGGATGCCGTCGTTCGCTGGTGAGGGGCCGCTGGGGGGCTGCCGGGGCTGGGGGGAGCTGGCGAGGGGTGGGGGACGGCCCCCTGCTCCTCAGCCACGTGCTCACCGTGACCATCCAGGATGCCATCGTGAGCTGGTGAGGGGCTGCGGAGGCCTCCATGACTGGGGGCGGGGCGCAGGGGCCACCGGGGCCCAAGGGGGGGCCGGCGAGAGGGGCTGGGGGCAGTTGGGGGTTGGGGGACACTGGGACGGCCTTCCATCTCTTGGCCACACACTCACCGTGTCCGTCCAGGACGCCATCGTGCGCTGGTGAGGGGCCGCCGGGGCTGGTGGGGGAGGTCGGGGCCACCTGGGCTCTGATTGTGGGGAGTGAGCAGGAGGGGGTCTGGGCTGGCTCAGAGGGTACCTGCCCCCGTCTCAGGCACCGGATGCGGGGGGACCGGGTGCTCTGGATCCCAGGTTCGGATCACGCCGGGATCGCCACTCAGGTGAGCCTCTGCTGACGTTTCTCGTGATCATCCTCTCCCTCCACCCCCTTCTCTTCTTCCTCCTCCTCCTATCCCTCCACCCCCTCCTCTCCTTTCTTCCCCTCCCCCCTACTTGAAATATTTTACAACTCAAATGTCTGCTGTAAATGTGTTTATACTAGTGTCCCACATTAGAGTGGAAGCTGCTAGTGGCCGTGGAACAGATCACTGTTTTTCTGAACTTCCCAAGTGTGTAGTACAGTGCATCACCTCGTCAAATGAGAAGCAGCGTGGCCTCTATTAATATTATGTATATTAATCCCTGTCAGCCCCATCTAGCCTGTAAGATCGCTGTGGACAGGGAACGTTTCTATTGTATTGTTATGTTGTGCTCTCCCAAGTAAAGCGACTTGCCCGAGGTCACACAACAGGTAAGAACCCAAGTCCTACGGTGCTCCCCGCCCCCACCCCCGTGCACTTTCTCTTTCCCATCCTCCCCCTCCTCTTGCCTGCTCGGTTTCCAGAGGATGCTGGGAGTCTTCTCCCTGTAGTATCCCCACCCTGCCACGAATTCCTTACCGTGTGGAACGCTGTGCCAAGCCCCTGGGAGAGGACAATGCAGCGGAGTCCGCCCTCTGGGAGCTCAGAGTCTATACCTGCCTCTCCCATCGGTGTGTGGAGTGTCAACTTGTGGCCGGGCAGTGGATCTCGGCACTCCAACTCCACTGTAATTTCCCCGGCGGCCAGGTTGGGACGCTGCCCCCAGGGCAGGGCACTCAGTGGGTACCGTGCCCGCCTGCCGCCCCTTGCAGGCCGTGGTGGAGAAACAGCTGTGGAAGGAACGGGGCGTCCGGAGACACGAGCTGAGCCGGGAGGACTTCCTGAGGGAGGTGTGGAGGTGGAAGGAGGAGTGAGTAGAGTGTGTGAGGGGCAGAGGGGAGTGGAGAAGAGCAGCTGCCCCGCACCCAGCCTGGTCGTCCCCCCCGCCGCCCCAGGAACCCCCGGCATAGCCGATCATCGGTGTCTGGGGATGGGGGTGGGGTTGAATGTCACCCTTGATCAATGGCATCTCTTGATTACTTCGTACCGTACTAGCACTTGGGAGAGAGTACGATAGAACCGACTTGGTAGACACTGGACTAGACCGTCGGTGTCGGGGCAGCAGAGGGGAGAAGCGGGTACAGGATGTTGCACCTGAACCTGGCTGTGGAAGGTGTTGTTGGGCGGGTTGGGCCAAACTATTGTTGTCCGGGGTGATGGGGCCCCTGGTCACGGTGTGGGAGGGGAGGCGTGGGGGTGGATGCGGGTTGCCACCGGCCCGCCGTGTTCACCCCTGCAGGAAAGGGGGCGAGATATGTGACCAGCTCCGGGCGCTGGGGGCCTCCCTGGACTGGGATCGAGAATGCTTCACCATGGACCCCGTGAGTCTCGGCCTGAAACCCTCGGGGCCCCCGGGGGGGGCAGGGCCGGTCCCCAAGAGGCCGAGGGGTGGGGCTGGAGACGAGACAGCCCCCACCCCTCGCCGTTTCCCCTTCAGGGTTCCTCGGCGGCAGTGACCGAAGCCTTCGTCCGTCTGCACCGGTCCGGGCTCCTCTACCGGCAGCGGCGGCTGGTCAGCTGGTCGTGCGCCCTGCGATCGGCCATCTCCGACATCGAGGTGCCGGGCCACGGCGGGGGGCGGCTGAGGACGTGGACGGGGGAGGGGGTAGGCGGGGCGGCCTCCCGGAGGGGCCCCGATGACGTGTCCTCCGCTGCAGGTGGAGAGCCGCCCCCTGACTGGCCGCACCGTACTCCACCCCCCCGGCTGCCCCCACCCTGTCCCCTTCGGCCTCCTCTTCTCCGTCGCCTTCCCCGTGGATGGGGACCCTGGTGAGCCCCCGGCCCATGCCGGCGATCCCCTCCTCGGGGTGGGGGCCCCCACCTACCGTCCCAGGACCTTCCCGCTGTGCCACCTGGGTGGTCTTCCCATTCCCAGGGTCTCCCGCTGGGACCCCACTCTCACTCCAGTCTGTCCACGGGCCCCCTCTGACTACGCCCCTCAAGGACCCGGCGCAGGGGAGGGGTGACCGGTCACGTCCAACCCCGTGAGGGCCCCCCAGGCACGGAGGTCGTCGTGGGGACCACTCGGCCAGAGACCCTGCCCGGAGACGTGGCCGTCGCCGTCCACCCCGATGACCCTCGCTATGCGGTAACCAGCCCTTCCCCTCCGATCGCCCCCCGCTCCCCTCTCGCCACCCCCCGGGTCCCTTCCCCATCTGACACCCCCTTTCTCTTCTACCTTCCCTCCCAACCTCAGGCTCTCCACGGCCGCCGTCTCCTCCACCCGCTGACCGGGCGGACCCTTCCACTCATCAACGACTCCAGTGTCCAGCCCCAGGTGGGCACCGGTGAGTGGGGTGGGGATTGGGGCCAGAGGACCGAGAGGCAGCTGAGAAGAAAAGGCAGCAGGGGTCGGGGAGAGCCGGGGTGGGATCTGGTTGGCCCCAGGGAGAGGAGAGAGCTGGGGGGTGGGCAGGGACCAGCGGGGAGATTCCAAGGCCCAGGGGATCTGAGCGCCCCTGCCCCCGTTGCCCCCATCCGCCGTCTCCCCCAGGGGCGGTAAAGGTGACCCCAGCCCACAGCCACGCCGATGAGGAGATGGGAGCCCGACACGGGCTGACCCCGCTGCCGGTCATCGGGGAGGACGGGACCATGAGCCCCCAGAGTGGAGACTGGCTACAGGTAGCGGCTGGGACCTTGGACACCTGCCCCGGGAGAGTCCCCCACTCCACAACGGTCCCCTCCCCTCAGCCTCCCACCCCCCCGCCGCACCCCCAGTCAGTCCCTTCCCCATCCCTGAGACAGCCCCTTCCTCCTAGAACATCAATCAATCAATCGATAGTATTTATTGAGCGCCTTCTGTATGCAGAGCACTTTCTGTATAAGTGCTCGTTCCCCTCCGCACCCCAGAGACATCCCTTTCTACTCCCCTGGTCCAAAGTCAGCCCCCTCCCCTCCCCCAGGGGCTGGGGCTACAGCTCCATCCGCCCCACCTCCTCTCCAACCCAGGGTCTCCACCGCTTCGAAGCCCGGGAGAAGATCGTGTCAGCGCTGAAAGAGCGGGGCCTGTTCCGGGGGATTCGGGACCACCCCATGGTGCTTCCTCTCTGCAGGTGACCCCTCCCCCCAGTCTCTCACCCCCAGGAGCCCAGGAGAGCAGCCCCATCTCCCCTAATTCCTGTACAGCCGGCCCCCTCCCCACCCCCCCACCAGGGCAGTCCATAATGGACTGATGTGTGGGGAAGCGGCAGGCCGCCCTCTTGGGTCAGACGGTAATGGGTCGTTGAGGGGTGGTGGATCACCCCTCTGGGTCAGACCATGACAGGCTGGTTGGGTGGGGGGGGCAGATTGCCCCACCCGGGTCAACCCACGGTGGCCTGGGAGGGGGAATGGTGGTGGGATCTCCACCACCAGGGTGAGCGCTGAGGCACGGGGATGCTGAGAGAGGCTGAACCACCCATCTAGGGGGTGATGGGGAGGATGGGACCTTCTCACCAAGAGGAATGATCGGCGAGGGTGGAGGCTGGGAGCAGGACCCCTGGGTCCCCGAAGGTCCAGGGGGCACCGGGAGGGAGTCGAGGACTGGACTTCCACTCCCCCGCAGCCGGTCCGGAGACGTGGTGGAATATCTGCTCAAGAGCCAGTGGTTCGTGCGCTGCCGGGAGATGGGAGAGCGGGCGGCCCAGGTGGGTCTGCAGCAGGAGGGAAGAAGGTTAGACTTCCAGACGGATCTTGGGCGGGAGGAGGGTAGGAAGCAGAGGGGGCCCGAGGGTCTCCTGCTCTAGTGACCTGTCAGTGTAGGACAGGGTCCCGTCTGTACCTGTCGGTACCTGTTCCCCATCCTCCTTTGACCGTGAGCCCCAAGTGGGGCAGGGGCTGTGAAGATCTTGTATGTAACCCAGCGCTTAATGCAGTGCTTGGCACACAGTAAGCACTTGACCAATACCACCACCACCGACACTGTTTCCCGGAGCACCGGTGAGCACCGAGGGGCCGGGGCGGCCGGGAGCGCAGGCCGGGCTCGACCGAATCTGAGCTCCTTCTGCCCCCTCTCGCTCCCCAGGCTGTGGCCTCCGGGTCTCTCCGCCTCACCCCCAACTTCCACCAAAAGAAGTGGAACCAGTGGTTTGCCCATGGAAGGTAATTGGGAGCACCGGGCAGGGGAGGCAGGGCAGCGGGTGGGGCAAGGTGGGGTAGGCCGGGCGCCACCAACAATTTCCTCCCTCAGCGACTGGTGCATCTCCCGGCAGCTGTGGTGGGGTCACCAGATCCCGGCTTATCGGGTGGTCAGTGAGCAGGTGAGGAGGTCTGGGGGACGGGGAGCCGGAACGCCTGGATCGCGGAGGGGAGCGGGGTCCAAGTGGGACAGGGACTGGGTCCAACCTGATTACCTTGTATCTACCCCAGTGCTTAGAACAGTGTCAAGGGCGGGGGGTGAGGGGGGTGGCGGGCCCAGAGTGTGGTCTGGTGGAAAAAGCCGGGGCCTGGAAGCCAGAGGACCTAAATTCTCATCCTGACTCTACCACTTCATCATCCTCCTCCTCATCGGTATTTATTTGAGCTCTTTCTATGTGCAGAGCACTGTACTAAGCGCTCGGGAGATCCCACTACAACAGAGTTGGTAGACGTGTTCCGCATCCACAGTGAACTTACAGTCTAAGACTTGTCAGCTGTGTGGCCTTGGGCCAGTCACTTCACTTCTCTGGGTCTCAGTTATCTCATCTGCAAAATGGGGATTAAATCCTCCTCCCTCTAATTTAGACTGTGAGCCCCGTGTGGGACCGGGATCACGTCCAGCCTGACTTCCTTGTATCTACCTCAGCGCTTAGTGCTTGATATCTAGTCAGCGTTTAACGAATTCCATTAGGCAAAAATAAAAGCTAGGGTCCTCACACCTGCTGCTCTCCCCTCCCCTGCCCCACCGCAGGGAGACGGTGAAGAATGCTGGGTCGTTGGCCGCTCGGAGGCCGAAGCCAGAGACGCGGCGGCCGAACTGACCAGGAGCCCGGCAGGGGAGCTGACGCTGGAGAGGGGCAAGTCCGGGGAGCGGGACAGCCAGGGCAGGGGGTGGCTGGAGCAGCCGGGGTGGGGGGTGGGGGAGGGCGCCTGCTTCTGATACCTCCCGCACCCCCACACTTCCTTCACCACAGACCCCGACGTCCTGGACACTTGGTTCTCCTCGGCTCTCTTCCCCTTCGCCGCGCTGGGCTGGCCCCGCCAGGTCAGCCGGACGGGAGGGGTGGCGGGGGCGGGAGGGGGCTGATCCCGGAAGGGGAAGGCCCCTCCGAGAGCCCCCTCCCCACCCAAACCGGTCCCTTGCAGACCCTCGACCTGGCCCGCTTCTACCCGCTGTCCCTGATGGAGACAGGCAGTGATCTTCTTCTCTTCTGGGTGGCCCGAATGGTCATGCTAGGGACCCAGCTGACCGGACAGCTGCCCTTCACCGAGGTAGCCCCCCTCCCCTCTCCCCTCCAGATTCCCCTCTGGGCTCCCTTACCTGCTTCTCACTAGTCTCCCCTCTGGATTTTCTCTGCTCCCTGCCAGACCCCCCCTCCGAACTCCCTTCTCTGCTCCTCTCTGGATTCCCTTCCCCGGTCTCTGCCGGGCTCCCCCAGAACAAAGTTTGACGTCTCGAAGTTCTTCTCTGGCCCATCTTGGGGCCCTCTGCCTCCTTCCTCCTCCTCCTCCTCCTATTTCTCCCCCTCCCTTCCGGAGTCCTGCTTTGCTGCTCCTGGAGGGGCTGCCCGAGAGGCAGTGATTGTCATAGGGGAAGAGGGGAAGTGAGGGGGATCTTGGGCTCAAGCTCAGCCCCTGCCTCTCACGCCCGTCCCCCCCCAACCCCAGGTCCTCCTGCACTCGATGGTCCGGGACGGACAGGGCAGGAAGATGAGCAAATCTCTGGGCAACGTGTTGGACCCCAGGGACGTGATCCAGGGCACAGAGCTGAAGGTGCTGGCCGGTGCTGGGGGAGCAGGGGAGGTGGCCCAGAGCAGGGAGAGGCTGCAGAGCCTGGGAAGGGAGGGGGTTGTCCCGTGGTGGCTGGGGGCCGGCGTGCGGTGGGCCGAGCTTCCCGCAGACCCCACCCCCTGACCCCGTCCCCACCCCCAGGTGCTGCAGGACAAGCTGAGAGACGGAAACCTGGATCCCAAGGAGCTGGACATCGCGGCCACCGGCCTGGTGGGGACCCTCAGCCCCCAGTGACCCCCCGGGCTCCCTAATCCCCCCCCCCACAGCCCATCTCCCCCACTCTGGACTGTCACACCAGCCCCCTTCCATCCTCCCGGGTCCCAGCCCCCAGCCCTCGGCTGGTCCGCCCGCCCCTAGCACCACCATCGCCACTGTTGACCTAGAGATAAGCCTCCTGGTTTGGGAGCCAGAGGACCTGATTCCTAATTCCTGGAATTGGGTTCTAATTCCAACTGGGCCACTAACCTTGGGCCAGTCACTTCACTTCTCTGGGCCTCCATCTCCTTTACGTAAAATGGGGATTCGTTCTATTTCCTCCTACTTAGACTGTGAGCCCCGTGTGGGACAGGGACTGCGTCCAACCTGATTAACTTGTATCCACGCTGATGCTTAGAATAGTCTTGGCACATAGTAAGCGCTTAATAAATACCAGTTATTATTATCATTATTATTTTTCCAGAAAAACGATTTCCCCCAGGGAATCCCCGAGTGTGGGACAGACGCCCTCAGGTTCACGCTCTGCTCCCACGGAGCCCAGGGTGAGAGGGGGGCCGGGGCCGGGGGGGAGGGGGCCCGGGCGGACCCTGTGCTGACCCCATTACCCCCTCCCCTGTGCTTCCCCCCGCAGGTGACGATGTGAACCTGGCCGTCAGCGAGGTGCTGAGCTGCCGGCATTTCTGCAACAAGATCTGGAACGCCGTCCGCTTCGTGCTCAGGGCCCTGGGGGACGGCTTCTGCCCCCTGCCCGCTGAGGAGGTGAGTGCTGATGGGAAACAGGAGGGGAGAGGAGGCAGGGGCGGCGGGGCGGGACGCCCGGCTGGAGCCACCCCCGCCTTCCTTGACCCCGGCCGCCCCCAGGTGCTGCCTTCGTCCCCCATGGACGCCTGGGTCCTGAGCCGCCTGGCGCTCACCGCAGCCGACTGCCAACAGGGCTTCCTGGCCCGCGACCTCCCGACAGTCACCCGCTCCCTGCACGACTTCTGGCTGCACAGTTTCTGCGACGTCTACCTGGTAGGGGGTGGGGCTGCTTGGGAGTGGGGCCCATCTGGAGGAGGGCCCGGCCCCACAGACTACCATTTCTCATTTCCCACCGCCCGCTTAGGGAATGGTCCTCCACGTTCCCAGTGGTCTGAGAGCCCTCCTAAGGAACGTGTGGTGACCTGCCTCCTCCTGCTCTGGGGTTGGCCAGTCTGGCACACGCCTCCATTGGCCGAGCAGGGGGCATCACGGTTGGAAGTGGGCAGAGGGGTTAGAGTCGGGAAGAGTCAGGGCAGAGGCCGGGAGCTCTCTGTTTTGCGGCGGGCAAGGGGGTGGGTTTCTGCTCTCTGCCCTCATCCGCTGCCTGACCTCCTCCCCTCTCAAGGTGAGTTGGGGGCAACCCCCGGCTCTGCGGCCTCCGCTTCTGACTACCGGTCCGGGGACCAGGATTCCACCGTGGGCCGCGGCTACTTAGAGCTGGCTCTCCATGGGCGTGAAGGGCCAGTGGGGCTCCTTACTCCATGCTGAGCACTGGGTGAAGCTCTGGGAGAAGGATAGGATAATCACGTTGGACACAGTGGTCTCAGACCCAGGCATGCCACCCTGAACTGTCCAAAACGAAAGCAACAGAGAGCAATTTGCCAAGTAACGGTGGCTAAAATTCCTGGGGAGGGGGAGTTCCCAGACTCCTCCCGGATCCATTCAGTCAATCAGTGGTATTTATTGAGCGTTTGTTATATTCAGAGCAGCGTACTAAATGCTTGAGAGAGCACAGTACAACAGAGTTGGTAGACACATTCCTTGCCCACCCAACTTGCAATCTAAAAGGGGGGACAGGGGTGATTCCCCCCGCCACACGCCAAGCCCTGACCCTGCGGCCCCCCTGCAGGAATCAGTGAAGCCAGAACTGCTGCACTCGCCCCGCGCCCCCGGCCCGCCCCAGACTCTGTTCTCCTGCGCGGACGTCGGCCTGCGGCTCCTGGCTCCGCTCATGCCCTTTCTGGCCGAGGAGCTGTGGCAGCGACTGCCCGGGCGGGCCGCCCCCAGCGTCACCGTGGCCCCCTACCCCAGCGCCCGCAGCCTGGTGAGTCCCCGCAGCCTCCCCGAGGGGAGGGCCGCGGCCAGGGGCGAGCACAGGGGCGTTGACGGGTTGGTGTGGGGAGGGGAGCGTTTGAGTGCAGTGGGGTCTCCTTCCAACAGAGCATCGCCCTGGGGGGCTTTGAGATCTCAGGTCAGATAAGGAGGGGACCCCCCCCGGGCTCCCCGACCCCTGCTTCCTGTAGCACATCCTGGCGAGAGGGGGTGGTCCGACCTGGTCTCCCTCACGTCCCGTGGTTTTTGAGAAACAGCATTGCCTAACGGAAAGAACCTGGGGCTGGGAGGCAGGGGACCTGGATTCCTGTTCTGCCTCCATTACTTGTCTGCTGGGTGAACTTGGGCAAGGCACTTGACTTTGCAATGCCTCAATTTCCTCCCTTGTCAAATGGGGACTCACTGCCCATTCTCCCGCTCGGTTAGACCGTGAGCCCCATGTGGGACAGGGAGTGTGTCCAACCTGATTATTTGCTATCTGCCCCAGTGCTCAGGACAGTGCTTGGCACATAGTAAGCGCTTGAAAATCATTATTATTGCTGCAGCATTTCCCATGGTTTTCTTAGGGATGCCTCAAATATATAAATACTTACGGTCGGTCAGTCTCCCCCATTTGATTGTAAGCTCCTAGACGTCGCAGTTCACGGATCTTGCTTCTGCTGAGTTTTCCAAAGTCTTTAGGACAATGCTTAGCACTCAGTAGGCATTCCGTAAATACCATCTATCGGTTGATTATTCTGTGGATTCTATAAGCTTGCCCATTGTAACTGGAGGCTGTCCTGAGGCTTCTGTGGGATCTCCCTCGGTTACGTAGGGTCTCCTGGAGCTTCTGGGGGTGGGGGAGAGGTAGGGCTCCAGTGCGGCATCCAGCCCCGCCGGGCCGACGTCCTCCCCATTGCCTTGTGATTTCCGGCAGGAGCACTGGCGCCGGCCACAGCTGGAGCAGAACTTCTCCCACGTCCAGGAGGTTGTGCAGGCGCTCAGGGCGCTGCGGGCCACCTACCAGCTCGGGAAAGCCCGGCCCCAAGGTCAGGCAGGGGCAGTTGGGAGCTGGGGGCGGGTGGGGGGCTGGAGCGCTGTGGGCCACCCACCAACTTGGAAAGGCCCGGCCCCAAGGTCAGGCAGGTCAGGTCCAGGGGCGGTGGATCTGGGGGGCTGCAGGCCGGAGGCACTGAGTGGAATGGGGTGGACGGGGAGGGTCAATGGTTTGCCTGGAGGTCGGGGGCAGGAAGCTTGGGTCCTCATTCCCCGCCTTCCTTGCCCCCTTTGCCCCCCTGCCCTCTCCTGCCCCCTAGTGCTGCTGCGATGCTCAGAGCCCGGAGAGCGCGTGGTCCTGGAGGGCTTCCTGGAGCCGCTGGCCACGCTGGCACAGTGCGGTCCAGTGCGGCTCTTGCCCCCCGAAGCCACGGACCCCCCGGGCTGGGCCCAGGCCCCGCTCGGCTGCCGCTCCTCCGCCTTCGTGGAGCTGCAGGTGAGGGTGGCCGGAGCCGGGGTCGGGGGTGCTGGGAGGGGGCCGGGGGGCATGGGAGAGGATCAGAGTCCTCCCTCCCCCTCCCCACAGGGCCTGGTGGACCCCCACAGCCTGCTCCAGCGCCTGGCCGCCCGCCGCCAGAAGCTTCAGCGGCAACTGGACGCCCTCCCGGCCCAGGCCCCGGCTCCGAGGGATGGGGAGACTCGCAAGCAACAGAGGGTGAGGCTGGAGGGCGGCGCTCCCGGGAGGTAGGGGGCAGGAACCCCAGCCATCACTCTGCCCCCTCCCTGCCCGGACCTCGGCTCTGGGGGCCACCCCGGGGGTTGGGGAGACTCACAGGCAGTGGAGGGCAGAGCCCGGGGGTGGCAGCTGGGGAGCGGTGCTCCCAGAGGATGAAGGGCAGGGCCCCCTAACATCTCACCCCCGCCCAGGTGTCCTCTCTCCGCACGGAACTCTTCCGACTGGACCAGGCGGCTTCTCACCTCCGGCGGCTGGCAGACGGTTCCCCCGACCCTTCCCTGCGGTGCCCCGAGGCCTGAGCTCCCCTACCCTCCTCCTTGCCTCTTCCCCACTGTCACGGGGGTGGCTGGGGTTCAGCCCGGCCCCTCCACGCCCCTCTGGGGTAATAAAGTATCCTCACCACATCAGCCTCCCGCCTCTCCCTCTCCCCACTATCCCTTTGCCCCCTCTCCCTGCTATGCTCCTCTCTGGGCCTTTACTGCCCCTCCCTGACACTGTTGTAGGAGTCCTGGTTTCTCCTCGGGTCCTCCCGGGCCCTCCTGAGGATACATCCTGGATCTTGGAATGGGAAGAGGAGGGAGGGAGGGAAGGGAAGGGCAGGGCAGGGGTCGGGTGAGGGGGGCTGGGGGGAGCCAGAAGTGGCACAGGGAACCAAGCAGGAATCGGACAGGGCCGGGCAGTGGTCACCCTGACCCGGATCCCGACTCCTCGGTGCCTACGTTCCGGCTCCCAAACGGTGACCGCTCACCGACCCAGGCCGCTTTGCTTCTCTGGGCCTCAGTTTCCTCATCTGTAAAATGGGGATTCCCTCCCATTTACACTGTGAGCCCTCTGTGGGGCAGAGATTGGATCTGATCTGTTGATCTCAAATCAACTCCACGCTTAGCAGAGTGCTGGGCCATAGTAAATGCTAATAATTGATAATAATTACTTGATGGAAGGAGCCCAGGCCTGCAAGTCAGAGGAATTGGGTACTAATCCTAGCTCTGTCCTTGTCTGCTGTGGACCTGAACGGTCCACACCCTCCTGCGCCCATGGGTATGACATCCAAGGGAAAAAAGGTTGGCCTCGAACCTCTCCCCTTTGACCTTCAAGGCCCGGCCCGCCCCCCCAACCCCCCAGCCAACCTGAGGTGTGGTCTGTCCCCTTTTTATTATGATAATCACATCATCATTATTATCAATTAGCATGCTCTGGTGAGTATTATAATTAATTGGCATTATTATTAATAATCATGATGATGATAGTTGTAGTATTTGCTAAACACTTACTATGCGCTAAGCCCTGGGGTAGATACAAGATAAGTCCCAAATGAGGCTCACAGCCTGAGAAGGAGGGAGAACGGGGATCGAAGCCCCGTTTTGCAGATGAAGGAATAAGGTCTAGAGAAGTGAAATGATTTGCCCAAGGTCACGGACCAGACAAGTGCCAGAGCCGGGATTAGAACCCAGGTCAGTCTAAATAATGTTATAAAATGAGCGTTTACTGTGAGCAGAGCGCCGTACTAAGCGCCTGGGGGAGGACAGTACAACAAAATTAGCAGATATGTTCCCTGCCCACAGTGAGCTGATAATCCGGGTCCCCTGACTCCCAGGCTGGGGCTCTTTCCACTAGGCCACACTGCTTTCTCTTTCGGCAACCCAACCTGGCCCCGCTGTCAGCCTCCCCCTCCCCAGTCCCCGGCCCCCAGTCCCATTCTCACGACCTCTCTCCCTACCCCTTACTCCCCGCCCTTGGGCAGACAGCCGTGCTGACGGATAGACAGACGTGCTCGATGACGGGGGTGGCTTTATTTTGCACCCTGTGCCCTGGAGTCAGAAGGGTGGGGGTGAGGTCCAGCCCGATCCAAAGGGCTCCCCCCCGACCAGGGGAGCTGGGGGGCTGGGATGCCTGGGTCCAGGAAGTTGTTGGAGTTGGTGGGGCCCCTCCCCATCATCAGCCTCGGCAGGTGGCCTGATGGGATGACTGGGCTATGCGCAGAGTGAAGTTGGTGGCCAGGGGCGCCTTCAGGAGTTGGCAGAGCTGGGGGGAGGGGAAAGGGAGGGTGGGGGTGGGCCAGGAGGCCTTACCCCCCTTTCTCCCCTCTCCCCAACACCCACAGTCAAGTTTGAATGAGCCTCTCTGAGGTTTTTGAGACCCTCCCCACTTTCCAGCCCTTCCACCCCAGGGTGCCCGCAGACCACAGGAAGCCGGTGCCCGGAGGGCAGCGCCCTCCAACTTCGAGTGTGGGGGTGGAGGACCTCTAGGCCGGAAGCCCCCACCCCAGCGTGGTGCCCCGTCTGCTCCCATCTCTCTCCCGGGGCGGCCCTCCGGGTAGTAGGCTGCTGAGGGCCGCGGCAAAAATATAGGCCTAAGGGAGCCCTCGGAGAGCAGATAGATCACCCTCGCCGTGATTCCCACAACCCCTGCCCCTACGCAGCAGATCACCCTGGGCATGGTGTCCAGGACCCCCCCCCTTTGCACGGCTGATCAGCCCCGGGGTGCTGCCAGGACCCCCCTGCCCCTTCTCCGTCCCTACCTGCTCCAGCAGCTCCTGGTTCTCAAGGTGGGAGAAGTTCCCCGAGGAAGCTCTGGAGG
The DNA here is from genome assembly GCF_004115215.2 of Ornithorhynchus anatinus. NCBI lineage: Eukaryota > Metazoa > Chordata > Mammalia > Monotremata > Ornithorhynchidae > Ornithorhynchus > Ornithorhynchus anatinus. The sequence goes on along the minus strand of NC_041753.1, from coordinate 8,276,295 downwards.
CCTTGACACTCAGGTTCAGGGTGGCTCTGGGGGCTGGGAGGGACCCCTCTCACTGTGCTGGCGTGCTGCCCCTTGACACCCAGTTCCCAGCAGGCCCCCGGAGACCCGGCCTTCAGCAGGCCCCAAGGCTCTCGGCCGGCCCTGAGGGACCCAGAACCCACCAGCTCTCCCCGCCCCCCATCCCGAAGCCTGGCTCACGGCAGGCCCCAAGACTTCCAACTGGCCCCAAAGGATCTGGATCCCGGCAGGGCCGCCCACTGGCCCGGAGACCCGGTTCTCCCGGCAGGCCTGGAGGAACTCAGCCCCCAGCAGGCCCCGAGGCTTCCGGCAGACCCCGGAGGACCTAGGCGTCCCCAGCTCCCACTTTTTCTCTGGGATCTGGCTCCTCCCCTGACGCTCCCACCCCCTCCCTGGGACCGAGGTGTCCTGATACCACCCCTCAGAAGATCCCAGTCCCTCCCCCACAACTCCCACTTCTCCTCGGGGATCCAGGGGTCCGGGCCCTGGCTCTCACCTGCCCCATGGGACTGCCTGGGCTCCATGAGGAGGAGGAGGAAGAGAAGGATCTGCCAGAGCCCGGAGGGCACCATTTCTGGGTAGACTGGAGATGAGGAGGGGAAGGTGAGGGGATCCTGATGACAACCCCCACCCCTGGCCCATCTCCCCTGCCCCCGGGGCACCTACCCGGCTCTGATCCGGGCCTCTGCTTCTTCTGAAGTCAGGACCGAGAGAGAGGAGGAGCAGAGAAGAGGGTCAGATAAGAGGGGAGAAGGGTGGGGCTGGGGATTCCTGACTGGACAACTGGAATTTCCAGTTTTCCCAGAGAGGTTAAGGGGCTCGGGCAGGAAATCTAGGCCCTGGGAGGGGGGGTCGGGTCAGAAACTGGGGAGATGGCCATGTGGGGTCTCGGGGGCTACAGACCAGGGTCCTGGGCCCAGGAAAGGAGCTGGGCATGGGAGTGGAGGTTTGCAAGGTCTCCTCCTCCATCTTCTGACCACTAATACGTTAGGATGATGGGATCCAGGAACCCCAGGTCATACCAAGGCCAGGAGCAACTCAGGTCTTTCCCCCCTCCCTTCATCCTGAGCTCCACCAGGATTCTTCTCTCAATCAACCATATTTATTGAACACTTACTCTGTGCAGAACACTGCACTAAACTCTTGGGAGAGTACAATATAACAGAGTTGGTAGACACATTCCCGGCCCATAAGGAGCTTACAGTTTAGAGATGTTCAAGCCTGATATTCAGTCTGCCACCAAACCACGTCAGTTCAATCTTCAAAACATTGTTAAAATCTGCCCTTTCCTCTTTATCCAAACAGCTTCCATTGATGATCCAAGTACTCATCCCATCCCGTCTTGATTACTGCAGCAGTCTTCTCCTTGCTGATCTCCCTCTCTCTCCAGCCCAGTCCATACTTCACTCTGCTGTCTGGGTCATTTTTCTACAAAAGCATTCAGTCCAACTCTACCCACTGACTCTAGTGGTTGCCCATCCACCTCTGCAGCAAACAGAAACTCCTCACCATCAACTTTAAAAGCACCCAGCAGTTCTCCCCCTCCTACCTCACCTCCCCGATCTACTACACTTGGCTCCTTTAACGTCAACCTACTCGCTGTACCTCCAACTCACCTATCTCGCCGCCGATCCCTCACCCGTGTCCGGCCTCCGGCCTGGAACGCCCTCCCTCTCCGTATCCGACAGATCACCGCTCTCCCCACCTTCCAGGCCTTATTAAAATCCCATCTTCTCCAAGAGGCCTTCCTCGACCAAGCCCTCATTTCCTTTTCTCCCTCTCCCTTCTACGTCGCTCTTGCCCTTGGATTCTTCCCCCTTTATTCACTCCACCCTCAGCCTCACGGTACTTATGTCCATTTCTATAATTGATTTATATTAATGTGTGTTTCCCTCTCTAGACTGTAAGCTCTTTTTCATTCATTCATTCAATTGTATTTATTGAGTGCTCACTGTGCGCAGAACACTGTACTAAGCCCTTGGGAGTGCTCAGAAGAACAATAGCCACATTCCCTGCCCAAGAGGAGCTTACACCCTAGAGGGGGAGATCCTTCTGGGCAGGGAATATGTCTACCAACTCTATGACACTGTACTCTCCCCAGCGCCAAACCCAGTGCTCTGCACACAGTGAGCACTCAGTAAATACGATTGATTGATGGATTGATTAGCTCTCTCCCTGCAGGGGTCAGTACAGTCTGTTCAATGGGAGGAGGCGCTCAGACATAGAGAGCTGGGAGGAGGAGACTTCTAGGGAAAACTGCACAAGCAGGAGGAGGGCAGAAGCAGCACCCCTTAATGGATAAAACCCGGGCCTAAGAGTCAGAGAACCTGAGTTCTAATCCCACCTCCACCACTTGCCTGCTGTGTTTCCTTGGGCTGGCCACTTCACTTCTCAGTGCCTCGGTTCCCTCATCTGTGAAATGGGGATTAAGACCGTGAGCCTCATGTGGGACTGTCCACCCTGATTAGCTTGTGTCTACCCCAGTGCTCAGTACAGTGCCTGGCGTAGAGTAAATCCTTAAACAAATACCAATAAAGGAGAGAGAGAGAGATCCCCAAAACTGGGCAAGGCATGGGAGAGACAGTAATCCCCAATCTGTGGGTGTTGAGGCCTGGGGAGCGGGGGGCAGAGACCCAGATAGAGACATAGCACACAGGGAGAAATAGATACCCTGAGAGGCCAGAGACACAGGGAGAAGCAGATACCTGGAGAGATGAGAGAAAAAGGAAGAGAGGAAGTGAGGCAGTGATCCAAAGGGAGAGGCGGGTAGCCCGTGGTGACCCAAGAGAGGCTGAATGGATCTCTCTCTCTTTCGCTGTCTCTGTCTCCTGTTCTCTCACTCTCCACCTCCCATGCCCTCTGGGTCCTGTCCAGGGCTGGCCTCGTGAGTCAGACTCTGCCCCTTCACTCTGCCCCCCCCACCCCACCCCACGTGTCCTCAGCCTGCTGGCAGAGGCCTAAGCTGATTATTGCTGCTATTACAGCTAATAAAGGCCAATCACCGTGCATCACGGGCAAAGACTGTGTTTCCCCACGTAATTAAGAGCTTTCCCGTCACAGGAGTGGAAGAATGAGTCTATACCCTGGCACCCGGGAACCGGCCCCCGCCCCTCCCGCCCCCCAGAACCTCCAGGCCTGGTTCTCCTCCTTCAGCCCTCCAGCTCCTTCACAAGACAGTGGAGCCATGACCAGCAGGGCCATTCCCGTGTCACGCCGAGGTCCCCCGGCCCAGGGCTTGGCCCCAGAATCCCGTGCCGGGGGGACGGGATGTGGCCACCCATCTCCTCTCACCACTGCTTTGCCCTTTTCGGGACCCAAGCGATGGGTCTCCCAGTTTCTGCTAGAACTTCACGACCCTCCAGCCCTCCAAACTTCTCCCCAAAACCACATCCAATCCCCAATTCAAGACCCTCCCTATCCCTCCTCATCCACCTCAGCATCAAACGGAAACTCCTCACCATTAGCTTTAAAGCCCTCAATCAATCCCCTTGCTCCCTCCCTCCTCTCCTCACTGCTCTCCTACTACAACCCAGCCCGCACACTTACTATTAACCTTCTCAATGTATCTCAATTTTGCCTATCTCGCCTCTGACCTGGAAAGCTCTCCCTCCTTATATCTGACAGACAGTGAATCTTTCCCCCTTCAAAGCCTTACTTTAGGCACACCTCCTCCTAGAGACTTTCCTTGACTAAGCCCTCTTTTCCTTTTCTACAACTCCCTCCTGCATCTCCCTGACTTGCTCCCATTATTCATTCCCCCTTCCCAGCTCCACAGTACTCATGTCCTTATCTATAATTTATTTATTTCTATTAATGTGTCTCTCTGCCTCTAGACTGTAAGCTTGCTGTGGGCAATGTGTCTGTTTATTGTTGTGCTATACTCTCCCAAGGGCCTAGTACAATACTCTGCCCATAATAAGCACTCAGTGAATGCGACTGAATGAATTCCCCTCTCCCAACCCCACAGCACTTATGTCCGTATCTGTAATTTATTTATTTATATTAATGTTAGTCTTCCCCTCAAGACTATAAGCTGGTGGTGGGCAGGGAATGTGTCTGTTATATTGTTCTACCGTACTCTATGAAGCACTTAGTACAGCACCCTGAACACCGAAAGCGGTCATAAATCCAATTGACTAACTGATCCCTCTCTCTCCCTGAGAAACAGACCTCCTGCCTCCTCTCCATCCTTCTGCTCCTGGAATCCTGGAATCTGGGGAGGGCATAGAGGGTCCCCGGGTTGGTGGGGAGGGCAGAGGCCCGCTCAGTGGGTCCCAGGAGGAGCCAGAGGGGATGTAGAGGGGTGAGGTGGGGGTGAGGGGTGGCCCTGAGGAGTCTCCAGACCTGTGAGTCACCTTCCCGCTCCCTGCTTCCCGCCCCGGGGACCCAGGGATGACCAGGAACCTAATCCTTCCAGAACAGGCCGGCAACACAGCCCCGCCATGGGGAGGATGGTGTTGATGGACGGCCCATACTCCTGGATTGGTTCTGAGTCGTTAATCTGGGGCTGAACTGGGGCGGGAGGGTAATATAAAGTGCAGCCGGGGCCCAGGGCGCTAGAGCTGAGCTGAGAGTCCCGACCCGGAGCCATGAGCCCGGACGTCGCCCTGCTCTGCGGCCTGCTGGCTGCCCTGGTCCTACCTGACGTCTGTGAGTCCCACCGGGGGCCAAGGGGGAGAGCAAGACACCGGGGTTCTGGAGATAGCTCGGGGTCAGGGGAGCGGCGGCTCCCGGTTGTTCCCCCCATGTGGATCCTTCCATGCTAACTCTTTATGTCTCTCCCACAGCTCGAGGTCAGGTCTCCATCCCAGCCAACTCCATCTCGACCCTCTCCTTCCCGACCATCTCCATCCCGTCCATCCCTACCATCTCAGGTGAACTTTCTGCTCCCTTGGCTCTCTCTGGGGACACCCACGGCTTCCGGGGGTCTCTCCCGGGGGGTTTCTGACCGCTGAGGGTCTCTCTGGAGCCCAGGCCCAGTCCGGGGGGTCTCTCTGGCTTTAGTTCTGCCCGATCCGGAACCTCTTCGTCTGTTGTCCCCCTCTCCCTCCAGTTCCTTCCGTATCCCTGCCCACCATCCCTACCGGGTCGCTGCCGACGGTCATTCCCCCCAGCCCCGGAGCCTCCAGTCCGGCCCCTGGAGCCTCCACCTTGGCCCCTGGATCCAGCCCAGCTGCACCTGGAGTGACCACTGGGGCCAGTTCAAACGTGCCCGGGGCCACCAGCTCGGGAATTCCTTTGGCTTCTTCCAGCATCGCTCCTTCTGCAACGATCACAGCAACCACCCGGACTTGTGAGTCCCTTTCGGCCTCCTCCGGGGCAGGGGGGCAGGGGTGGGTGGTCAGCGGGGGCCATGCCCACCTCTCTCCTACCCCCCTCTGTCCCCGGATGTCTGACGCTTGCTCCGGTGTGGAATGGGAGAGGGTGGGGCTCGGTCAATCCTTGCTCTTCTCTTGCCAAAGTTGGGCCTACCGCCCCCTCCCACTATTCTCCCCGTCGCCCCCTCCCTGGGCGGAACATTCTTTACCTCCCTCGGTCAGCTCCCGGCCGCTCCACCTCAAATCTCACCTCTGTTCCAGATCACTGTCTCCCAAGCAGGCATGAGGGTGGAAGGGAGGGGAGGGGGCATCTCTGGAACCCCATCCTGGGTGGGGAAAGTCTTCTCTTTTGCAGCCCCAAAGTGTGGATGTAGATGGGGCTTGGAATGAGGAGATAGATGGCATGAGGCAGAAAGAGGAGAACATGCATGCAAAAAAGAGAAAGCGGAAGAGAGAGACGGAGGATACAGTGAAATAAAGACAGGCAGAGAGAGAGCAAGAGTGAGACAGACAGTCATAACGAGAAGAGAAGCAAGCAGAGAGAGAGAGCAGAAAAAGATTTTAAATCTGTAAACTCCTTATGGGCAGGGAACGTGTCTATCAACTCTGTTGTATTGGACTCTCCCTAGAGCTTACTACAAAGCGCTACAGGCGGTAAGGGCTCAATGAGTATAATTGGAGGATCATTGGACAGAGAGACAAAGGGACAGGCAGAGAGAAAGTGAGTCAGAGAAAGAAACAAAGGTAGCAAAAGGTAGGTAGAGGCGGATACAGAGACAGAGAGAGACATAGAGATAGGCAGAGAGATAGAGAGCAAGAATGGGAGTCATGCAGAGATAGAAAGGGGGAGAGACAGGCAAAGATGAGATAGAGATGGAGACATAGAGAAGGAGAGAGAGGCAGAGAAAGAGAGCTAGAGTGAGACAGAGAAAGACACAAAGATAGCAAGAGGGAGCTAGAGATGTAGACAGAGACAGAAGAAAAGAGAGGGAGGCAGAGAGATAGAGATAAGAGTGAGACAGACACATACAGAGGTAGAAAGGGAGAAAGGCAGAGATGAGATAAATTGAGACATAGAGATGGAGAGAGACAGAGAAAGAAAGCTAGAGTGAGACAGAGAAGCAAACATAGCAAGAGGGAGGTAGAGATGGAGACAGAGACACAGAGCGTCCGACAGAGAGATAGAGAACAAGAGTGAGACAGAGACATACAGACTTAGCAAAGGAAAGAGACAGGCAGAGATGAGACAGAGATGGAGACATAAGGGTGGAGAGAGACAGGCAGAGAAAGAGAGCTTAAGCGAGACAGAAAGAGCGAGGGAGTGAGAGAGATGGGGCGGGGGCTGCCTCCTCCAGGACTGAACCACCTCTTCCCCCCCACCCCTGCATCCCCATCCCTACCCCTCACCCAGCCAAACTGCCGGGAGGCATCATCTCCCACCCCCGGAAGTTGCCTGACTGGGCCATCGTGCTGATCTCGCTGGCCGCTTTGGCTGTCGTGGCACTCCTTTTGTTCGTCTGCTGCAAGGTGAGGATCCTGGGGCTCCTGGGGCTCAGAGCTGCGTGGCCTGGGGATGCGGGGGCAGGGGGAGCGTGGGTCCGGGTCCCGGGGAGGGGAACGCTGGGCCCACAGCATCCCTCGGGGGGCTGGCCGAGCCGGAGCGGGCTCAGGAGCCGGGGCTGTGACGGAGGGAGGTCATGGTCTTGGCCTGACTGGATTGAGGCTGGGTGTGGGGTCAGAGGTCAGGGTTGGGGTGACGGATGGCTCAAGGGCAGAGTTTGGGGGCAGGGTTGAAGTCGGGGGCTGGGGAAGGATTAAGGATGGGGCGGGGGCAGGAGCAGGGTTAAGGTTAAGGTCGAGGTCAGGCAGTAGTTTCAAGGCGGGATGTTAAGGAGAGGGATGGGACCTGGGCTAAGGTCAGGGCTAGGGAGGGTCTGGATCAGGGTGAAGACAGGGGAGGCTGGGGCTGGGGTCAGGGCCAGGATTAGAACAGGGATGGAGCTGAGGCAGGGGCTAGGGTCAGGGTTGGGATTAGGGTCAGAGTTGGGACAGGGAAGGGACTGAGTCTAGGATTAGGGTGTTAGGGTTAGAGTTAGGGTCAGGGACGGGGTGAAGACAGGGTGGGGCTGGGGCCAGGGTTAGGATAAGGGTTAGGGTCAGGTCAGGACAGGGGTGGGGCTGGGGCCAGGGTTAGGGTAAGGGACAGGGGCGGGGCCAGAGAAAATTTGATAACAATTTCCTCTCCGCACCTCAATGTTCTCAGCTTCAGGAATGGAGCAGGGTGGGGGGGATCTAGGGGGTCTTAGCAGGAGTCTTGAGGGGAGGGGAGGCTCTCCAGCCCCAGGGAAAGCCAGATCCAACTCTGTTCCCCCTCCACCCTTGTTCCTTCCACCCTACCCTAGCCCTCTACTGAGCCTTCCTAGCCCCCTACATGGGCAGGGTGGGTTCTCCTAGGCCCAGCCTTGAGCTGGTTGGGGGCCGGGGTGGTGACTGGGGGCAAGACCCTCTGAGTCGGGATTACTGAACCCAAGGGTCCCAGGTTCCCCCAGGGAAGGGGAGGGGAGATGAGGCAGCTGTCCCGGATGAGGAACTGTGACCCCCCTGGCAGAAGAGGGGAGGTTGGGGCCAGGGTAACCCCAACCTAAACCCTGACCCTAACTTCCAGTTCCTTCAGCCTAGGTGGATCCAGGGTTTGGATTTGGGGTCAGAGGGCAAATCCCGAGTTCCCCCAGCCAATGGGTGGGAGAGGTTATCTGGGCACCAGGGAACCAACGGGGGGGTGGGGGCGGAGAGACCCCTTCTCTCCTGCCATTAACCCTTTCTACTCCCTAAGCTCCTTGTGGGCAGGGAACGTGTCTACCGACCCTGTTATATTGGGCTCCCCCAACCGCGCTTAGTCCGGTGCTCTCAGTCAGTCAGTCGTACTGCCTGAGTGCTTACTGTGTGCAGAGCACTGTACTAAGCACTTGGGAGAGCACGGTAGAACAGACACATTCCACAGCAAGCACTCTGTAAATCACACTGATTGATGGACTGTCGCACAGGTTTGCCGCCAGATGCACGGAGAGGACCAGAGCGTGGGCCCGGTGGCTAAGTGTTGTCCCTGCTGCTTCAAGGCTCAGAGTGCCCACAGCTACATCCCCGAAGTCAAATAGATGGGCGGGGACCCTGCCTCCCTCCCCCTGTTCCCCCCCAACCCCCTCGCCCCCGTCACTCCCCAAGTTGCCTCCTCCAGCCCTCTCCCCTCTTCAGGGCATTCTTGTAGGCTGAGAGAGACCCCCCCCCCCGCCCCCGTGTTTGGAGATCCACGCCCTGTCCCCAGCCTCAAGCCCCTTCTGATTGGTTTTGTGGGCAGGGAACGTGGGCCCGGTGGCTAAGTGTTGTCCCTGCTACTTCAAGGCTCAGACTGCCCACAGCTACATCCCCGAAGTCAAATAGATGGGCGGGGACCCTGCCTCCCTCCCCCTGCACCCCCCCAACCCCCTCGCCCCCGTCACTCCCCAAGTTGCCTCTTCCAGCCCCCTCCCCTCTTCAGGGCATTCTTGTAGGCTGAGAGAGACCTCCCCGTGTTTGGAGATCCACGCCCCGTCCCCAGCCTCAAGCCCCTTCTGATTGGTTTTGTGGGCGGGGAACGTGTCCACCAATTCTGTTGCACTGTCCTCTCCCAAGCGCTTAGTCCAGCTCTCAGCACATAGTGAGCGCTCAATAAATCCCATCGATCGATTGATTGGTTGGTTAGTCTCGCCCACCTGGGGCCAGAGCGGCTGTCCTTCCGGGCCCTTCCTCTGCTATCCATCACCCAAGAATTAGGGACTGCTGGTCCGAGCCCTTTGTCTCCTTCCCTGGTCCCTCCCTGGTCTCTCCCTACCCCGAGGCCGATGACTGCATCTCTCCTGGAGGGGACGAGTCAGACCGGGACAGGCGGGGAGCCGGGAGGATTCTGCCGGAATGGGCTGGATTCTGGATTTTCTGGATTCTGGGCTCTGGATTCGGGATTCTGGTGCTTCCCCACCGCTCGGCCCACCTGCGGCCCCTGGACCATCTCCCTCGTCAGAGCAATAAAACGCAAACTGGACCGTCGCCCTCACTGTGGTTTCTTGCTCGGCTCTGCTCCCTTCCCATCCCCCCCCCCCCCCCCCGTCCCCGGCCCCGGCCCTCAGCACCCTGGCCCTCCGGCTCCTGGGAGCCCGGGGGTTGAGGAGCAGGACGCCTGGGTCCTGCGAAGGACTGGGGCAAGAAGAGGGGGGCAGGAGGGGGAACAGGGATTAGGGGGGCTAGAGGATGTGTGGCTCCTGTGAGTTGAGGTGAAGGAGGGGCAGGGGTGGAAGGCAGGTTGAGGGGGGACAGGATGTGGGTCCTGAGAAGGGAAGAGATTTGGGGAGATTTCGGGACCTGGGATGGAGGTGGGAAGCGGAGTCCTGGGATGGGAGCGGGGCTGGGGGGAGCGATGAGACATGGATTGGGGGGCGGGGGGGCAGGGACACAGGGGCTGGGGGGGAGAGGGATCAGGAACTGAGGAGCGGGGGAGGGGGGCAGAGACTGGAGGGCTGGAGTGGCTGGGGGTGCGGGGATCAAGGACTGGGGGAGGGGGGAATCAAAGACTGGGGAGCGGGTGGGGGGCAGAGACTGGAGGGTAGGGGCCGAGGGGCAGGGGGACGGGGACTGAAAGACAGGGGCTGATAGGGAGAGGATCAGAGACTGGGGAGCTTGGGGGGACAGAGACTGGAGGGCAGAGTGCAGGGGCTGGGGGCGGAGGGATCAGAGACTGGGGGGGGGGATCAGAAACGGGGGGGTGGGGAATGAGGGCCTGGAAGGGGTAGGGGGAAAGGATGGGATAAGGGGACAGGGACTGGGGGGCGGGGGGATCAAGACCTGGGGGTGGGGGCCGAAACAAGGACTGAGGAGTTATGGGGACGGCGACTGGAAGACAAGGGCTGCGGGGTTGAGGGGATCAGAAACTGGCGGGAGGGGATCAGGGCCTGGAAGGGGTAGGGGACAAGGATGGGGACGAGAGGACAGGGTCTGGGGGGCGGGGCCAGGGACTGGGAGGGCAGCTGGGGGGCAGAGACTGAGGGGAGCAGTATGAAGGGTCTCAGGAGGGCAAGCAAGGTTGAAGAGGTGAAAAGCAGTGAATCCCAGCTGTCGGTGCTCCACTTTTCCCTCCTGGCCGAGTGACTGGGCCCCGGGAGCGTCTGGCCGTAGCGTGTCTGTGGAGCCCTATTAATCTCCCGCTAATCACGCTAATGATCCGGTAGCATCCTCACCCTCTCCCTGCCCTGCCCTGCCCAGGGATCCCCAGTAGGTCACGCAAAATAATAGGACGTGACTCAGGCACCCCGTCCCCAGCTCCTGGCTCTCCTCCAGACCCCGGGCACTCTGTCCCCTACTCCTAGGCACCTCGCCCTAACAGAAAACAGTGGTAGAGTCCAGCTCCCGGGACACCAGCGGGGATTCAGGGCTGGAGACTGGGAGGGAGGGACAGAGAGGTTGGCTTCAGGGTGGCACGAGGGGACAGCCCAGGTGGGCTCCCACCCTGTGACAAAATGATGTCATGTGGTGTGTGCAGGGGATGACACCACATCATACCACCCAAGGGGCAAAGGACTGGTGGATCTGGGATTAGAACCCAGGTCCTTCTGACTCCCAGGCCCGTGCTTTATCCACTAGGCCATGCTGCTTTTTTTATGGATTTCATTAAGTGCTTACTCTGTGCCAAGCATTCTACTAAGCTCTGGGGTAGGTACAGGATTATCAGGTTGGATATAGTCCCCGTCACACATGGGGCTCACAGTCTTAATCCCCATTTTACAGATGAGGAAACTGAGTCATGGAGAAATTAAGTGACTCGTCTAAGGTCACACAGCAGCCAAGTGACAGAGCTGGGATTAGAATCCAGATCTGACTCCTGGGCCCGTGCCTGGGAGTGACTCTCTGAGCTTTTTTGACCCTCTGATGCCTTTCTTTGGGCGAGTGTCTGCCCATGTCTCTCCATCTTTTCAAGAGTTTCATCTCTGTCCCTCTCTGTACATCTCTGGATTGGTTTCCATGTTGATGTCCGTGTCTCTCCATCCAACCCTTCACCACTCTTTCAGTCTCTGTGTCTCTACTCCTGGATGTCTCTGCGTGCCTGGGGCTGTCTTCACATCTCTGTCTCAGCCTTCTTGCCCCTGGGTCTCTCCAATGTTGTGCCTCCACCTCTGTACCTCTCTGTCTGTGCATTTTGGTCCATTTTTTCCTCCATATTTCTACCTCTCCATTCCACACTGGGTCCCTGTCTCTGCATTTTTCTCCCCCCACTCCCCGCTCCCCACCAATCCTTTCTGGCTCTACCCTCTTTGAGGACTGAGGATGTGGCTGCCCCCAGACCCCTTCAGGGACTTGAGGCCCGTGACTACCCCGAGGACAGAGCCTTGTCCCTGGACAAAGTGACTTAAGGAACGAGACTGGGGAGTGAAGGGAGCGGGAGGTGGGTGGGTGGTCGGGGAGGGCAGGAGAGGCAAGGAAGGTGGTTCTCCTCCACCACCTGGATGTTCTGCCTGAAGTCTAACCTCCTTCTCTCCCACTGCAACCTCTGTCTCAGTACTTTTGGTCCTTCCTTCTCTCCAATGGTGCGGGCAGGGGAAAGGGAAAGGAGGAGAGAGAGAAAGAGAGAGACACAGAGAGAGGAAGAGGGAGATGGAAGGAGAGAGAGGAAGACATGGAGAGAGAAGGAGAGAGGGGAAGAGAGAAGGAGGGGGGAAAGCAGAAGGAGAAGCAAGAGCAGAGAGAGGAGAGAGTTAACAAGAGAGGAGATGGAGGGGAAAAGGACTGACTTCAAGGAGAGAGGGAGAGAAGGGAGGAGAGGAGAGAGAGAGAAACACTGCATCTCAGAGAGGCAGAGAATAAATGGGCATCTTAGGTTGCTCTGGTGTTCTTAGATTGTGAATCCCCCGGGGCAGGGAACTGCATTCAATTCTCACCAGTGCATAATTGTCCAGTTCTTAGAAGAGCGCTTTGCCCATAGGAAATGCTTAATCCATTTACTACAACAACAAAAACAAATAGTACTACTGCAGAGAAAGAGGGACAGAGAAATCAAGAATGTGTGGCAGAGACACAGAGGGAGAGACCTCAAATCAAAGGCTTCTGAAATGAGTAATTCTTACTGAATTAATAAGATGATGAGTTTGTTAATGACTCAGACTCTACTGGAATGCCTGAAGTGGGAAGGAAGAGATCAGAGTTCTGAAGGAATCGGCAACAGCCATCTGTTACCTGCCCTGGGAAGGGGGAGAGGGAGAAAGACAGGAAGAGTTGGGGAGAAAGGGGGAGAGAAGTGGGGAGGGAGGAGAGGGAGCGAGGGAAAGGGAAGGGGAGAAAGAAGCAGCGTAGCCTAGTGGATATAGCACGGCCTTGGGAGTCAGAAGGCCTGGGTTCTAAATCCCAACTCTGTCACTTGTCTGCTGTGAGACCTTGGGCAAATCATTTCACATCCCTGGACCTCAGTTCACTCATTTGTAAAATGGGGATTACGACCGGGAGCGCCATTTGGGACATGGATCGTGTCCAACCTGATTAGCTTATACCTACCCCGGGGTTTAGTACAGCACCTGGCACACGCTAAGTGCTTAACAAATACCACAAAAAAAGAAAGAAAGAGGGGAAGAGAATGGGGGAAAGAGGGAGAAGGGGGAGAAAGAGAGAGAGAAAGAGAGATGGAGTGATGGGAGAGGGAGCAAGAATGAAGGGGGAGAAAGAGGGAGTAAGAGAGAAAGAAGGGGAAGTGAGGAAGAGGAAGAGGGAAGAAGAGTGGAGAAGAGAGGGCAAGAATGTGGGAGAGAATGGGGAAGAGAGGGGGTGAGGAAGCTGGGGACAGAGGGGGAAAGGAGAGCAACAGATACTCCCAGCCACTTGCTCTTCTCTTGTTTTTGTTTCAATGGTACGTGTTAAGTGCTTACTATGTGCCAGCCACTTTACTAAGCAGTGGGGTAGATAGAAGATAATCAGGTTGGGCACAATCACTGTCTCACGTGGGACTCACAGTCTAAGTCAGAGGGAGGAGGATTTAATCCCTCTTTACATATGAGGTAACTGAGACACAGAGAAGGCAAGTGACTTGTCCAAGGTCACACAGCAAACAAGCGTCAGAGCTAGGATGAGAACCCAGGTCCTCTGACTCCAAGGCCTGGGATCTTTTTATTAAACTACACTGCTTCTGTACTAAGTACTTGGGAAAGTACAAAAAAAGCACCTTGCTGCTCTCCCACTACAACCCAGCCCTCACACTTTACTCCTCTAATGCCAACCTACTCACTCTACTTCGATCTCGTCGATCTTGCTGCCAACCCCTCTTCCACTTCCTGCCTTTGGCCTGGTACGCCCTCCCTCCTCAAATCCGACAGTTACTGTGCCCTCCTTTAAAGCCTTATTGAGGGCACAACTCCTCCAAGAGGCCTTTCTTGACTAAGCCCTCATTTCCTCGTTTTCCATTCCCTTCTGCGTCACCCTGATTTGCTCCCTTTATTCACCCCTGCTCCCCAGTCCCACAGCACTCACGTCCATATCCATAATATATAACATCTGTCTCCCCCACTAGACCTTCAGCTCACCTGTGGGCAGGGAATGTGTCTACCAACTCTGTTGTATCATGCTCATCCAAGCGCTTAGTACAGTACTCTTCACACAGTAAGTGGTCAGTAAGTACAATTGATAGATTGAAGCAGGATATTCAGTTCCTACCCTAAAGGAACTTTCAACCTAATGGAGTAGACTGATAAAAATCATTTAGAAGTTGCCAACAAGAGGCAGAAACAAAGACCCAACAGGAAGTAGTGAGCAAATATGACAGGATAAAATACCTGAATAAACAACTGCACAGGATGGGGCTTTCTGTCGAGAATGACGGGTGAGCCATGATTAAATACAGAATGAAATATCTTCACGTGCCTAAGGGCTGAATGAAACATTTTAATCTGTTGGATTGACAGCACTAGGAACCTGTGGATTATTCAGGGAAGACTTCCTGGAGGAGGCGTTTTAGTCTGCTGCAGAGACGGCTTCTTTTATCCCTTAGCAGGCAGGGTTGGACCTTCCTCGGGTTGGGGGGCAGGGGGAAGGAGGGCAAATTTGGGGAAGAATGGGTCAACCCCGGGCCGGAGGCTCAGCAAGTCATTCTGGGAAACGGCACCCTGCCCCGCTGCCTGTCAAGTCCCCAGTCCCAGGCCAGGTCTGCTCCAGTCGGGCAGTCTCACACCCTCCCTTCTGCCATCTAAGCCAAGGCTTGCTGCTGCCGTTTCACCCAGTCCCTCCCACCTCCTGCCTGTCCCCCTAGAGCAGGGAGACACAGGGAGTCTCTTCCCCATGGGTAGGGCCCCTTCAAGGGACTCAAACCTGTGTCGATCAATCGTATTTACTAAGCACTTACCGTGTGCAAAGCACTATACTAAGCACTGGGGAGAGGACAATATAGCAATAAACAGAACCATTCCCTGCCCAAAACGAGCTTTCAGTCTAGAGGGGGAGACACATGAATAGAAATAAATAAAATTACTGATATGGACATAAGTGCTGTGGAGCTGGGCTGGAAGGATGTGCTGTGTCTCCGTCACCCCCTCAGCCTTCTCTTTCTTTTTTTTTTTTCCAATGGCATTGGTTAAGCGCTTACTATGTGTCCAACTTAATTCACTTGTATTTACCCCAGGCCCGGGCTCTTTCCACTAGGCCACGCTGTTTAATGGTGGACGAAGAGGCTCTGACAGCGGTTCTGGAGGCCGATTACCAATGGCGCTTGGCTTTGCCTAATTTCCGCTAATCCAGTGCGTTAGATTTTATCTGCCCAAGGAGAGAGTTTTTCGACATTACAGTCAAGGATAACCATCACCCCAATTATTAAGCATTACTGAGAGGTAAACTCTGGGATAAAACTGAAGATGATGAGATCCTACCCATTCTGTTTCCTGAAGAACTCGATCAATCAGTGTTATTTATTGAGCCCTTGCTGTATGCAGAGCACTAGATTAAATGCTGGGGAGAGTCCAATATAACCGAGTTGTTAGACACATTCCCTGCCCGCAATGAGCTTACAGTCTAGAGGGGGAGACAGACATTAAAATACACGACAGATGTGGACATAAGTGCTGTGGGGCTGAGGGAGGGACG
Source organism: Ornithorhynchus anatinus (assembly GCF_004115215.2). Lineage (NCBI taxonomy): Eukaryota > Metazoa > Chordata > Mammalia > Monotremata > Ornithorhynchidae > Ornithorhynchus > Ornithorhynchus anatinus. The sequence goes on along the minus strand of NC_041753.1, from coordinate 8,260,822 downwards.
AATAAAGGGTAGAGAACCAAATGTAAGGATGATGCGAAGGGAGAATAGGGGAGATGAGAGCTTAGTCGGGTAAGGCCTCTTGGAGCAGATGGGATTTAATAAACCTTGGGTTGCATTACTAGCTAGGCTCACAGTCTAAGAGGGAGGGAGAGCCGTTAACTTCTCCCCATTGTACAGATGAACACGCTGAGGCTCTGAGAGGCCAAGTGACTTGCCCAAGGTCACACTGCCTTTACGGTGAGCTGGCTCTTCCTTCTGGTGCCTCTCTCCTTTCCTCGCACCCAGCGGGTCCCTCTTCCCTCCAGGCCACAAGCTCCCGGCCCCCACTTAGTATCTCTCCATTCCGGATCCCTCCCCTACTCCCTTCCTAGGACTTCGAACTCTCAGTGGCTTTCCGCTCCCACCCTCCCTTCCCCACTCCCTCTAGGCTCTCCCTCTTCCCCAGAAGGAGGCAGGAGTCCCTTCACCCCCACCTTACCTCCTCTCCCCCAGCCCGGGGCCCCCCAGCCCCACATGGAATCTCCATTTATTTTTCCCAGTCTTGAAGAGAGGTCCAGACTCTAGCCGTAGGTGCCCTGTACCAGCAGGCTCTTGAAGCCCGGCTTATCTCGGCCGGCCCTTTGGCTATCTCTCCCACACAGAGCTGAGAGGTCTCTCTCGCTGATCTCAGCGCTCTCTCCCCTGCATTCACTTTCTGGATTAAGTTCCATATCTGACCCTGCCCCCACCCAGCCACTGTGCTCGCCGGTGTTTCCCTTTCTCCCCTCCCCACCCCCAAGCCACCCTCCCTGTCCTTAACCGCGGCCCAAACCCCTCCTAGGCCTAGGGATCCTGCTCCTAGCCCTGGCCTAGCTACTTCTTTCCCATTATGCACTGAGATGCCTGGCCTCCCAAGCCCTACTGTCCCTCCTGAGCACCTTTCCCGCCCTGAATGAGCCCCCTCCCACCCTCAAAAAATCTTTTGGAACCATGAACGTGGCTGGCTCAGTCAGCCCATCGCCCCGGTCAATCAATCGGTAGTATTTATTAAGCACTCCCTGGGGCCCCAGTAGTCGTATTTACTGAGCATTCACTGGAGCACCCACTGAGCACTGTACTAGGCACTCGAGAACTACAGAATAAAGAGAAGCAGCATGGTCTAGTGGATAGAGCCTGGGCCTGGGGATCAGAGGACCTGGTTTATAATCCCGGCTCCGTCACTTGTCACAAATCACTTCACTTTTCTGTGACTCAGTTACCCCAGCTGTAAAATGGGGATTAAGACTGTGAGCCCCATGTGAGACGTGATTATCTTTCATCTATCCTAGCTCTTAGTACAGGGCCTGGAAAATAGTAAGCGCTTAACAAATACCATTTAAAAAATGCTCACGTCTCCCCTCTCTGAAAAAAATCCTCCCTTTTGGTCCATCGCTCCCTCCAGTTATGACCCCATTTCTTTCCTTCCATTCATCTTCAAACTCCATAAGCGAGTTGCCTGCACCGGCTACCTCCACTTTCTCTCCTCCAATTCCCTACTCGACCCCCTTCAATCTGACTTCCATCCCTTTCACTCCTTGGAAACCGCCCTCTCAAAGGTCAACGGTGATCTCCTTCTAGCCAAATCCATCGACCTCTACTCCATCCTAATCCTCCTCGACCTCTCGGCTGCCTTGAGTACTGTTGACCACCCCCTTCTCATGGAAACCTTAACCAAACTCGGTTTCACCGACTCTATTCTCTCCTGTTTCTCCTCCTATCCCTTTGACCATTCCTTCTCAGTCTCTTCTGTAGGCTCCTTCTCTGCCTTCCTCCCTCCAACTGTGGGAGTCCCTCAAAATCCACCCTTTCCTCTCCATCCAAACTACTACCCTGCTGATTCAAGTGTTCAACCTATCCTGCCTCGATGACTGCATCAGACTCCTCGTTGACCTCCCTGCCTCCTGTCTCTCCCCACTCCAGTCCAGCCCAGTCCAATTGGGAGAGAACAAGAGAGGTGGGGAGGACCGAGAGTTGGTGTTCATATCTTCCAACAAGACTCAGTGTCTCCGTAGAAGCCTAGGGAGTTTGAGAAGATGGGGAGTGAGTATCAGAACACTTCTTTAACCAGGAGCTTCCCTCTTTCATCATTTCTTCTCTTCTCTTGCCCCTAACAGGACACCCTTCCCACTCTGCCCCACTCCCATCCGCCCTTTGCAGCACCAGGTGGTTCAGGGTATGACTGGGCATCGTCCTGAGGGCTTGGAACAGTGCAAGGATCTGGGGGTCTCCCTTCTCAGGTCTTTCCCTCTTCCCCCAAACCTCACCCATTGAGGATGAGGTATAAAATGTTCCAAGATGACCAACTTCACCAGATGGTTGGGAGAGGGGTGTGTGTTTGTGTGTGCATGTGTGGTGTCATGAGAGATGGATGGCTCTCTTTTTGAAGGTATTGGTTCAGCTCTTACTATGTGCCAGGCACTGTACCAAATGCTGGAGTAGACCCAAGCTAGTCGGGTGGGACACGGTCCATGCTCCTCATGGGGCTTACAGCCTTAATACCCATTTGACAGATGAAGTAGCTGAGGACAAAGAAGTGAAGCGACTTGCCCGGACAAGTGGCGGAGCTGGGGTTAGAACCCTGCTCTTCTGACTCCTAGGCCGGGGCTCTAGCCACTAGACAGCACTGCTTTTTTTTCCATTTAACTTTGTAAATAAAACAGTTAAGTCTGTAAGCTCATTGTGAGAGGGAACGTGACTGCCAACTCTGTGGTATCATCCTTTCCCAAGTGCTTAATCCAGCGCTCTGCCCACAGTAAGCACTCAATAAGCGCCACTGAGGGAGCCAAGCATTCAGCCACGAAATGGGAGTAAGAGGGTCTCTCTCAGAGGTGGGAAGGAGGAGACGGGATAGCTGGATGACGATCTGAGTGATGGGGGGGATCTCTGAGGCGTGCGTCATGTGCGTCTGCGTTCTCTGAGGTGGGACTCCGGGTCCAGGGGGTGTCAGAATGCACCCCCGGGGGGTGTTTCGGGCGTGTCTGGTGGTCTGGGGGGCTCTGCTCGCACGGGATGGCTTGGGTTCTGGGGTGGGATCTGCACATGTCCGGGACGAGGCTGGGAGGATCCGGGGGGGCGACGGGGAAGGGGGTGAGTGAGGGGTCGGGGGATGGTCTGCATGCACCCGGGGCGGGGCTGGGGGTCCGGGGGCTGGAGGTCTGGGGGCTGTCTGCACGGGCCGGGTGGGGGGCTGGAGGTGCGGGGGGTGTCTGCGCGCGCCCCTGGGTGAATGTGGGGGTCCGGGGAGTGTCGGTGCCGGGGCCGGGTGAGGGTGCGGGTGCGGGTCCGCTTCCCCAGCTTCTGCCGCCCGCCCGTCGCAGTCGCTCCCTCCCCTCCCCGGCGAACCCGGCTTCTCTCCGCCACCCCGCAGAGTCAGCCCGGACCCCCGGGCCCCCGGGCGCGGGCGGGGACGGCCCCGGGGCTGCGGAGGGGGCTGCGGGCCGGAGGGCCGATAGGCGGCCCGGCAGCTTGACCCAAAGCGGAGAAAAGACGCGTGCCTGCCGAGGGCGGGGAACGGTGGGGCCCTCCGGGGGCGGGACCGGAGCGGCCGACCGACCGACCGACCGACCGACCGACCGGCCCAGACCGCTAATTAGCAGGTGGCAAGAAGGCGGCGGCCGCGGCGAGGCCGAAGGACAGTCCCCGCAGGAGCCTCCTTCGGGGAAATGACTTAATAAGCGGGGCTGGAGGGGAGGGACGGAGGGGCAGGGGGCGGTCCCCTTCCATCCCACTGCCCTCCCCCAGGCCGCTCCTCCCCCCCCGGCTGCCTCGGTTTACCTGCTCCGCAGGGCGGTGGGGACCGGCCGTTCTTTCACGCCATCCCTCGAGGGCTATTACTTTCATCAGATAATCCATTATTTCATTAACTAAATCATCGTCCGGCCTCCGGGCCAGCGCCTTGGCGGCGGCCTCAGCGGTCCCTCGTTAAACGGCGGCCAGGGCCCAACCGTTGATTCCGCAGCGACCGGAGCAGATACCGCTCCCAACACCCCCCCCCCCCCCCCCGAGTCCTCTCCCCGGCTCGGCCCGGCCCGGTCCGGACGCGGGAACGTGGGCCAAGTCCAGCCCGGTGTGGGACGGGATTATCTCTCTTCATTGCTGAATTGTACTTTTCAAGCGCTTAGTACAGTGCTCTGCACCCACTAAGTGCTCAATAAATACGATTGGATGATTGAATGAATGAATGAACGAGAATGCGCCGCTGGGGTTGTCCTGGTTCCGTTCGGGACCATCGTCAGTGGTGTTTATTGAGACCTTACTATGTGCAGGGCACTGTACTGTGGACAGTACAACTGAGCTCGGCAGACTCAGTTCCCTGCCCACAACAAGCTTTCAGTATTAGAGGGGGGATGTAATTCAGGACCCCCAGCTTCCACCCTTACTCTCCTCTCCACTCTCCAGGACCCAGGTTGCAATCAATCAATTGACGGTATTTACTGAGCACTTACTCTGTGCGTGAAACATCGATGAGCTCCCCGCCCCTGCAGAGGAGGTAAACGGAGGTTCCCCACAGCAGGTTCCCCGGCCCTAGGGAGGGGTGTGGGTGGGACTGCCATTCAATCAATGGTATTTATTGAGCACTTACTGTGAGCAGAGCACTGTGCTGAGCGCCTGGGAGAGGACAACACAAGAGAGTTGGTTGACAGGACCCCTGCCCTTGGCGAGTTTGCCATTTAGGCGTCCCGGCTCCCAATCTTCGCCCCCCACCTTCTCCCTGCTCCCTCCCAGGGCCCCCCGCCCCCCAGCCCCAGGTTGCCCAAGCACCCTGGCCTCCAGACCTCTGGCCTCCTTCCCCCGTCCTCGCTCTCCAGAGCAAGCACAGGGGCCTCCTGGAAAATGATACCACTTCACTTCAGAGGGAAACTGGTTTCTGTTCAGGCTCTGGTTCTGCCAGGGTGGGTCCCCGTTCACCTGACAAGTTTGATCCCCTCATTACAGTTCTCCTCCCTGCTCCTCCCCAGGGGCAGAGTTCTGCCTCACACCTTCGGGTCATTCACCCCCCACCCCCCACCCCAGCACCCTCCCCACCTCTGTCACCTTCCTTTCCCCAAACTCATGGGCCCCACCCCCCCACGCCCCCCAGACCGGCCTCCCCGGCCCTGGATTAACCCGGGGCTCTGCTCCGCCCCTCCCCCGGGTAGGGCTGACCCAGCCTCCCCAGCCGGACCACGGCTATAAATCCCCCAGTGGCCCCAGGGAGGAAGAGGAGGATAAAGAACAGAAGCCGGTGCGGAGCCACCCAGGGGACCCCTGATCCCAGTCCCCACCCTCCCCACGGACACGACCGCTCCCCACCCCAAAAACCCAAGGACTCAGCTCTCTGCTCAAACCCCACTCCCCCTGTCGCCCCCCGACGCCCCCCGAGACTCCCCACCACTGTGGTACAGCCTGCTCTGGCCCCAGACCCCAGGTTTTGGGGTTCCCACTGGATTATTTCCCAATGAAGAGGACAAAGTTTCCCGTGGTCCCCTGGCTGCTGATGGGATTGCTGCTCAGCAGATCAAGTGAGTGCCTGGGATTTGGAGCAGGGTCCCAGGGTGGTGCGGGGGGCGGGAGTGGAGGGTGGGAGATCTAGAAGCTGGGAAGGGGTGGGAAAATATTACCCCAAATCCCAGGAGAGATGGAGGCTGGGAAAATAATAATATTAATAATTATTATTATGGTATTTGTTAAGTGCTTACTATGTGCCAGACACTGTTCTTAGTACTGGGGAAGATACCAAGTAATCAGGTTGGACAGAGTGCATGTCCCATCTAGGGCCCACAGTCTTAATCCCCATTTTACAGATGATGTAACTAAGGCACAGAAAAGTTAAGTGACTTGCCCAAGGTCACACAGCAGACATGTGGCAAACCTGGGATTAGAACCCAGATCCTTCTGACTCCCAGGCCAGTGCTCCATCCACTAAGCCACGCTGCTTTTCTGCACATTCTCCCAACTTCTGCCCACTCCAGTGCTAGTCCCCAAATCTCCCTGGCCAACTTGGTCTGCTTCCCTGTTCCAAACCCCACTCAGACCCCCCAGCCCTCCTGGCCATTTAGGTGCACGTGTGTGTTCCTGGTTCTTTTTTCCAATCACTCTAGTTGTTAATAATAATTATGGTATTTGTTAAATGCTTATTATGTGCCAGGCACTCTTCTAAACGCTGGGGTAGATACAAGGTAAGCAGGTGGGACCCAGTCCCCGTCCCATGTGGGGTTCACAGTGTCCACCATTAGAATGGAAGCTCCTTGCGGTCAGGGAATGTATCGATTGGTTGTTCTGTATTTCCCAATGGCCCAGTACAGTTTTGGGTTTTTTAATGGTACTTGATGTGCGCTTACTATATGCCAGGCACTGTCCTTAGCCCTGGGGTGAATGCAAGGTGATTGAGTCAGACACAGTCCCTGTCCCACACAGGGCTCACAGTCTTAATCCCCATTTCTCAGATGAGGCAACTGAGGCCCCAGAAGTGAAGTGTCTTGATCAAAGTCAAACAGCAGACAAGTGGCAGAACCGGGATTAGAACCAAAGTCCTTCTGACTCCCAGGCCCGGGCTTTAGCCTCTAGGCCACGCTGCTTCTTCACCACCAGTGGACAGGACAGTTAGTAAATATCCAGTCCAGGGACTACAAGCAGGCCCAGCCTTAAGGCCCCACCTTCATTCATTCATTCATTCATTCATTCAATAGTATTTATTGAGCGTTTACTATGTGCAGAGCACTGCCCAAGCGCTTGGAATGTACAAATCGGTAACAGAGACAGTCCCTGCCCTTAGACGGGTTTACAGTCTAATCGGGGGCGACAGACAGACAAGAACAATGGCAATAAATAGAATCGAGGGGAAGAACATCTCATTAAAACAATAGCAAATAAATAGAATCAAGGTGATGTACATCTCATTAACAAAGCTTCAACCTCAGGCAGGTCTGAAGGACAGGGTGTTTGGGGTCCTGAAGTGGGGAGAGTAGGTGGGGTCAGCAGGTTAGGGAGTGGCAACGTGGAGGAAAGAGGTCAATTTTGCTGAGGGGCTGGGGTGAGAAAGGAGGCTGAGGAATGGTTTCAGTCACTTGGCTCTTTTCCTCCACACCGACCCTACTCCCTCCAACTGCTCCGGGGGCCCCTCCCTTCTCCCCCGGTTCCTCTGAGGGGTGGGGGCCACAGGGAAGCAGGGGATCCCGGGATTCATTTCTGGTCTGGAATCACTCCTACTTGAGTGGAGCTGAGTCTCACTTCTGGGAGTCGGGGGAAGCGCCCGCCATTTTGAATTTAAACCTGCGTTATCTCTCCTTAGCCTAGATATGAATGATGGGCCACAGAGCCAGGGTGAAAATATGGATGGCCGCCTGGAACGTGCCAGGCCAGAAGTTGAGGTTGGCACATTTATGGTTGTCCGAGCTGTTCCTTGACCCCCACGTCCCCCCAAACTCTAACCCTAAATTCTCCCTCGTGGGCCTCACAGACTGAGTAGGAGGGAGTAGAGTTCAATCCCCATTTTACAGGTGTGGAAACTGAACCACTAAGAAGTGAGGTGACTTGCCCAAGGTCACACAGCAGGCAAGGAGTGGGAATTAGAACTCAGGTCCTCTGACTCCCAGGCCCAAGCTCTTTCCTTTAGACCACGCTCTTCCTCAATTCTACAGGAGAGTATGGTGGTCGTGTCTGTGTGTGTGTGTGTGTGTGTGTGTGTGCGCGCATGCACCCCAAGCACTTAGTACAGTTGCTCTGCACACAGTAAGTGCTCAATAAATATGATTGATTGATTATGTATATGTATGTGTGTGTATGTGTGTCCCGCCACTGGTGCTTTTGGAGACACAGGATATATCGGAGACCTGGGAAAAGCTGATCTGTTTCAAGCCAGTGTTCTAGAATGGACTGGATTCCAGGCTGGAGTGTCATTGCTGGGATATGCTGGCCCCAGGCCCCTCCCACCCCAAGGGGCTGCAACTCTCCACACCTCCACCTGGCTTAGGACTCTGAGCTGGAAAACCCAGGTTCTAATCCTGGATCCTTCACTTGCCTGCTGTGGGACCTAATGCAAGCCACGAGACTTCTCTGTGCCTTCATTTCCTCATCCGTAAAATAGGGCCTCAATACCTGTTCTCTCCCTACAAGAGGGACAGAAAAATGGGAAGGGCTGGCAGGTGCGGACCCCAGGATCAGGGAGCTAGAAAGCTAAAAGCTGATTGAAAGAAAGGAAGGCCCGTTAAAGAGGAGGAATTGAGGTGGACAGAAGGAATGGGCTACGATAGCTTTTTTGGATGGCCTGGAAGGACAACTAGAGAGAAGATGAGTCTTTTGCTGGGAATATAGAATGCTGTCTTCTAATATAAATATCTCTGCAGAGCTGAAAAGCTGCGCAGTAACAACGTTTAAAACAGTGCCAACCAACAACTCGTTCAGCAGTGTGTCAGTGGACAGCAAGTCACCCGCTACCAGCCAATCAACACTGGTCAACACCATGGCCACTAGCCAGCCCACGGGAGGAACTTCACCAACCAGCCAACCAACGGTCAACACCTTGGCCGGCAGCCAGGCACCTAGCCTGACTTCAGCGAATAGTCAGTCACTCCACACCACTTCAGTCAGCAGCCAATCATCGGTCCCCACCTCAACCAGCAGCCAGGCAACCAGCACATCTCCTGGTACCACCCTGACGTCGGTCACCATCTCGACCACCGGCCAGGCAACCAGCACCCCTCCAGGTACTACCCTGTCGCCGGGCCCCACCTCAACCACCGGCCAGGCAACCAGCACCTCTCCAGATACTACTCTGTCATCAGTCCCCATCTCAACCACCAGCAAGGCAACCAGCACCTCTCTGGATACTACCCTGACATCGGTCACCATCTCAACCCCCAGCCAGGCAACCAGCACCTCCCCAGATACTACCCTGTCATTGGTCCTCACCTCAACAACCAGCCAGGCAACCAGCACCTCCCCAGATACTACCTTGTCGTCGGTCTCCCCAGATACTACCCTAACATTGATCCCTACCCCAACTACCAGCCAGGCACCCAGTACCTCTCTGGGTACTATCCTGACATCGGCCCCCACTTCAAGCCCCAGCCAGGCAACCAGCACCTCCCCAGCTACTACCCTGTCGTCGGTCCCCACCCCAACCACCAGCCAGCCACCCAGCACCTCCCCGGATACTACACTGTCATCGGTCCCCACTTCAACCCCCAGCCCGACACCCAGCACCTCCCCGGACACTACCCTGACATCGGTCCCCACTTCAACCCCCAGCCAGGCACCCAGCACCTCTCCAGATACTACCCTGTCATCGGCCCCCACCTCAACCACCAGCCAGTCAACCAACACTTCCCCGGATACTTCCCTGACATCGTTCCCCACCTCAACCACCAGCCAGTCAAGCAGCACCCTTCCATTTACTACCCTGTCACTGGTTCTCACCTTAACCAGCAGCCAGGCAACCAGCACCTCTCCAGATACTACCCTGTCGTCAGTCCCCACCCCAACCACCAGCCAGCCACCCAGCACCTCCCCGGATACTACACTGTCTTCGGTCCCCACTTCAACCACCAGCCAGTCACCCAGCACCTCCCCGGATACTACCCTGACATCGGTCCCCACTTCAACCCCCAGCCCGGCACCCAGAACCTCCTCGGATACTACCCTGTCATCGGCCCCCACCTCAACCACCAGCCAGTCAACCAACACTTCCCCGATTACTTCCCTGACGTCGGTCCCCACCTCAACCACCAGCCAGGCACCCAGCACCTCTCCAGATACTACCCTGTCATCAGACCCCACCTCAATCACCAGCCTGGCAACCAGCACCCCTCCAGTTAGTACTCTGTCATCGGTCAACACCGCAACAACCAGCCAGTCAATCAGAACTCCTTCTCATACTACCCAGTCACTGGGTACATCAACCACCAGCCAGTCAACCAGCACCACCTCAGTCACTACTCTGTCTCCAGACACAACATCCCTCACTGTTTCTTCCTCTATCACCTCCTCCCCAACCGGCTCGCCCCTCACCAGTTCATTCCCCATTATCTCATCCACTAATGGTTTATCTCCCACCAGTTCATCCCCTACTGGATCATCCACTACCGTTTTATCCCCTGCTGTCTCATCCACCACCAGTTCATCCCCCACCAATTCATCCACCACCAGCTCATCCTCCACTGCCTCACTCCCCACCAGTTCATCTCTCACCAGCTCACCCTCCACTGCTTCATCCCCAACCGGTTCATCCCACATGGGTACAACCACCACTGTTTCATTCACCACCAGTTCATCTCCCACTGAGTCATTCCCCACTAGCTCATCCCCCACTGTTTCATCCCCAACCAGTTTAACCCCAAATGGTTCAACCACTACTGATTTATCCACCACTGGCTCATTCACTACCAGTTCATCCCCCACTAGCTCATCCCCCATCAGTTCATCCCCCACTGGTTCATTCCCCACTGGTTCAACTCCCACTGGTTCATCCCTCAGCAGTTCGTCCCCCACTGGCTCATCCCCCACCGGCTCATCCCCCCCCAGCTCATCCCTCACTGGTTCATCCCCCACTGGCTCATCTCCCATTCTTTCATCCATCACTAGTTCATCCACCACCGCCTCATCCCCCACTTTCTCATCCCCCACTATTTCATCCCCCACCGGTTCATCTATCACCAGTTTATTCCCCACCAGCTCTATCCCCACCCGTTCATCCCCAACTGGTTCATCCTCCATTGGTTCATCCACCACCGACTCATTCCCCACCAGCTCTTCTCCCACCAGTTCAGTCCCCATTGGTTCATCCCCAACTGGCTCATCCCCCACTGGTTCATCCCTCACTGGCTCCTCCACCACTGTCTCATCGACTGCTAGTTCATCTCTCACCGTCTCATCCCTCACCAGTTCATTCCCTACTGATTCATCCCTCACTGGTACAACTACCACTGATTTATCCCCCACTGGCTCATCCCCCACTGGCTCATTCCCTACTAGTTCATTCCCCACCGGTTCATCCCTCACTGGTACAACCACCACTGGTTCACCCCCCACTGGTTCATTCCCCACTGTCTCATCCTCCACTGGCTCTAGCCCCTCTACCGACTCATTCCCCACCAGCTCATTCCCCATCGTCTCACCCACCCCGAGTTCATCCCCTTCAGGTTCGCCTCCCACTGTCTCTTCTGCCACTGCTTCACCCCCTACCAGCTCATCCCCCAGCTCCTCATCCACCACCAGTTCATCCCCCTCCAACTCATCTCCCACCATCTCATCTACCACCGGTTCATCCCCCACCATCTCATCCCCCACCAGTTCATCCCCAACCAGTTCATCCCCCACTGGTTCATCCCTTACACGTACAACCACCACCGGTTTATCCTCCTCTGGGTCATCCTCCACCATCTCATCCACCACCAGCTCATTCCTCACTGGCTCAACCCCCACCAGCTCATCCCCCACTGGTTCATCCCCTATTGGTTCATCCTCCACTGGATCATCTATCACTGACTTATTTCCCACCAGTTCATCTCCCACTGGTTCATTCTCCATTGGTTCATCCCCAACTGGCTTATTCTCCACCACTTCATCCCCCACCAGTTCATCCCCCACCATCTCATCCACCACCGGTTCATCCCTCACTGATACAACCATCACCATTTCATCCCCCACTGGCTCATCCCCCATCATCTCATCCTCCCCCACCGGCTCACCCCCCACCAGCTCATCTCCAGCTGTTTCATCCCCCACTGGTTCATTCTCCACTGGTTCATCCACCACCAACTCATTCCCCACCAGTTCATTCCCAACCAGTTCATCATCCCCCACCAGTTCATCCCCCACTGGTTCATCATCCTCCACGGGTTCATCTGCCACCAACTCATTTCCTACCGGTTCATTTCCCACCAGCTCATTCCCCAGTGACTCATCCACCCCGGGTTCATCCCCCTCCAGTTCACCTCCCGCCATTTCTCCCGCCACTGGCTCATCCCCCACCAGTTCATCTCTCACTGATACAACTACCACAGGTTCATTCTCCACGGGCTCATCCCCCACCATCTCATCCATTACCAGCTCATTTGCCACTGTCTCATCCCCCACCAGCTCATTCCCCACTGATTCACCCTCCACCAGCTCATCCCCCACTGTTTCAACCCCCACCAGCTCAACCGCCACTGGCTCCTTCCCCACCAGCTCACCCACCTCCAGAGCATCCCCCACAGGTTCATCCCCCGCAGGTTCGTCCACCTCTGAGTCCCTTTCCTTCAGCACCTCCCGGACCGACCCATCTCGAACCTCCCTCACTAGCCCCACTACGAGTCACACCTCCACATCTCCGACCGTGTGGCTCAAACCCGTCGGATACCTTCAGCCCTACGGGATCATCCTCGTGTCCCTGGCCTGCACCGGCCTTGTTGTCGGGCTCTGCATCGGGCTCAGCCTCTGGCTGGTGAGTGCTCCCCCCCACTCCCTCGGCCCTCCCCCCAGCTCTGCCCTCACCAGTGGTGGGGGTCAAGATGGCGGTGGGCTGGACACTTGGGCTGGTTCCGCTGTCAGGCCAGCTCATGAAGAGGGAAGCCGAGTCCCGGGGAAATAGTGTCCAGTGGAAAGATTGCCTCTCCAAAGAAATGGAGTGACGGTGAAATGTCTCAAGGGGAGGGAGAGAGTGAAAGCATCCGAGATCAGGAATCTAGGGGAGGTCAGGAAAAAGAGAGGGCTTGAGCCTGGGAGAGGCAGATTTAAATAGAAGGTGCATTATGGGACAGAGAGACCGGCCAACAAGAGGGCCAGGAGAATGCAGAAGGGAAAAGAGGAATAAGGGTCAATCTATCAATCATATTTATTGAGTGCTTTTTGTGTTCAGAGCACTCTACTAAGCGTTTGGGAAAGCCCAATATGACAGAGTTGAGAGACAGTTTTCCTGCCCACAACAAGCTGACATTCTAGAGGAGGGTGGTTGGATGTTTGAATAACGTGGCTGCCTAGAAATAGGGACAATGGTGAGTGGTAAATGTGGGCAATTGGTCATGCAGGAATGAGTGAGGAGAAAGGAAGGCCCAGATGGGAGGTGGGAGTGTGATGGTGCCTGACCAAGTGAGAGGCAGGAGTGTGATGGAGACTGACCTGGTGGGAGGCAGGAGTGCGATGGAGCCCAATCAGGTGGGAGACGGGAGTGTGATGAAGTTGACCAACCTGCCTCCTTGCCTTGCAGATGAATGGCCCCCGGCCCCTGTGGAACCCCTTCAACGTCTTGCGGCATCGCCCCCATGGAGTGATCCACGGAACAGGGCCTGGTCTGAGCCACGGGTCAGGCCTTGGTCTTGGTCCCACCCTGAGACCCAGAATGGGTCCCGGAATGGGATATGGAATGGATTCAGGAGTGGGTCACGGAGTCGGGCCTGGAATGGGTCCTGGAATGGAACACGGAATGGGTCCCAGCATGGTACAAGGAGGAGGACATGGAATGGGTCCCAGAGCGGGACACGGAGCAGGACATGGAACCGGACCCGGGAGTGGACACTGGCCAGGACACGGACAAGGAGGCAGACACACATCTGAACCCAGGCCGTTCTGGAGACGAGCACCCCCGCAGACTGGGATAGAGATGATGGAAGCTTAGAACCTCCCCTGGACCCTTTCCCACCTTCCCAGGATCCCCTTCCCCCACCTCCGCCTCCTCTCCAGCACCTCCCAGCACCGACCCCATCCCCCTAGCTCTCCCCAGCCTCTGTCTCATTCCTCGCTCCCCTCTTCCTGGACCAAAGGACAACGGGCCCCCCCCAGGGGAGGGGAGGGGAGCTGAGAGCAGAGGCAGGAGGATCGATCCTGCAGGCCAATAAAAAGAGAATCTGTTTGGAACTGGATCCAGACTACAAGGGGCACTGCCTTTCTGTTGGGTTGAGGGTCTCCACCTTCCTCTTTCTGGATCTCCCTGAGCCTCTCTCCACCTCTGCGACTCTCTTTCTCCACCTCCCTACCGGGTTTCGTAGATGAAGATTCGTAGATGAAGACGATTCCTATCCCTCTAATGCTAATGATAATATTGCTGTTTGTTAAGGACTTTCCATGCGCCAAGCACTGTGCTAAGTGCCGGAGTAGATATGATCCAATAAGGTTGATTGCAGTCCCTGTCCCACATGGGGCTCACAGTCTAAGTAGGAAGAAGAACAGGGATTGAATCTCCATTTTACAGATGAGGGAACTGAGGTCCAGAGAACTGAAGAGATTTACCCAAGATCACAAGGCAGACAAGTGACGGAGCCTGGGTGAGAACTAGGGTCCCTTGACTCCCAGTCCCGGGCTCTTTCCACTAGGCCATGCTGCTTCTCTCAAAGTCTCTCTTCCCTGCTCCTTCCCTGACCTCCCTTCCACTAGGCTACACTTGCCTAGATGATCATTCAGATTCTAGTCTTGCCACTAAATGCTTTATATGAATAATTCAGAGACCCTTCATGAGTGATTAAAAAAAAATAACTGTGGTATTTGTTTTTGCACTTACCATGTGCCAAGCACTGTACCAAATGCTGGGGTAAATGCAAGATCAACCAGGTCGGACACAGTCCCTGTCCTACATGGGGCTCATGGTCTAAGGGGGGGTGGGGAAAAGAGATTTCACCCCTGCCCCCACGGTCAGTCCCACATTGATGAATTCACCGTCATCATCATCATTGTATTTGTGAAGTGCTTAATATGGCCCCAGCACTGCAGTAAGTGCTGGGGAGAACACAAACACAGAGAAGTGAAGGGATTTGCCCCGGGTCCCACAGCACGCAAGTGACAGAGCCAGAATTAGAACCCAGGTCCCTGGACTCCCAGTCCATGCTCTTTCCAAATCCTGTGTTTTCAGGAAGCCCATGGCCCGAGGCTGCACTTAGTTCAGGCAGGCTGCCCTCCTGTGCCAGGGACCCTCCTGTTTTTGATGTTCTCTCCCCCATTTCCTCTCCTCCTTCCCTCCTTCTTTCCCTCCCATGCCCCTCCTTCCCTCCCTCCTCCTTCCTTCTCCCCTCTCCCTTCCTTCTCCTCCTCCCCTCCATTTTTCCCTTCCTTCCCTCCTTCTTCCTCTCTTTCCCTACTTTCTCGCCCTCCCCTTCCTTCCCCCTTCCCCTTCTTTCCTCTTCCTTCCCCTTCTCTCCCACCTCCTTCCTTCTCCCCTCCCCCTTTTCCTCCCTCTCTCCCCTACTTCGTTCTCCCCCTCTCCGACCTTCTTTCCCAACTCCAGGAGAGCGATTCCAAAACCATCTGTCCCGTGCTGGGGCCCAGGAGGCTCCATGAGTAGGCGGGGCCACCCCCAGATGGACTCGGGGTGCACTCTTGGGGTCCCGGCTTGGGCAGGAGGTGAGGGGCAGTAAGGGGACAGACCACCCCCCCTCCCAAGGTGAGCCGGGTCACCCACCTCCTCAAAGTCAAACGCTAGAGAAGCAGCGTGGCTCAGTGGAAAGAGCATGGCTTGGGAGTCAAAGGATGTGGGTTCTAATGCTGGCTCTGCCACTTGTCTGCTGTGTGACCTTGAATAAGTCACTTCACTACTCTGTGTCTCAGTTACCTCATCTGTAAAATGAGGATTAAGACCGTGAGCCCCATGTGGGACAGCCTGATTACCTTGTAACTACCCCAGTGCTTAGAACAGTGCTTGGCACACAGTAAGCTCTTAACGAATACCATGTAGTTATTATTATTATTATCTCGTGACGGCTTGAGTCAGCAAAGCAGAACTCTGAAGAGTGGGAGAGATACCGCCCAGGCAACTGAAACCGCTAGACAGACAGCCCAGGCCGGGGATACAGAAGAAAGATGTCCCTCGACCCTCGAACCGAATCAGAGGCCACCCAAATCAGGTTTGAAGGGGCGGGAGGAGGCGAGATTGGACGAGCAGAAACCGAAGCTCGATCGTCCCAAAAGGACAGGTGACCAATAGCTGCCGCCTCCGACCTTCTGGGAAGCGGATCTAGACTTGCAGCAGCCGGTCGCGGGTCGCCCCTTCCCGGAGGATGGATGCCCGCTCTGTCCTTTGATGGAATTGATGCCCGTCTACTTGTTTTGTTTTGCTTTCTGTCCCCCACATTTAGACTGCGAGCCCGTTGTTGGGCAGGGATCCTCTCTATCTGTGGTGGAATTGTACATTCCAAGCGCTTAGAACAGTGCTCTGCACACAGTAAGCGCTCAATAAATACGATTGAATGAATGAACGAATGAATGAGCCGTGGGACAGGACCGCATCCCGCTGGGCGCGCGTGGGGCTGGAAGCTAGGGAGCTTCGCCCCGGGCGTGTAATACGGAAGTGGATTCCTCCCGAGTGGGAAGCATTCGTGGGTTCCAGAATTCCAACCGAGTGGGAAAGGTTCGCGGGTGGGATCTAGGTGCTTCGCCAAGAGCAGTTAACGCATAAGTGAATTCCTCCCGAGTGGGAAGCGTTCGTTGGCGGCCCTTGGATGCATGGCCACGGGCCAGCCACGCCGAAGTGTGGATCTCCCCAGAGGGAAGTTCGATTGGACACGCAGAAGAAATTTTGCCCGGCTCAGCCTTTTCGATCCCGGTTTCTCCCTCTCGCCGCGCCGATCCTCGAAGCCGTCCCCGCGCGACGGGTGACACCCCGAGCCCCAGGGGAAACGGGGAGGGGCGGCTTCCCTCATGCATTTAGGACAGCTCACGGTTTGCTTGAGTTTTTCTTGTTTTTAAATATTTTATTGAGATTTTTCAACGTGTGAGGACAGGATGTGGGGCGGGGAAGGCGGAGAGAGGTGAGGTCTGGGGGTCGGCAGCTGTGTCCCTGAAGGGCAGGGGGCGGGGGGCGCGGATAGAGGCTCGGGCTCCGGGCGGGATCGCCCACCCCTCCCATCCTCGCTCTCTGCCTCTATCCGTGTCTGTCTCTGTCACTCTCTTTCTCGTCTCTGTCTCTGTCATGCTTTTTCTGTCTGCCTCTGTCACTTCTGTCTTTCTGTCGCTGCCATTCTTTTTCTGTCTTTCTGTCTCCGCTTCTACCCGTCTCTGTCATTATCCCTTCCGTTTTTCTGTCTTTGCCTCCATCTGCTTTGCTCTGTCTTTCCGTCTCTGTCCCTCTGTCTTTCTGCCTCCGTCTCTGCCGCCCTTCTTCTGTCTCTCTGTCTCTTTTCTCTCTGCCTTTCGGTCTCTTGTCACTCTGTCTTTCCGTCTCCGTCTCTGCCAGTCTTCTTCTGTCTCCCTGTCTCTGTGCCCGTCTCTCTCGGAGAGCACGTGGGCCGCTTGGCGTCCACCTACCCCCAGTGGGCCCCAGGCTGGCGGTGCCCGAGCCCCCAGGCCTGGCCGGGCGGCCGGTGGCCGATGCCCCAGGGGGAGCCGGGCTGCGGGGGCCGGAGGGGCCCTGGCCCTCCCAGCCCCCAGTGGCCGCCCGGGACCTGATTCTGGGCCCCCCACGCATTCCCGGGGTAGGGCTGGGCCGCACCGTAGCCGGCCCCGGGGTACTGGCTAGGGACGCCCCAGCCCATCCCGGGGGGCCGGCCCCCCAACGCGCAGGGGGAGCCCCCCGGGGGCTGGACGGGTCTCCCCCCCCAGCTGGGCCCCGGCAGGGGGCGGGGGGCTCCCCAGCCCAGCCCCGGGGGGGGCGGTGCCCCCCAAGGGGGGGGCCCGGGAGGATGGGGAGGGGAGGCCGCCCGGCCCCCCAGCCCGGGCCACCCCAGGAGGCGGCGGGGCTGGGGTGGACGCCCCCCCAGGAGGTCCCCGGCGGCGATGGCAGCGGCAGCTTCCTCAGCCGGTGGATGAGGGACCAGGGCGGGTCCCGGGACGGGGCCTGCTGCACGGGGAGCGGCTCCTCCGCCTGGGGCCCCGGGGGCTCGGGGGGCCCCGGGGGCTCGGGGGGCCCCGGAGGGTCGGGGGGGCCGGGGGTCCCGGGCGGCCCCCGCGGGGGAGACCCGTCGGCCGGGCCGGGCGGGGGCGGGGACCCCGCGGGGTGTTCCCCCGGCGCCGATGGGGACAGCTCCGGCCGGCGTTCGGAGGAGTCGGGAGGCCCGGCAGGAGGAGGCCGGTCTCTGGGGGGGCCCTCCTTCGCCTTGGACTCGTCCGAGCTGGGGGAGACGGAGGGAGACTCCTCGTCCGCTTCCTCCGAAGAGCTCGGAAGCCCGAGGCCGGGGGCTATTGGGGCGCCGGGGGCCGGGGAGCCGGGGGCCGGGGAACCGGGAGCCCGGGGGCCGGGGGGCCGGGCGTCCTCAGCCGCGGAGCCGGGGGCCGAGGGGCCGGGAGCCGGGGGGCTAGAGGACGGTGGGCCGGGGGTCGGGGGGCCGGGAGCCGGGGGGCTAGAGGACGGGGGGCCGGGGGTCGGGGGGCCGGGAGCCGGGGGGCTAGAGGACGGGGGGCCGGGGGTCGGGGGGCCGGGAGCCGGGGGGCTAGAGGACGGGGGGCCGGGGGGCCGGGCGCCCTCAGCGGCGGAGCCGTCGGGCGGAGGACGGGCGGAGGGAGGACCGGGGGTCGCCTCGGGGGCGAGGGCTCCGGAGCCGCTGTCCGGCGGGGCGGCTGGGGGCGGCGGGCCGTCGGGTGGCAGCGGCGGGGCCGGCACCGAGGGCCCGGGGAGCGGCGGGCCGGACTGCTGCTCCCGCGGGGGCGGCTCGGAGGGCCACCAGAGGCTCCGGCAGCAGGTCCCTGAGGCCCCGCGGGGGACGGGACAGGGGCGAAGCCGGCGTTAGAGCCCGAGGGGGCCACGGGGCGCCGCCCCCCCCCCCCGCGGGAGCCCCCCGCCCCGCCCCCGGAGCCCCCGCCCGCCGCCCGTGCCCGCCCGTGCCCGCCGCGGCGGCCGTACCTGGCAGGAGCAGGAAAGCCACCTGCAGGCTGAGGAGCGCCCAGGGCCCAGCCCCGTGCGCCGCCTTCCCGCTCTGGCCCCTCATGCCCGTGTCCCCGGGGCCCGCGGCCCGGCCGGGCCCTTTATCCTCTCCGCGGGAGGGGAGGGCGCACGGAACTGGACGGGCGGGTCGTCCGGGGGCCGGCGAATTCCCGGCCTGGCTCCTAATCCGCGGGCCCGAGGCGTCGAGGCCCCGAGGCCCCGAGGCCCCGAGGCCCCGAGGCCCCGCCGTCCGCTCCCTCCCGGTGCCGAAGCCGGGCAAGCGGCCCGACGCCACCAGAGGGCAGCACCGACACCCCCCGCCGTCCGGACCCTTCCTTCTCCGCCGCAGCCCCCTCTCCCCGCCGTTCCCAGCAGCCAGGACAGCCTCCTTCAAAGCAGCTCCCTCTCCCCAGAACCGAGGGCCTTGGCCCCTCTCCCCCGCACCCTCTCTCCCCTGCTTCCCAGCGGCCGGGACAGCCTGCTCCTCAGCAGCCCCCTCTCCCCAGAACCGAGGGTCTCGGCCCCTCTTTCCCACTTCCCAGCAGCCGGGAGAGCCTTCTCCTCAGCAGCTCCCTCTCCCCAGAACCGAGGGAGGGCCTCGACCCTTCTCCCCCATTTCCCAGCAGCTGTGGGAGAGCTTTCTCCGCGGTAGCTCCCTCTCCCAAGAATAATAATACTAGTAATCGTGGTATCTGTTAAGCGCTTACTATGTGCCGAGCCGTGTACTAAGCAATGGGGTAGATACTAGGTCATCGGGTCCCACATGGGGCTCATAGTCTAAGTAGGAGGGAGACCAGGGACTCGATCCCCATTTGGCAGATGAGGGAACTGAGGCCCAGAGAAGTGAAGTGACTTGCCCAAGATCACACAATAGGTAAGTGACTGGGATTAGAAACCAGGTCCTTTGACTCTCCGGCCCAGGCTCTTTTCATTAGCCAGTGAGGGTCTCTTCCCCTCCCCACTTCACAGCGGCCGGGAGAGTCTTCTCCTCTGCAGCTCCCTTCCTGCTGGGCCCCTCCTCTCTCCCGGGACCGGTCCGCTCCCCGATGCAGTTCTCTCTTACCAGGACCCAGGGCTCTCCCCCGCCAGCCACCTGTCCTTCCCCACCCCCGGCAGCCTTACAGCCTTCTCCTCTACCAGGGTGAGAGGGGCGGGCCACTTTGTTATCCCCCAGAAGCGAGAGACCCCAGGCCGGCAGAGTGTCCTATTGCCCCAGTGAGTCACACCATTTAGCAGGGGCTTGGCCAGCCTGCAGTGGCCAGCCCGGCTCCCTCCCACCTACCCGCCCGCCTTCTTCATCTCCTGTGCCGGCTGCATTGCCCAAGCGGCCAAATCAGGCCAGAGGAATCTGGCCCGGTGGCCACTTGGTGCTCCAACCCAGATCTATCCACCCAGGACCTGGGCTCAGAAGGATAATAGTAGTGTGTGGGATTTGTGAAGCACTTATTATGTGCCGAGCTCTGTATTAAGCGCTGGGGTAGATACAAGGTCTCCAGGTTCTACGTGAGGCTCACAGTCTAAGAAAGGGGGAAAACAGGGATTGAATCCCCATTTTACAGATGAGGGAACTGAGGCACAGAGCAGTGACGTGACTTGCCCGAGGTCACGCAGCAGACAGGTGGTGGAGCTGGGATTAGAACCGGGGTCTCCTGACTCCCAGGCCCAGGCTCTTTTGCACTAGGCCGTGCTCCTAAGCACCTACTGTGTCCAGAACACTATACTAAGTACTTGGGGGAGTATAACAGTTGATAGATACGTGCCCTACCCTCAACAAGCTTACAGTCTAGAGGGGGAGACAGACATTAAATTGCAGATCTGGACATAGGGACACGGTGGGAGGAGAAGCATGGCCTAGTGGAAACAGCCTGGGCCAGGGAGTTGGAGGACCTGGGTTTTCATCCTGGCTCCACCACTTGCTTCCTGTGTGACCTTGGGCAAGTCACTTAACTTCTCTGTGCTTCAGTTACCTCACCCACGATTTCAGAGCAGGAGGAGAGCGGGAGTTGACACTCTTGGAGCCTCTGTTAAGGGAAGGCCTGGGGACCCTTACACTGGAAGTTTCTGAGGCCCACGATGGCTGGGAGATCCTAGAGCCAGAGGCGGGGGCGAGGCCGGTAGGAGGAGGAGGAGGAAGGAGGGGGATTCCCAGAGGAGGAGGAAGACAGAGGAGGATTTCTGGAGGAAGTGGAGGAGGAGGAGGAGGAGGAAGAAAGAGGGGAATTCCTGGAAGAGGAGGAGGAGGGTGTCCTTGGAGATGAGGACACTGGCGGGGCTAACCCAGCAACAGGTGGCGATAATTTTGCTGCCTCCACAAGTCCTTTAATAGCCCAAACGAGGTCAGCTTGTCGCAGCCCCACCCTGGGGAGGACAGAAAGGCCTCAAGTGGAGTTGATGCAGAGGGGAATTTTGGGCACGGGCATGGGTCTCTCCTGATTGGCTCAGTGGTGGATTTGATTGACAGCGGCTGCCTGCGGGCAGGGGTGGATGGGACAAGGCAGCTCTGGGTTACCCCAGCAAAGGGAGAGGTCAAGGGCGGGCCTGAAAAACTCTGAAATGAAGAGGGGGTACTGAGGTCGGGGATCGATCGGGGGGCGGGGCTAGAGGGTGCTCCGAGGCTCCTGGAGCGTTAAGGTGATCTGTGCCATCCAGCCACTCCTTCACCTTCTTCTGCCTTTTATTGCTTCTGTCTGTCTCTCT
This sequence comes from Ornithorhynchus anatinus, assembly GCF_004115215.2. Lineage (NCBI taxonomy): Eukaryota > Metazoa > Chordata > Mammalia > Monotremata > Ornithorhynchidae > Ornithorhynchus > Ornithorhynchus anatinus. The sequence goes on along the minus strand of NC_041753.1, from coordinate 8,239,368 downwards.
GTGTATTCAGGACATCTATCAGTCCGTCTCTCTTGTTCTCTGTCTTCAGGATGTCTGCCTCTCTGGTTTTCTCTCTGCCTCCATCTTCAGGATATCTGCAAGTCGTCTCTAGTTCTCTCTCTGTCTCTGACTTCAGGATGCTCTCTCTCTTTGGTTCTCTCTGTCTTAAAGTCGTCTGTTTGTCTCTCTCTGATTCACTCTCTGACTTTAGGAAGTCAGATTGCCTCTCTTGTCTTCCCTCTCTGTCTATCCATTAAGGAGGTCTATCTCGCTCTGGTTCTCTCTCTGTCTCTCTCGTTCTCTCTCTGTTTTCTTGGTTCTCTGTCTGACTTCAGGAAGTCTCTCAAATTCTTTCTTCGTGTATATTAAGGATGTCTCTCTGTCTCTCTCTGGTTTTCAGTCTTTCTCTGAATTTAGGATAGCAGATCACCTGAAGGGCGTTGGCTCAGAGGGCCAGGGAAATTGATTCTGACCTGGGAGTAGTATGTTGTTGTTTTTTGTTTGTTTGTTTTGTTTTTAAGGGTAGATAAAAGATAATCAGGTTGGACACAGTCCATGTCCCATGTGAGGTTTGTGGTCTTAATCCCCATTTAACAGACGAGATAACTGAGGTACAGAGAAGCTAAGTGACTGGCCCAAGGTCATACAGTAGTCAAGTGGCGGAGCCAGGATGAGAATCCAGGTTCTCCGACTCCCAGGCCTGCGCTCTTTCCACTTGTCCATATTGTTTCTCACTATTGTGGGGGCTTTTTCCAGACCATGCTCCTGGGAGAATCCCTGCAGCCTTGGGCTCTGAGCTCTGAACTGGGTAGGGGGCAAGGAAGAGAGGTGTGTGTGTGTGGGGGTAATCTTGGGTCTTCTTTTCCTGGAAGGATTCACACCAATTTGAACACTTTCCAGCCCTAATCCATAAGGTGACAGGGTTCTTGGATGGACGTTGGTTGGAGAGAGAGAAAAAGGGGAAAACGAGGCTTGGGGAGAGTCGGCGACTTGATCTGGGGATCTGACAGCAAGTCTGCATTGGGGTGAGAGGGGGACCCCATGTCCTGCCTCTCCTGGCCCACCCTCAAGCTTCTCAGACTCTTCCCTCCAGGAAACCCACCCCTGCTCCCCACCCCCTCTTCATCCCCTGAACTCTGAGGCCAAATACCTGGAGTAGGCAGTGTCCAGCTGTGATCAAAAAACCTTTACAGCCACTTTCAACCTCCCCTTTCATCTCCTTCACGGGCTTCACCCATTCAATCAATCAATCATTTATTTGGCACTTACTATGGATAGGGCACTGCCCTACGGTTGAGGGAATACAATTCAACAGAGCTGGTAGACACGTTCTCTGCCCACAAAGAACTTACAGCCTAGAGGGGGAGACAGACATTAATTGAAATAATGCATATATGGACTTAAGCACTGTGGGGCTGAGTGTGGAGTGAAAATCAGTTGATCAATCATATTTATTGAGCCCTTACTGTGTACAGAGCATTGAAGCAGGGTCCAGTATAACAGAGTTGGTAGCCATGTTCCCTGCCCACAATCAAACAGTAATATTTATTAATAATAATGATTATGGCATTTGTTAAGCGCTTACTACGAAGTGCTTGAGTGGATGCAAGCAAATCAGGTTGGACACAGTCGCTGTCCCACCTGGGGCTCACCAGTCTCAAATCCCCTTTTACAGATGAGGGAACTGAGGCCCAGAGAAGTGAAGGGACTTGCCCAAGATCACGCAGCAGACAAGTGGTGGAGCTGCAGTTAGAAGTTATGATCCTCTGACTCCCAGGCTTGGGCTTTTTCCACTAAGCCATGCTGTTTCTCCTTCTAATTGGAGAGCCAGTTCTAATCCCACCTATGCCACTTGTCTTCTGGATGACCTCGGTCAAGTCACTTAACTTCTCTACGCCTTGGTTTCCTCATCTGTAAAATGGAGATTAAGACTGCCCCGTGTGGGACAGGGACTCTGTCCAACCTGATTAGCCTGTATCCAGTGCTCAGTACGGTGCCTGGCACAAACTAAGCGTTTAACAAATACCATTATTATTATTACTATTAGGAGGAAGAGCTATCAAGCAGGTAAAATTAGCAAAGGAGCAATATCAACCTTGAGATAGGAACCAAAAAGTCATCACCCAACCCAAGGGGGAAAAAAAAAGAGAAAGCCTCTAGCCTGTTAGCTCACACTTAATCCAGGGTGACTGTTGAAGATAAAGAGGGGGTGTTGGTTACTTAGATCTTCAGATAATTACTCCATTTCCTACCTGATAGTTGGGACTCATGACAGCTGGCAGATGGGGATTCAATCCCTGCTGCCCCTCCTACTTAGACTGTGAGCCCTGTTTGGGACAGGGACTGTGTCTGACCTGATTATATTGTATCTTTCCCAGTGGTTAGAACAGCACTTGACCCATAGTCGACAATTAATACATACCATAATTATTATCATTATAGAGTGACCAAATTCAGCACGATCCTTTTGAAAGATGATTCGAACAACAGGCTGAAGAGGGGAGAGGTTGAAGCCACAGGGACCTGAAAGGAGGTGGATGCAGTCTTCTTTACAGGAGGTGATGAGAGATTGAAGCCATAGTCAGAGAGCGAAGAGGGCTCACCCAGGAAATATTTGGGGGGACAAGCCAGCGGGATTGAGCAACAGACTGAAGGTAAGAGGTGAAAGACAGGAGTCTAGAAAGAAGCCAACATAGTGAAGTACCAGGATGGAGAGGGTGGTTATGGGGTTGACTTTGATGGGAAAATCCGGAAAACTGAGAGGAGTTCGATTTTAGCCAATCAAGAGTATTCCTGAGCTCTTCTTGTGTGCGGAGCACTATACTGAGAGCTTGGGAGAGTACGATACAAAGGATTTGGTAGACATGATCCCTGCCCACAAGGAGCGGACAGCGTTGGGGAATACAGACAGTAAAATAAGTTGCAGATGGGATACACTGAGTTATAAGTGCAGGTGGGTCATTTATGTGCAGTTACTATTATTATTATTATTGTAATTGTTAAGTACTTACTATGTGTCAAGCACTCTTCTAAGCACTGGGGAGGACACAAGATAATCAGGTTGGACACAGTTCCTGTCCCACAGTCTAAGTAGGAGAGAGGACAGGTATTGAATCCCCATTTTGCACATGAGGAAACTGAGGCACAGAGAAGTGAAGTGACTTGCCCAACATCTCAAGGCAGACAAGCAGCAGAGCTGGGATTAGGACCCAGTTTATCTGACTCCCAGGCCCGGGCTCTTTCCACTAAGCCACACTGCTTTGCTAATGATAAGAGGTGGAGGAGGGTTCCAAGATATCAGGAGAGTTGTGCTGTGATCCGGAGATTAGATCCATTACTCTGAGGGTCCCACGGAGGTGGAGTAATGCAAGAGGACAAGATTTAGCCAGGCTCGCCCCCTCAATCTTGCAAAATGAGGAATCTGTGAAATGGGTCCACAGTGCTGACGATCTCAGGGTAAAAGCCACCAGGGCCGGAGAGGCAGGAATTATTGTCTCCCTAGCTGAGAAGCAGCATAGCCTAGTAGAACGAGCCTAGGCCTGGGAGTAAGAGCACCTGGGTTCTAATCCTGGCTCCGCCACTTGTCTGCTGCATGACCTTAGGCAAGTCACTTAACTTCTCTGTGCCTCAGTTTCCTCATCTGTAAAATAAGGATTGGATTCCTGTGCACCCTCCTACTTCAGTTGGGCATCCCTTGTGGAATCTGATTGTCTTGTAACTACCTCAGTGCTTAGTACGGTGCTTGGTCATAGCGGTTAAGAAATACAAAAATTAAATTTGTGGACACACACACACACACACAAGAGGACTAAGGAGGATGTAATTAAGTTCACAAGTGCTAGATTAGGCAGAAGAGAGGATACAGAAGCTGGTGGAAAATATCGTTGTAAAAGCTACTACCAGCAAAGCAAACAACACGGTGGAGTGAGAGATGTTCGGAGAGAATTAAAAGGTAAAGAGTGATCGTGTCCAGGAGAAAATGGGAGGGACACACCCCGTCCTGCTAGAAGATGTGTTTCCATTACACAATTTGGCTGTAACCGGATTGAAGCACCAGGGAGCTCGACTTCTAGAATATAAACTCACTGTAGGCAGGGAATGTGTTGTAATGTGTACTTCTCCCAGCACCTAGTAAGGTGCTCTGCACACAATAAGCACTCAGTAAATACCATTGGTTGATTGATTAAATATTTGTCCCATAACAGATCCCACAAGGGGCTACAAGTACGTGGCTCAGTGGATAGAGCCTGGGCCTGGGAGTGAGAAGGTCCTGGATTCTAATCCTGACTCCACCACATGGCTTCTGTGTGACCTCGGGCAAATCACTTCACTTCTCTGGGCCTCAGTAATCTCATCTGTAAAATGCAGATTAAGAGCATGAGCCCCAATGTGGGACAGGGACTGTGTCCAATTTGATTAATTTGCATCTACTTCCGCATTTAGAGCAGTGCTTGATGCCCAGTAAATGCTTAGCAAGTACTGTTATTATTATTGATTAATAATATTAATCAATGTTATTTATTGACCTCTTACTGTGTGCACAGCACGAAACTGAGCCCTTGGGAGAGGACAATCAATCAATCAATCACGTTTCTTGAGCACTTACTGTGTGCAGAGTATTGTTACAGGGACTTGGGAGAGTCCAATACCAAGGAGCTGGTAGACACATCCCCTGCCCCCAAGGAGCTTTGAGTCAGTTTGTTGTAGGAAGTAACTTTTGTGAACACTGTGTGTGGTGGAGATGGAGATGTGATTTTGCTATTGATAATAACTGTGGTATTTGTTAAGCACTTAATATGTGCCAGGCACTGTACTGAGCGCTGGGGTCGATGCAAATTCATCAGGCCAGATACAGTCTCTGTCCTCTATGGGGCTTGCTACGCTTCCGAGGCTCTGCTTCTTCAGTCTGACCGTACTGTATCACTCAGGACTTGATGTTTTTTATGTCTCTTTGATGTTTAATACGTAATAAAAATGTATTGTACTCTCCCAAGCACTTCGTACACGCTCCGCACACAGTAAGCACTCAGTAAATGTCACTGATTGATTGCTTATGACTATGGTAAAATATCACTGAGTGGCAGTGGTGTGAAATATTTTGCTCATGGTGGACATCACAATGATTCAGAAATTTGAACAGAAAAATAAGAGAAGCGGTGTGGCCTAGTGGATAGAGGCCAGGCCTGGGAATCTCAAGGACCTGGGTTCTAATTCTGGCTCCGGTACATGTCGGTTGTGTGACCTTGAGCAAGTCATTTCATTTCTCTGTGTCTCTTAGCTCATCTGTAAGATGGGGATTAAGACTGTGAGCCCCATGTGGGACATGGACGGTGTCCAACCTGATTATCGTGTATCTACCTCACCACTTAGTAAAGAGCCTGGAACATAGTGAGCGCTCAAAAATACCATTAAAAAAAAAAATCAGTCAAGGTGATATCTTCAAACCATCTATGCCCTAACCCATAAATTCCCACTGAGTTTATTTTAATGTCTTTCCCTCTAGACCATAGGTTCCTTTTGGGCAAGGATTACATTCACTAACTCTGTTGTTTTATATTTTTCCAACAGTGTTCTGCACTCGGGAAGTGCTTAACAAATACCAACTGATCAGTCAATAGTATTTAGTATCAATCAATAGTATTTAAATTCTATTGAGTGATCGATTGGTATTTGTTAAGCACTTACTCTGTGCCAAGCCCTGAACTAAACACTGGGGATGATACAAGCTGATCAGGTCGGACACTTCCCCTGTCTCGCATGGGGCTCACAGCCTACAGAGAAGAGAGAACAGGCAAATGAATCCCCATGTGACGGATGAAACTAAAACACAGAGAAGTTAAGTGACTTGCCCAAGTTCACATGGCAGAAACGTGGCAGGTGCCAATATCAAGTGAGAAGAAAACAGGGCAGCACCAAATTATTTAAGAAGATCAACTGGAGTGAGGAGTCAGCTGAAAGACTCATCGAAACTTCCCCAAAGTATAATTATTATTATGGCATTAAGAGCTGGCTATGAAAGAAAATGATCACCATAATAAACTGCCCAAGAGAAAGGATAGAGTCATTATAATAATAACGATCTATAATGTCTCCCCATCTAGACTATAAGTTCATTATGGGCATGGAACGTGTCCGCCAGTTTTATAGCACTGTAGTCTCCCAAGTTCTTAGTACAGTGCTCTGCACATAGTAAGTGCTCAATAACTACCATTGATTAAATGGTTATTGGAATAACTAGCAAATTGTTATTTTGGAACAGGGGAGAGGTGGGAATAGTAAGGCTATTTTTAAGAGTTAAGAAAGCACAGCAGAATCTCTCCCAAGTGCTCAGTACAGCCCTGGATACCCAGTAAACTCTCGAAAAATATCACTGATGGATTGAGTGGTGATATTTCATCGGTCAACTGCCTTGGAGAGGACTCCCTTGGAATATCCAGGCAGTGGAACAAAGTAAAATGGGGGGAGGCACAGAAAGGAGGTGGGCAAGGAAGAAGTTGAAGGAACAGGAGAGAAAGGGGGGTGAGGGAGAGGGAGGAGAAAAGGTCTGAAAGAGAATAATAATGTTAAGTGCATACCAGGCACTGTATTAAACCACTGGGGTAGGTACAAGATGATTGGGTTGGACACATCCCTGTCCTACAGGGGCTCATAGTCTAAATTGGAGAGAACTAGGATTGAATCTTCATTTTACAGGTGTAAAATTACAGCAGTGTGACCTATTTTATTTTATTTATGGTATTTGTTAAGTGCTTACTATGGGCCAGGCACTGTTCTAAGTGCTAGGGGAGATACAAAGTAATCAGGTTGAACACAGTCCATGTCCCACATGGGGCTCACAGTCCTAATCCCCATTTTACTGATGATGTACCTAAGGCACAGAGAAGTGAAGTGACTTGCTCAAGGTCACAGAGCAGGCAAGTGGCAGAGCTGAGATTAGAACCCAGGTCTTTCTGACTCCCAGACCTAGTGGAAAGAGCGCAGGTCTGGGAGTCAGAGGCCCTGGTGTCCAATCCAGGCTCTGACATTTACCTGCTGTGTGACTTTGGGTAAATCACTTCACTTCTCTGTGCCTCTGTTTCGCCATCTGTAAAATGGGGATTAAATGCCTGTTCTCCCTCCTCCTTAGGCTGCGAGCCCTGGGTGGGGCAGAGATTGGGTCGGTTACGATTGTACTGTATCTACCCTGCAGGGCTTGGCACCTAGAAAGACCTTAGCAAATATAATATAATATTTGAATTTTTGGATTTGCTCGTGGATCTCTTTAATCCCTTTTTCACCCCACCCTCAGTCCCACCGCATTTATGTATCATTATCGTTATTATTATATATGTTAAGTGCTTACTATGTGCCAAGCACTGTTCTAAGCGCTGGGGTAGATAGAAGTTAATCAAGTCACAGTCCCTGGAAATATCCTCAGTTCATTTTAATGTCTGTCTCCCCCGCTAGAATGCAGGCTCGTTGCGGTCAGGGAAGGTATCAGCCCGGGCTTGGGAGTCAGAGGTCATGGGTTCGAATCCCGGCTCTGCCACTTGGCAGCTGTGTGACTGTGGGCAAGTCACTTCACTTATCTGGGCCTCTGCTACTTCATCTGTAAAATGGGGATTAACTGTGAGCCTCACGTGGGACAACCTGATGACCCTGTATCTCCCCCAGCGCTTAGAACAGTGCTCTGCACATAGTAAGCGCTTAACAAATACCAACATTATTATTATTATTAAGTCTGTTGTGATGGACTCTCTCGAGCGCTTAGCACGGTGCTCTGCACACAGGAAGCACTCAATAAATGCCATGGGTGGATTGATTTGATTTGGGTCCTCCAAGTCCGTCCGGTAGCTGAGTTTCTTCAGCGTTTAGAACAGTGCTTGGCACTTAGTAAGCGCTTAACAAACGCCGTCTTTATTAGTATGATTAATATTTTATATTGGTATTTATTAGCATGACTAGTATTTTAGGTCGGTGCGCCCCCTCGTGGACATCTCAAGCCGCGACGTGATGTGACCACCAGGTGTGCGTGGGCAGCCGGGAGAGGCGCGGGCCACAAACGCCCGAGCCATGAGGAGATTATAATGATAATAATAACAATAATAATAATAATAATAATAACAATAATGGTGATAGCTGTTAAGCGCTTACTATGCGCCAAGCACTTGACCAAGCGCTGAGGTAGATACAAGCTAATCAGGTCCCATCTGGGGCTCCCAGTCCCCGACGTAGCGGGGAGAACAGTCCCCTTTTTTCCAGATGAGAGAACTGAGGCATAGAGAACTTGCTCAAAGTCACATTACAGACAATAAATCAACGAGTTGTGGTGTTTGTTAAGCACTTGCTCTGTGTAAGCATTGTACTAAGCACTGAGGTAGGTACACTGACCGGTGAAATATCGCCCCTCAATCCCCGACTAAGCCCTCATTTCCTCTTCTCCCACTCCTTTCCGCATTGCCCTTACAACTTGGATTTGCTCCCTTTTCTTCACCCCTCCTTCAGCCCCACTGCACTTAGGTCCACTTAGGTCCATATCCATCCTGTATTTATTTATATTCACGCCTGTCTCCCCCTCTAGACTGGAAGCTCGTTGTGAGCGGGGGACGCGTCTACCAATTCAGTTATATTCTACTCTCCCAAATGCTTGGTACAGTGCTCTGCACAAAGCAAGCGCTCAATAAATGAGCTTGATTGATCAGGTCCCACAGGGGCCTCTCGGTCCAAGTAGGAGGGAGAACTGGAATTGAACCCACATCCTTCAGGTGCAGCAACTGAGACCCAGAGGAGTGAAGTGACTTCCCCAAGGTCACACAACGGACAAGCGGCGGAACCAGGATTAGAGCCCAGGGCCTCTGACTCTGAGCCTCAGTTACCTCATCTGTAAAATGGTAATTAAGATTGGGAGAGGGTTTGGGTCCAATCTGATGACCTTTTGTGTCTCTTTTCACTAGAGGGTGCTGGAAGATGGGGCAGGGGCCCAGGCCTGCCTAGGGCGACACAAGCTCGACGAAGTCAATAGTTTCCAGCGCTCAGCCATTTGTTGTTTGAAATCTGCATCATCCTGGCTCCGTTACAGAAATGCAACCTGTGTTTCTGCCCCAACGGAACTGGCCGAGGACGGGGTTCTAATCCCAGTTGAAGCCACTTGTCTGCTGTGTGACCTTGGGCTGGTCACTTAACTCCTCTAAAGTTCTTCAACTGTAAAATGGAGTTTCAATGCCTGTTCTCCCTCCCACCATGAGCCCCGTGTGGAACAGGGACTATGTCCGACCTTATTATATTGAATCCATCCCGACACTTAGCACTTAGACACTTAGCTTACTTTGACACAAAGTAAGCGCTTAGCAAATACCACAATTAATGTTATTATTATTATTACTACCTCTCCCAGAAACTCAATGCTCCAATTACTCAATCAACGATATTTATTGAACGCTTACTGTGTGCAGAGGTCTGTATTAATCAGTTGGGAGAGTTCACTACAACAGTCGATAGATTTGTTCCCTGCCCACAACAAGCTTGCAATCTGGAGGGGGAGACAGACAAGAAAATATATTGGGGATAGGGACATAAATGCTGTGGGACTGAGGGTGGGGAGACAGATCCAAGTGCAAGGCCAAATGAAGGGGGGAGTAAGGGGTAGAGAGAACCCCAGGACAGTGTAAGAGCCTTCTCTTCTGCAGCTCCCTGTGTCCTCTCCCTTTTCCCTGTGAAAGGTTAAGCCTTCTTTTCTACCACAGTTCTTCCTTCCAGCAGTGGATGAGAGGAGAGTGGAGGTGGAGAGGAGATGGAGAGAGAGAGAGAGCCTGCACCTTTCCTCATTCCCATTCTCCTTTCCTCTAACAATAAATACGGTGGTTGGCAAGCACTTACTATGCGCTTACTAGGGGAAGCAATGGACTAGTGGAAAGAGCACAGGCCAGTGAGTCAGAGGACCTGCGTTCTAATCCTGACTCTGCCACATGTCTGCTGTGTGACCTTGGGCACATCACTTAACTTCTCTGTGTCTCAGTTACCTCATCTGTAAAATGGGGCTTAAGACTGTGGGACAGGGACTGGGTCCAACCTGATGACCTTGTATCTACCCCACTGCTTTGCCTACAGTAAGTGCTCAATAAATGCCAGAGTGATGGACTGATGAAAGATCATCAGGTCAGATACAGTACTTGCTCCACATGGGGCTCACAGTCAAAGGGGGAGGGAGAACAGGTACTGAATCTTCATTTTACAGATGAGGAAACCGAGGCCCAGAGAAGCAAAGTGACTTGTCTAAGGCCACTCGCCCCTTCTTGACACTTCTGCTCTCATTTTCTCCCATCTGCGACTCCTGTTAATCATCATAATAATAATTATGGTATTTGTTAAGCACTTACTATGTGCCAAGCACTGTTCTAAGCACTGACCTATCCCAAGTCAGTTGCTTGAGAAACACCTCAGGCTAGTGGAAAGAGCCCCGGGCCTGGGAGTCAGAGGACCTGGGTTCTAATCCCAGCTCCACTGCTTGTCCATCACGTGACCTTCGGCGGGTCACTTCACTTCTCAGAACCTCAGTTTCCTCGTCTAAAAATTGGGGATTCAATCCCTGTTCTCCCTCCTATTTACCCTCTGAGCCCCCAGGTGGGACAGGAGCTGTATCTGACCTGATTATCTTATATCTAGCCCAGTTCTTAGCACAATGCTTGGCACCCAGTAAGCACTCAACCAATGTCACCATTCTTACTAGGTCTTCTACTTGTGTGAAATAGGGAAAATCACCCTGGTGGAGTAATTAGTACCACATTTTGCTTACAGTAGATGCTCAAAAAAATAACATCGATCGATAAGCTTTTTATACTTTGCATGAGACTTTTCCAAGCACTTAATACAACACTCAACACACGGTAGGCACTCAATAAATACCACTGATTGACTGGCTGATAATCTTTTTATACTTTGCGATGTCTTTCCCAAGCACTTAGTACTGAGCTTTGCACACGGTAAGTGCTCAATAAGTACTAGTTATTGAGTAAGCCGGATCAGCCTCTCCTGCCGGGCTGCCCGGAAGGGGAAGGGGGAATACTTCCTCTTGTCCAGTTGCTGGGCAGAGAGCCCAATTCACACTGTGCTCCCAGACCCATCTTCATCAGTTCTCAATGATGCTGGGAGCAGGAGCCGTGCCCAAACCCGTTCCACGAGGACGGCTCCCGGGTCATGCCAGAGGTCAGTGCGGGTGGACGTGACGGGGCATTACTGACGATTCGCCCCCTCGTGATGATAAAACATCTGCTCTCCCTCCCTCAGTTTCCTCATCTGTGAAATGAGTAGGAAGCATCTGTTCTCTCTCCCCCTTAGACCGTGAGGACCACGTGGGTTAGGGACTGTGTCTGGTCTGATTTTCTCATGTGAGAAGTGGCAGAGACTCATGGAAAGATCCCGGGCCTGGGAGTCAGTTGTCCTCTGTGAGACCCCGTACCAGTCACTCCCCTGCTTCGAGCCTCAATTTCCTCAATTGTAAAATAGGGATTCGATACCTTCCCCCCCCCCAATTTGGATCAAGGGACCGCGTCTGAACTGATTATCTTGCGGTCTTTGGCTTTTAGTACGTGCTTAGCAATCACCAGTATTATGATCAATAACACCTTGAATTTGCAGAGCACCTAGTACAGTGCCTGGTACATAATAAGCACTTAACAAATACCAATCTTATTATTGTTTCATGCTCCTTTTTGACCTCACAGCATCCCTGTGAGGTTGGGAAAGGCAAATATTTTCTTCTCCAGTTTCCAGCTGGGGAAACTGAGGCCCAGAAAGGTGAAGACAAAGCAGGCCTGTGGCCGAGTGGGTGTGGCCTAGTGAAAAGAGCCCAGGTCTGGGAGTCAGAAGGACCTGGGTTCTACTTCTGGCTCCACCTTTTTTTGTCGTTAATGGTTGTGGTTAATGGTTGTTATTAATGGTATGTGTTAAGTACTTACTACGCACCAGGCACTGTTCTAAGCATTGGAGTAGATACAAGGTAATCAGGTTGGACACAGTCCCTGTTCCACATAAGGCTCATAGGTTTAATCCCCATTTTATAGATGAGGTAACTGAGGCAACTTGCCCAAGGTCACGCAGCCCACAAGTGGTGGAGCTGGGGTTAGAATCCAGGTCCTTCCGACTCTCAAACCTGTGCTCTACCCACTAGGCTACGCTGCTTCTGTGTGACCTTGGGCGAGGCACTCTGTGCCTCAGTTACCTTCCCTGTAAAATGGGGATTAAATCCTACTCCCTCCTGTTTAGACTATGAGCCCCTTGAGGTTCAGGGACTGCATCCAACCCGATTATCTTCTATCTACACTAGCGCTTGGCATAGTGCCTGCCACACAGAAAGAGCCGAGGGGGAGACAGACATTAATAGAGATAACATTATTTTTAAAATAGTTGTGACTAAGACCAGAGTTGTCTGACTCTCGAAGGACCGGGGGCTGGGGCAGAGAAGCGGCATGACTTAGTGGAAAGAGCACGGGCTTGGGACTCGAGGTCGTGGGTTCTAATCCTGCCTCCGCCACTTAACAGCTGTGTGACTTTGGGCCAGCCATTTAGCTTCTCGTGCCTCGGTTACCCGTAAAATGGGGATTAAGTCCGCGAGCCCCAAGTGGGCCAACATGATGACCTTGTATCTACCCCGGCGCTTAGATTGGTGCTCGGTACATTGTAAGTGCTTAACAGATGCCATCATTATTATTATTTTTATCTTTGGCCAAGCGGCCTTAGTACTCGTGGTACTTGTTAAGCACTTACTATGTACCCAGCACCTTCCTAAGCACCGAGCACGGTTCTCCCAGGCCTCAGGAAGGACCGGGGGAGTCGGGGTCCCGAGAGGGTCTTTGCTGGGGTCCCCTGTCTGCACCCCCGAGCTTCCCTCCCCCTCGGGGGTGTCAGGGTGTTTTGCAGGGTTCCCCGGCGGGGGCCGCCTTGTGCCCACCCCCTCCCGCCCTGTCCCTGTGGCCCCCATGAATGCGCCCCAATTCTCTCACTCAGCGGCGGCCGTGGCCCAGAGGGGTCAGAAAGAGGCCCGGCCCGGGCCGGGGCCGGGAGGGGGACACCGGCTCCCGGCCCGGAGGTGTGGCCAGGGTGGGGGGCGTCCGGGGGGTCCGTGGGGTCCGGGGGCGGGCGGCAGAAGGAGTCGGTGAGCCGGGCTGGGGTTGACAGGCTTTATTGGCGAGGCTCTCGGTGGGTCCCGGCGGCCGCGGCGCTCGTTCCAGCGGCCGGAGGACGCGGGGCCGGAGGACCGAGGGACCGGGGGGGCCGGGCCGGGGCCGGTCCTCGCCCCCCCCCGGGGGACCGAGGGCCCGCAGGGGCTGGGCGGCGGCGGCGGCGGCTGGGGCCGCTGGCGGCCACGGGCCCGGAGCCCCCGACGCCGGGCTGGCGTCCCCGGGGGCTGGACGGGGGCCGTGGGGGGGAGGGGACCCGGTTGCCGGGCGATGGGGGGATCCCGCCCCGCCGGTCCCGCCGGTCCCCCGGGTCCGGGAGGCGGGAGGGGCGGGGCGGCCGGAGGGCCGGAGCCCGTGGGGCGGTCAGGGGGCGTCGGGGTGGGCGAGGCGGCCTAGGGCGCCCGGAGGGGGTCCCCCTGGGGCAGGAAGACGGCGGGGTTCACCAGCTGCGGCCCCAGGGGCTTGACCTGAGCCCAGATGTCCCGGATGGAGCGGCAGGGGAGGCCGCTGGAGCCCCGGGCCCCGGAGCCGCAGGGCTTGGCCCCGGCCGAGGGGTCGGGGTGCGGGGAGCCGTCGGGACCCCCGCTGAGGCCGGGCGGGGAGGAGCCGCAGGGGCGGCCGGGGGAGCCCCCACCCCCGCTCCCGCAGGACTGCACCACCAGGACCGGGCCCCCCGGGGAGCCGCCGGAGGAGCCCCGGGACCCGGCCGGAGGGCAGGCGCTCCCGGACCCCTGGGACCCCTGGGACCCCCGGCCCCCGCAGGGCTGCAGGGCCCCCGCGGAGGAGGACGACGACGACGACGACGACGAGGAGAAGGAGGGGGAGCAGGGACCCCCGCGGCTCCCGGCCCCGCAGCCCCCGTGCGGGGAGCCGGGGGCCCGGAAGGCGATGAGGGCGCCGCCCGTCTGGGAGAAGAGCCCCGTGTGGGCCGGGCTGGGCAGCGCGCCCGCGCTGTGCTGAGCGGGGTAGGCGTTGCTGGAGAAGTAGACGCCCTCGGAGACGGGGGCGCCGGCGGCGAAGACGGGGCGGCCGGCGGCGCCCTTGGGGCCCTGCTCCTTGGTGAAGTAGCCCACGGGGTAGATCTTGCCCTTGTCGAAGGTCATGCCCGGGACCAGGTAGTCTTGGGCGGAGCCGCCCACCACCTCGTAGCCGCCCCCCGCCGGGCCGCCCCCCAGGGAGGTGATGGGGGGGCAGGGCCGGCCCGGCGCGCAGGGCCCGCCGTGGGTCTCCACCACCACCACCGGCCGCTGGCCGCCCGCCACCGTGTGGGAGTCGGGCAGGTAGGAGGAGGGCGCGTTGCAGGGCACGGAGGAGGGCCCCGAGCCCGAGCTGCAGGGCCCGTACAGGGCCACCCCCCGGATCCCGCCCCCGCCCCCGCCCCCGCCCCCGGACGACGACGACGACGACGACGACGACGACAACCAGGCGGTCTGGGAGCCGTCGGAGGACGAGAGGTCGCCCCACTGGAGGGGCCACTCGGAGCTCGGGTAGGACGAGCCGGGCCCCGGTTGGTAGGCGCCCGTCCCGCTTTGAGACCACCCGGGCCCGGACGGGGACCCGGACTGAGCCGGCCCCCCGGACCCGGACTGGGAAGAGCCGGTTCCCGACTGCACGGGCCACCCGGCGCTAGACTGGGAAGAGCCGGTTCCCGACTGCACGGGCCACCCGGCGCTAGACTGGGAAGAGCCGGTTCCCCATTGAGAAGACCAGCTGGTTCCCGTTTGCGAAGACCACTCCTTTCCGGAGCCGCTGGAGCCGCTGGAACCGCTGGAGCCGCTGGAGCCGCTGGAGCCACTGGTGCCGCTGGAGCCACTAGAACCGCTGGAACCACTAGAACCGCTGGAACCACTGGAACCACTCGATCCGCTGGAACCACTCGATCCGCTGGAACCACTCGATCCGCTGGAGCCGCTGGAACCGCTGGAACCGCTGGAACCACTGGAGCTGCCAATCCGCGGCTTGCAGAGGGCAGCAAGGGCGGGTGAGGAGATGCGAGAGGGATCTTTGCAAGGGTCCAAGACGGAACTGATGCTCTTAGACAGAATTCCTGAAAAAGGACAGAAAGGCGAGTTGGACCCCCGGTGGCTTTTCACGTTCGATCAGTCCCCCCCATCTCCTATCCCATCTAGCCTCTCCCCTAGTTTTCCTAGAACTGCTCAGGCTCTGTGTTATGTGTGTGAGAGAGGATGTTTTTCTTGCTGAATTGTACTTTCCAAGCGCTTAGTACTGTGCTCCGAAATACGACCGAAGGACTGTGTAAGTGGGGGTGTAGGAGGTGGTACAGGGGAGAGTGACAATGCTCGTGAGAGAGGAGAGAGTATGATAGTGTATGTGCGGGGGAGGTGGGGGGGGTGAGAAGAGGTGTGGGTGAGAAAGCATGTGTGTACGCATGAGGGAGTGAGAATGTGTGTGTGCGGGTGCATGAGGGAGAGAGAGAATGTGTGCTTGTGCATGAGAGAATGTGTAAGTGCATGTGAGAGAGAGAATGTGTATGTTTGTGTGCATGAGAGAGTGTGTGTGTGTGAGAGAGAGAGAGAGAAAACGTGTCTGAGTGTGTATGTGTGGGAGGAGGTATGGGTGAGGAAAGTTTGTGTTTATGCATATACTGTGTGCGTGAGAGAGAATGTTAACTGTGAATGGACGTGTAGGAGGAGGTATGAGTGAGAAAGCTGTGAGTATGTGTGTGCGTGTGCTGGTTCTTACTCAGGGAGACAGAAAGAGAGCGAAAGCAAGAAATAAAAATGGAAAGAGACCGGGAGAAAGAGGTCAAGGGAGGCTTGGAGAGAGTCGGGAATCTGGGTCAAGCAGATGAGTCAGGGTTCGGATGGCGGCAGTATGGAACCCGAATAGTGGCCATCTCTCAGCCCCTGCACCCTCCCTTGTCCCTCCAGGAAGTTCTCCCCGGCTCCCATCCCAGGCCCCCTTCCCCAGAGACGGGGCCGGGAGCCGGCGGGGGCCACCCAGGGGACAGAGCCCAGAACGGGGATGGGGGCGTCTGGCTATTGCTTCAGAAACCTGCCGGAACCAGCTGGGCCGGGCACCCCTCCCTCGGTCACCCCGACTCTCACACCCCGAAACCTCCCCCTCAGCCTGGTAAAGTCCCCTCCCCCGTGACTGGCATCCTACTGCTCTCCACCCAGGACCCAGCACCAAGCTCTCCCTCCTCCCCATGCCCAGTCTCTCCTCCCCATGCCCAGTCTCTCCTCCCCACACCCAGCTCTCCTTCCGCCTCACACTCACCTTTCTCCTCTCCTCCCACCCAGCTCCCCTTCCTCCCCACCCACAGTTCTCCCTCCTCCCCACCCACAGTTCTCCCTCCTCCCCACACCCAGCTCTCCTTCCTCCCCACACCCAGCTCTCTCTCCTCTCTACGCCCAGTCTCCCTCCACCTCACACCTAGCTCTCCTTCCCCACCACCTGCAGCTCTCCCGCCTTCTCACACTCAGCTCCTTCTCTCCCCACATCCTGCTGTCCTTCCTCCCCACACCCAGTTCACCCTCCTCCCCAGACTCAGCTCTCCCTTCTCTGGGTCCCTCTCCTTTCCCTGAACTTAAACAACCTGTTCTCTAGTTCCCAACTCTTCCTTCCCAGAACCTAGGAATCCATCCATCCCCCATATCCCCCATGTAGCCTCCCTCTCACAAGCCCCTCCTCTTCTGAACCCCAGACTTGGCTTCTCCCTGCCATCTCCTGCTCTTTCCTGGGGTGCTCCCTGGTTCTCACCTCTCCCCATGACAGGTGGCCAATTCCCTCTCTAGGCTTCCCCTCTACCGAGAACCCCCTTCTCTATAGCAACCCTCTGGCCCCCACAACTCCATGGCACTTCCTCTTTGTCATCCCAGGCCCCCAGACTCTGTCCTTAACTCAGTTTCTCCATTGTCCTCCATTTTCCCTCCCTCTGGGGGGGGGGGGGCTCCTTCTAAGTTCTCCACAGGCTCCCTAATTCTCCCCACCCGACAGATCTCTCTTTCCCTCAACATGGGGTGTCAAAGATACCCCCCTAACTGGTCGGTGCCCCGTGTCCCCTATCATTCAAATCCCCCAACCCCCAATAGACTGGAGGCTCCTTAAGGGTAGGGATCATGTCTATGAACTCTGTTGGATGGTACTTTGCCAAGTGCCTAGTCTGGTGCTTTGCATACAATAATCGCTCAATAAATACCATTGAATGCTTAACTCATTACTTGATTCCCCCTCTCCAGCTCCCTTGATGCCCCAATCACTCTCCGGAACCCTATCTCTTTTCTCTCCCGAAGCTCCTCTTCTCCTCCTACCTTCTCATGCCCCCCGCCAAATGCCCCTCCCCTCTGGGTAGCTCCCTCTCTTCCCCCATTGCCCACCCAGCCACCTGAGGGACCCTAATTTTCTTTCTCTTCCTCCCCCAGGAAGTAGGCCTTGGCCCCCCAAATCAACCAATCAGTGGTATTTATTGAGCGCTCCCTATGTTCAGAGCAGTGTGCTGAGCTTCCAGTCAAACCCTCCATCCTCCCAGAATCCAGGAGGGCAGGGCCCCAGCATCTATCTCTGAGTCTCTGCAGAGCGGCCCCTCTGGCCCCCTTCTCTCCCGGGCCCCCCCCAGGGCCCACCCTAGCCTCCCAGCCAGGGTCCCTCTGAGCCAGTCCCGTCGCCCTCTGTCCCTCCACCCTCCATCCTCTCCAAGCCCCCCGACCCCCAACTACCTGGCAGCAGGAGACCAATCACCAGCAACAGGAGGACGGTGTGCCCCCCAACAAGCCCGCTCCGGGGTCCCCGTGCCCGGCCCATCTTGGACAATGGGGTTGGAAGCGGGCGTCTGGACTGAAACTCGGGGTGTCCGGGGCCCTTTATGAGCGGGGCCGGGACATTCCCTGGGCACGAGTCAGCCGAGGGGGCGGGCCGGGGCCGGGCCAGGCCGGGGCCGGGGCCCGGGGCCCGGCGGGGATTTGGCGGGGCGGGCTGGGCCGGGCCAGGCCGGGCTAATCGCCCATGTACATCTGCCAGCTCAGCGGGAGGTGGGGGGGGCGGGCGGGCCGGGAGGACCAGGGCCGGACTGGCCCCAAACAATTCCTCCGGACTGACTCTCCCGCCCCTGGCACCTGGAGTTGCCCAATCCAGACTCAGCCGGGACTCCCGGGCCCCCCACTCCTACGAACAACCCCCGGCCCTCCCATCATCTCCCCAGCCTGTCGCTCTCCCCACTCTCCCCTGTGGCCAGGTGTCCCGCTAGTGTTTGCTAAGAGCTCCGTTTGTGAGGAACCCTGTACTAAGCGCTGGGGAATGCACCATCACCATCAGCAGATCTGAACCAGTCCCTGCGCCAACATGGGGCTCACCGTCTAAGGGGAAGGGAGAACAAGAACAAGAACATTTTCAGATGGAAGAACAGAGGCCCCGGTAAGTGAAATGACTTGCCCAAGGTTTTGCAGCAAAACGAATGGTGGAGCTGGGATTAGAACCCAGGTCCCATCATTTCCGGGCGTAGGCTCTGTCTGCTCGTTCCCACCACCGATTCCAGGCCACTGCTCCATCCCACAGCTCCATCTCAGGCCCTTCTACCGTTGGGCCCTGTGCCCTATTCCCTCTGTAGCCCCTCCTCCTGGGCCTCCCCAACCTCTTGCCTCCAGTCGTGGCCCCTGGGGGAATGGGGACCCATGGGGGAGAGTGGGAACTGGGACCAGAGGGACCAGGCACCGGGCAGCAGGATGCCTGAGTCCCATTTGCTGTTCCATCTCCCTTTCCAGTTTGGGGTGGATCCATTTCCAATCTCCTCCACCCAACCTCCCCGTGAAGCTGACCCGGGTCCACGCCTCTCACTGTGGCCTGGGGAGGCGGGGGGAAACTGAGGCATGGAGCGGGGACTCTCGGGAGCCTTATCCCAAGAGGGTCACCACCAGCATAGACCCTTCCAGGACCGAGGGGAGCTCGGCCTCCTTCCCCAGCCCTGTTTCTCCCCAGCCAGGGTCCCCTCGCCCAGGTCCCCTGCCAGGCCCGGCCCGGGGTTCCGCTCCCATCCACAGGGTCTCTCAGCCGTGGCGAGCAGAAATTGGCTGCTCTGCTGGGCAATGCCCCACCTCCCCTAATTAGCCTCATTAGCCTCTTGCTCACAGCCCGGTCTCAGGGCCACACAGCAGGAGGGGCTGCTGGGACAGGGACAGGGACAGATGAGTAACTGAGGAACAGCAGGGCCCCTCCCAGGAGGACCTCACCGTCAAGACCGGCCTTCCCTGCCTTTTCCAGGCCAACTCTCTCCGCGGGACCCAGAAGCCTGGGGCTCCTCCCCCAGGGACCTGAACTTTCAGTCTCTCTGCCCCCTGGCTCTCCCCTCCCAGCCCCCACTCTCCCTCCCTACTCCACTAAACAACCAGCTCCTCGAGAACAGGTTCCGTGTCTACTGACTCTGTGGTATTGTTCTATCCCAAGTGGCCGGTACAGGGCCCGGCACACAGTAAGTGCTCAATAAATGCCACTGATTGATTCATTCAGGGGTGGTGTCTATCGACTCTGCTATGTCGTACTCTCTCAAGTACTTAGTACAGTGCTCTGCAAAGACCAATAAAGACCAATGACTGATTGATTAACTGATTAATTACTCACACCCCTCAGGAACCCAAGTTCCCATCCCAGGATCTGAGAATCAATCAGTGGTACTTGTTGAGTGCTTACTGTGTAGAGAGCACCATACTAAGCGCTTGGGAGAGTACAATATACCAGAGTGGGTAGACAAGTTCCCTTCCCACAAGGAGTTTACAGTCTAGAGGGGGAGACCGATAGTAAAACAAATGATGGATATGGGCATGAGCGTTATGGGGCTGAGGGTGGGGTGAATACAGGGTACAGATCCAAGCGTAAGGGTGATGCAGTATGGAGAGGGAGTGGGGGAGATGAGGGCTTAGACTGTGAAGGCCTCTTGGAGGAGATGGGATTTTAGGAGGGCTTTGTAGGTGGGGAGAGCAGTAGTCTATCAGAGGAGGAAAGGCTTCCATTACATAAGGGTGGAGAATCGGCCGTGGGAGAGTGACATGGTGGCCCAGTTCATGGGGGTCCCCCCTTCCCTGCCGGCACCCGGCTTAATCCTTAAGGCTGTGGGGGAGGAGAGACCAAGCCCTTGAACTCCCCCGCCTCTTGCTCATTCCACACGTGCTCTGCAGCTGCCTGTGCTGTCATCTGGCTGGCTTCACCTGTTAATCATTTGTCGGACCCTCTGACTTAGTCTCCCAGTCTCCCGCCTTCTCTGTTTAGCTCTAGGGCTCGGCCTTTGTGGATTTCCTCTGCCTTCAGTGGTATTTACTGAGCACCTACTGTGTACAGAGCATTGTACTAAGCGCTTGGAAGAGCGAGCTCCAGGTGCCGGTGGATGTGGAGTTCCTCCAGCGGCTGAGGTAAGGACCCCCGGAGCTGGAGGTCGGACAGGAGCAATCTTGGGGGCCCTCATTCCTCTGGGGGGGGGGGGAGGGAGGCTTGGTGTGACGGGGGGATTGTAGGAAATAACAAGGAGACCAGTTGCTCCCCAAGAGTCCAGCGCAAACCCAGGTGGCCAGAGCTGAGAGACGTGAGCTGAGAACAAATCTCCCTGGGGCTGAATGACTGAGAAGGGACTGTGGAGACTTCAGGGGAGGGAGAGAGACAGAGTGAGAGCGAGACAGAGAGAGGGATGGGCAGAAAGACACAGAGAGGAAGAGGGAGGGGCACACAAAAAAAGAGAGAAGGAAGTAGAGAAGGGAGGGAGACAGAGAGGGAGAGGTGGCGAGAGATGGATGGAGAGGGAGAGGCAGAGAGAAAGGGAGAGACAGGGAAAGGGACGAGAGAGAGAAAGAGATGGGGAGGCCTGAAGAACTGAAAGAGTTGGAGGACTCCTTGGGTGAGTGGCATGGCCTGACCGAAAAAGCCCAGAATAGGGAGTCTGGACACCTGGGTTCTTATTCCGGCTCTGCCACTTCCCTGCTGTGTGACCTTGGGCAAATCGCTCTGCTACTCTATGCCTCCTTCACCTCACTGTAAAATGGGGATTCACTGCCTGTTCTCCTTCCTACTTAGACTGTGAGCTCCATGTGTGTGGCTCAGTGGAAAGAGCCTGGGCTTGGGAGTCAGAGGTCATGGGTTCGAATCCCAGCTCTGCCTCTTGTCAGCTGTGTGACTGTGGGCAAGTCACTTCACTTCTCTGTGCTTCAGTTATCTCGTCTGTAAAATGGGGATGAAGACTGTGAGCCTCAAGTGGGACAACCTGATTACCTTGTATCTACCTCAGTGCATAGAACAGTGCTCTGCACATAGTAAGCACTTAACAAATGCCAACATTATTATGTGGGTCAGGGTCTGTGTCTGATCTGGTTATCTGAATCTACCCCAGCACTTAAATACCAGATGATGATCATTATTATTATTATTATTATTATTATCATTAGAAGGTGTGGAATGGGCTCCAACAGAGTGTCTCTGGTTCACTGTCTGATCCGGGGAGGGGCGAGGAGGGGGATGGGGAGGAAGACTGCCTGCTGGCTCTTCCAATCCCAGGGTGAGCTGGGATCCCCACCCTGCTCCATCCTCATGGTGTCACGCTCTCCTGTAGGAAAGGTCCTCAAGAGCTTGTGGTTTTGGGTGGATCCCTGGCATTCCTAAAGCACTGAGGATGGAAGACTGGAACAGTGCCCCGATCCTCTTCTGGCCCGGGCAGTCCTTGGACAAGGATGGGAGACTGGAATGGTAACCGGACCCTCTCCTGGGCCGGGCAGGCAGTCCTCGGCCTTGGGGAATCATCCGCTGAGCTTTCTCTGGACTGGCTCTGGGCTCAGATTTCAGGCAGAAGGGGTAAAAGTGGTGGCCAGAATGTAGCAAAGGGGCTGGGCTCTGCGGGAATCAATCAATCAACTGTCATTACTGAGCACTTATTGTGTGCAGAACATTGTTCTAAGTGCTAAGTTCTAAGAGAGTATAATACAACAGAGTCGGTAGATATGATCCGTACCCACAAGGAGCTTACAGTTGATGAAATCTTGAATCATTATTGTTATGGTTCTTGTTAAGCACTTACTTTCTGCCAAGCACTGTATCTTGCAGTGGGATAGATGGTAACTGTGGTATTTAAGTGCTTCCTATGTATTAAGCACTCTACTAAGCATTAGGGTAGATACAAGTTCATCAGGTCCATATGGAGATGCCATGTAGGAAGGAGAATAGGTATTGAGTCCCCATTTTAGTCTTGGGGAAACTGAGGTTCAGAGAAGTGAAATGACATACCCAAGGTCACTGCAGATAAGAGGCAGAGACACGATTCAAACCCAGGTCCCCTGCCTCCCAGGCCCAGGCTCTTCCCCACAAGACCAAGCTGCTTCTCCAAGACAATCAGGTTGGACACAGTTCCTGCCCCGCATGGTGTTCACAGTCCAAGTCAACCTTATGATCTCGGAGGACATACTTTGGTCAGTCAGAAGGGCCATTAGCTGCCTATTAGGTGAGAAGTGAGGGAGGAAGTTGAAATTTCCAAATGATGCTTGAAGATGCCTCACGTCTTCTGGGTGACATGTCTGCTTGTGCAAGTCACTTCACTTCTCTGGGTCTCTTCTGTAAAATGGAGATTAAGAAGATTATGTCCAACCTGATTTGCTTGTATCTACCCCAGCCCTTAGTACAGTTCCTGGGCACATAGTGAGCACTGGGGTAGAAAATTGAAGTGACTTGCCCAAGATCATGCAGCAGGTAAGTGGTGGGGCCAGGAATAGAACCCAGATCTTCTGACTCCCAGGCCTGGGCTCTACCCACCAGACCGACACCGCTTCATCTGCAAACCTGGATGGAGCCTGTATGTATACAACACGATGCGTCCTGAGAGGTGTGTTAAGGCAAGCTCAGACACTGTATATTTAAGCACCGCCGCCTCCCCCAAAGCCAACTGAGTAGTTTCCTGTTTCCCCAGGCCGATGGCTCTGGGGTGGCTGGACCGGCTCCAGGTGACCCTTGGCTCCTCCCCGGTTTCCACAGGTGATCCGATGGGAGGAGTGTTGGGAGAGAGGATCCAGAGTCAAAATGATCTGGGTTCTAATCCCAGCCCTGCCACTTGTCTCCTAATTGACCTTGGGCAAGTCACTTAACTTGTCTGGGCCTCAGTTCCCTCATTTGTAAAATGTGGATTAAGACTGGGAGCCCCATGTGGGAAAGGGACTGTTTCCAATATGATTAGCTTGTATCTACCCCAGCGCTTAGTACAGTGCCTGGCACCTAGTAAGTGCTTAACAAATACCATTAAAAAAAAGGTCAGGGGCTGGGGTATAGATTGACTCAAGCAGCTTGACACTTCCGATGACTTGGGGGAGACAGATCCCTTCAACCCCTTCAAAGGATTGGGCCTGGGTTCCATGAGTCCAGCAGTCTGGTTCGGTTCAGGAGCCTTGGGGGGTCTCCCAGGTTAGCCAGCCCCCTTCCTCCTCTTCCCCTCAGCCCCCACCCCACCTCTCTGGTGTTCTTGGGTTTGGGGTGACCCAGAGTGACCCACTCCTGAGGGAGACCACTGGACCCTTGCCCCCTCCCCTATCCTAGAGTAACCCCCTATATTGGGGATAAATAATAATAATTATGGTGCTTGTTAAGTGCTTACTGTGTGCCAAGCACTCTTCTAAGCACTGGGGTAGATACAAATTAATCAAGTTGGACACGGTCCCTGTCCCACTGAGGGCTCACACTCTTAATCCCCATTTTACAGATGAGGTAACCGAGGCCCAGAGGAATTAAGGGATTTGCCCAAGGTCACACAGCAGACATGAAGTCGGAAAGAGACCCCTGGAAGAGACCACATCCTGGGAAAGCGAGGGACAACTTTTCATTTTGGGTGGGGGAGTCGGGGGAGAGGAGGAAGATTCATTCATTCATTCTATTGTATTTACTGAGTGCTTAACTGTGTGCAGAACACTGTACTAAGCTCTTAGAATGTACAATTCGGCAACAGATAGAGATAATCCCTGCCCAACAACGGGCTCACAAGACGTGGGGGGGGGGGGTGTTCTAGAGGTGCAGAGCAAACAGGATCAATCAATCAATCAATAGGATTTATTGAGTGCTCAGTCTTTTCAGTTGACATTGGAAACCTCCGGGCACCTCAAGCGTCTGTGCCTCGGATGGAGGGTGGGGGGAGGGGGGAGCTCTCCCCTCCCCCAGTTCCCCGTCAGTGATCCTGAGACGACCCCCCACCCCAGGGAGGGTCCGAGGGAGGGGCAGGTGCTGAGGGGACGGATCCCGGACCTGAAAGTCGAGGACTTGGTTTCTCATCCCGGCTCCTCCACTCGCCTGGGGTGTGACCTTGGGCAACTCGCTTCACTTCTCTGGGCCCCAGTTTCCTCATCTGTAAACCGTAAACAGTGTCCTCAGTTTCCAAGCGCTTAGTACAGTGCTCTGCACATAGTACGCGCTCGATAAATACTATTGAATAAATTAATCTGTAAAGGGGGTGTGTGTGAAATCGTCGACTGTGAGCCCCACGTGGGACAGGGACCGCGTCCGGCTTGATTATCCGGTGTCTCTCCCAGGGTTCAGTACAGGACTTGGCACAGAGTACGCGCTTAACAAATACCACAGTTCTTACTATTATTATTACTAGAGAGAAGGGGTGGGGGCGGGCCGGAGGAGCAGGATGCCTGGGTCCGGGGGGAGAGAAGGGGCGTGTCAAATGAAAACCAGTCCGTCTTTTCCAGCCGCGGCTCACGTCAGACCAGACCTCGGACTCGCGTCGGTCTCGTGAGGAGTTAAATCCAGAGCCGGCAATTAGATTTAAAAGAAAGAATAATATTTTCTCCCCTCTCCGCCCGGGCTACCCGAGACAGCTTCGGGTTTGGCAGTCAGGGTAATTAGGAAGAGATCAACACTCCTATTGTTGTCATTATTACTTTATTATTATTCACGCTCAGTCAGAGGTACGCAGGCCTCTCCCTCCCCCCTCTCCGGGGAAAATGGGGTGCGGGGGAGGGAGGGGAGTTCAGAGATTCTGTTCCTGGCTCCGCCACTTGTCTGTCCGTGTCACCCTGGGCCAGTCACTCGACTTCTGTGTGCCTCAATTACTTCCCCTGTGAAATGGGGATTAAGAGCGTGAGCCCCAAGTGGAACATGGATTGGGTCCAACCTGGTTAGCGTGGATCTATCCCGGCGCTTAGTACAGTGCTTGGCACATTGTGAGTGCTCATCAAATACCATTAAAAAAAAAAAGTGCGGAAAGGAGGGCACATCCCGGTCGCGCTGTGTTGGGAAGGGACTTGTTTAGGATACCTTCCAGGGATTGGTGGGAAGGTCATTGGGGGTGGGGCGAGGGAAGACTGCCCCCACCCCGAACTTCTGCCCTACTTAACTCAGAGCTCAGCATCTCCGGGATCAATCAACCGGTTGTATTAATTGAACGCTTACTGGTGCAGAACACTGGACAGACCGCTTGGGAGACTACCGTAGAAGTGATAGGCACGAACGTCGCCCTCAAGGATCAGTCAATCCAAGGTATTTATTGATGACTGCTTACTGGTGCAGAGCACTGGGCTAAGCACTTGGGAGAGGACAAGAGAGGGAATAGACAGGATCCTTGCCCTCAACTATCAATCAGTCAGTCAACCGTATCTACTGAGCGCTTACTGTGTGCAGAGCACTGGGCTAAGCGCTTGGGAATGTACGATACAACAGAATTGGCAGATACGCTCCTGCCTACAGGTAATCGGTACTATAGATTTACAGTACTTATTGAGCACGTACTGTGTGCCGAGCACTGTACTAAGCTCCTGGGAGAGAACAATATAACAGACACACTCACTGCGCACAACGATCTTACAGGCTGTGAGCCTGTTGTGGGGCGGGGATTGTCTCTATCTGTTGCCGAATTGTCCTTTCCGAGCGCTTAGTACAGTGCTCTGCACACAGTAAGAGCGCAATCAAAACGATTGAATGAATGAATGGTCGTCGCTGGCTGCCGGATAATCGGGCCGTCGGAGCCCTCCGGATAAGCGCGCCTCGGGGCCATTCCTGTCTCCGGGGCGCCCTCTTCTGGCAGCAAGGGAGCCCTGCAGTCTAACAAAGGCTCCCCCCCCCCCGCCCCCCGCGCCCAGCTCACAATAATAATAATGTTGGTATTTGTTAAGCGCTTATTATGTGCAGAGCACTGTTCTAAGCGCTGGGGGAGATACAGGGTCATCAGGTTGTCCCACGTGAGGCTCACAGTCTTCATCCCCATTTTACAGATGAGGGAACTGAGGCGCAGAGAAGTGAAGTGACTTGCCCAGAGTCACACAGCTGACCAGTGGCAGAGCTCAATCAATCAATAGTATTTTTTGAGCACTTACTGCGTGCAGAGCACTGCACTAAGCGCTTGGGAGAGTACGATATAATAGAGTTGGTAGACATGCCTCTGCACACTAGGAGCTCACGGTGGAATCAATTAATCAATGAAAGAAGCCATGTGGCCTAGCGGATAGAGCCGAGGCCTGGGAGCCTGCGGGACCTGGGTTCTAATCTCGGCTCTGCTGCTTGTCTTCTGGTGACCTTCACTTGAAGTGACTCACTTGTCTTCAGTTCCCTCATCTGTAAAATGGAGATTAAAACTGTGAGTCCCGTGTGGGACTTGGACTGTGTCCAACCTGCTTAGCTTGTATCTACCCAAAGGCTTAATACAGTGCCTGGCACATAGTAAACACTTAACAAATATCATTAAAAAAATTAATTGTATTTATTGAGCGCTTACTATATGCAGAGTACTGTACAAATACTTGAGGGAGTACAATGTTCTCAGACCTCAAGAAGCTTAAAGTCAGTTCATTCATTCATTCAGTAGTATTTATTGAGCGCACACTGTGTGCAGAGCACTGTAGTAAGCGCTTGGAAAGTACAGTTCAGTAATAAAGAGAGAGACCGGGCTTACAGTCTAGAAGGGGTATCAGATATCAAAACAGGCATCAACAGGGGAGAAAGATGTATTTTTTTTTGCATCCTTAACTCATTTCCTCTGTCCCCCTTGTTCCTGGTCGCTCCATCTTGGCTCACCACAGGGCAACTGTTGGGATACCCTGCTTTGGTCCCTTCTATTCCCATCTCCCCCTCGCTCTGCTCCTCCATCGCCAACCAACTCACCGTACCTCCAACTCATCTCTCTCACCGTCAACCCCTCGCCCACAACCTCCCTCTGGCCTGAAACGCCCTCCCTCTTCATAGCACACAGATCACAGTTCTCCCCGACTTCATAGCCGTATTAAAATCCCATCTCCTCCAAGAGGCCTTCCCCGACTAAGCCTTCATTTCCTCTTCTCCCATTCCCTTCTGCATCGCCCTTACTCTTGGATCTGTACCCTTTATTCACCCCACCCTCGGCCCCGCTGCATTTATGCCTATATCATTTATTTTAATGTCCGTCTCCCCCTCTATATTGTAAAGCCCTTTGTGGACATGTGTACCAACTCTCTTGTAGTGTACTCTCCCAAGCCCTTAGCACAGTGCTCAGCGCTCAGTAAGTGCTCAATAAATACCATAGATTGATCAATCTCCTGCCCAGGGCAGCAGCACTGAAGTGAACAAAGATTCAAGGGCTTGAAGATTGGCATTGTTCCCAGACTACATTGCTCTTGATCCTGTCTGGCTACTTCAAGGAGAGGATGGGCCAAGACCAACTGAGCCTCTAGCCTCGGGCCAGAAAGCTCCCAGTGAGTGGCCAGTGAGCCTTCAGTGAGATTCCAGTGAGCTGTCAGTGAGCTGTCAATAAAAATTTTTGTTTCATGGTATTTGTTAAGCACTCATTGTGTATCAGGCACTCTACTAAGCACTCACTATTTGCCAGGCACTGTACTAAACAATGGATAGATTTAAGCTAATGAAGTGACTTGCTCGAGGTCACAGAGCAGAAAAGTGTCAGAACTGGGACTAGAACCCAGATCCTTCTGACTCTCAGGCTCAGGCTCTATCCATTCAGCCATTGCTTTTTTCATTCATTCCGTCGCATTTATTGAGTGCTTACTGTGTGCCGAGTACTGTACTAAGTGCTTGGAAAGTACAGTTCAGCAACAAATAGAGACAATTCCTACCCAACAGCGGGCTCGCAGTCTAGAAACGGGTTCACACTCTGCAGCCAGTGATCACCCAGTGAATTTCCAATGATCTGCCAGGGAGCTCCCAGGGAACTACCAATGAGCTGTCAGTGAGCTGTCCCCCTCCCAACCCTTGCAACTGCTCATAAGCTTGTACCCACCTGCCCCTGGGTTCCCCTTCCCTGCCCTGGCACTGTTCTAAGCACTGGGGTAGATACAAGCTAATCGGGTTGAACACAGTCCATGTCCCACTTGGGGCTCGCAGTCTTCACCCCCATTTTACAGATGAAGGAACCGAGGTCCAGAGAAGTGAAGTGACTTGTCCAAGGTTGCGCAGAAGACAAGCAGCGGACCTAGGATTAGAACCTGGATCTGTCCACTAGGCCATGCACTGTATCTCCCCTAGTAAGCATTTAGCAAAGATCACAATTATAATCATCATTCTAGACTGTAACCTTGTTATGGGCAGGAAACCTGTCTACCGGCTCTTTGCGTTCAATTCAGTTCATTCATATTTATTGAGTGCTTACTGTGTGCAGAGCACTGTAGTAAGCGCTTGGGAGAGTGCAATAAAACAATAAACAGACATATTCCCAACCCACAATGAGCTTACAGTCTAGAGCAAAGGAGTCAGATATTAATACAAATAAATTTCAGATAGGACATAAGTACTGTGAGGCTAGGAAAGGGGAAGAACCAATGGAGCAAATTAGGGCTATACAGAAGGGAGTGGGAGAAGAGAAAAGGGAGGACTTAATCTGGGAAGGCCTCTTGGAGGAGATGTGCCTCAATAAGGTTTTGTAATTGAGGAGATTCATTGTCCGATTTGAGGAAGGAGGATGTTCCAGGCCAGAGGCAGGGTGTGGGCGAGGGGTTGGTGGCGAGATAGATGAGACTGTGGCAGAATGAGAAGGTTAGCGCTAGAGGAATGAAGTGTTTGGGCTCCATTGTAGAAGAAGATTAAGTAGCGAGGTACTCTCCCAAATGCTTAATAAAGTGTCCTGCACATTGTAATCATTCAATAAATATCAATTAATTGAGTACACTCTCTTTAGACTGTAAGTTCCATGTGGGCCGGTAATGTGCTTACTAATCAGGTTTTATTATACTCTCCCAGTCATTTAGCACAGTGCTCAGCACACTGTAAGCACTCAGTAAATGTCACTGATGGATTACTGTGGCTAGGGCTGAGAAGCTCTAAGGGCAAAGGGAACTTTTTTTCCTCTCTTTCCCTTTCCACTTCTCTCCTCAGTCTCTTTCCTCAAGACTGCAAGCTCGCTGTGGGCAGATAATGTGTTACATTATTGTGTTGTACTCCCCCAAGAGCTTAGTACAGTGCTCTGCCCACAGTAAATGCTCAGTAAATGTGATTCATTGATTGTTTGGTTCTCCAGCCAGTTTTCCCATCTTCTACCCCTCCAGGTCCCCCCACTATTTACAACTCAGCCTCCGGTTCAACCTCTATTCCCCCAAATAATGCCATTTTTTTTTTCTTTTCCCATGCTTGGTCGCGTGGAATCCAACAGCCGCAAAACCAGCTGGTCGGCTATGTAAACATTTTACGTGCGGTGTGTAAAACAATCTAATGAGCAAACCTGGATTAAATTCCTTGTGACGTACAAAAAGATGTGACCTGGGCCATGCATCACTTAATCCGGTTTATGAGCCAGGAGAGGCAGCTCTGACCTCATATAGTATCCGGAATCTTCCGGTTTGCAGGATTCTGCAGAATTCCTTCTCTAGGGAAGTGAAATGGGATCTGGTAGACACAGATGTGTCTGTTTAGAGAACCAGGCTCTAAAACCCTAACAGAATGAATAAGCTCCCCCACCCTCCTGACCTACCCTGGGGGCTCCCTCTCTCTTCAGCCCCCCCTCCCACCTCCTTGGGGCAAATCTCAAGGAAAAGCAGTGTGGCCTAGTGGAAAGAACCCGGGCCTGGAAGTCAGGAGGACCTTGGTTCATTCATTCATTCATTCATTCATTCAATAGTATTTATTGAGCGCTTACTATGTGCAGAGCACTGTACTAAGCACTTGGAATGAACAAGTCGGCAACAGATAGAGACAGTCCCTGCCGTTTGATGGGCTTACGGTCTAATCGGGGGAGACGGACAGACAAGAACAATGGCAATAAATAGAGTCGAGGGGAAGAACATCTCGTAAAAACCAATGGCAACTAAATAGAATCGAGGCGATGTACATTTCATTAACAAAATAAATAAGGTAATGAAAATATATACATTTGAGCAGACAAGTACAGTGCTGAGGGGATGGGAAGAGAGAGGGGCAGGAGCAGAGGGAAATGGGGGGAAAAGAGGGTTAAGCTGCGGAGAGGTGAAGAGGGGGACGGTAGAGGGAGTAGAGGGAGAAGGGGAGCTCAGTCTGGGAAGGCCTCTTGGAGGAGGTGAGTTTTAAGTAAGGTTTTGAAGAGGGGAAGAGAATCAGTTTGGAGGAGGTGAGGAGGGAGGGCATTCCAGGACCGCGGGAGGAAGTGGCCCGGGGGTCGACGGCGGGATGGGCGAGACCGAGGGACGGTGAGGAGGTGGGCGGCGGAGGAGTGGAGCGTGCGGGGTAGGCAGTAGAAAGAGAGAAGGGAGGAGAGGTAGGAAGGGGCAAGGTGATGGAGAGCCTTGAAGCCTAGAGTGAGGAGTTTTTGTTTGGAGCGGAGGTCGATAGGCAACCACTGGAGTTGTTTAAGAAGGGGAGTGACATGCCCAGATCGTTTCTGCAAGAAGATGAGCCGGGCAGCGCAGTGAAGGATAGACTGGAGTGGGGCGAGAGAGGAGGAAGGGAGATCAGAGAGAAGGCTGACACAGTAGTCTATCTGGGATATAACGAGAGCCTGTAGCAATAAGGTAGCCGTTCTAATCCCTACTCTGCCACTTGTCTGCTGTGTGACCTTGAGTGAGGCACTTGACTTCTCTTGGCCTCATTTACTTCATCTGTAAAATGGGGATTAAGCCTGGAAGCCCCATGTGGGACATGGACTGTGTTCAACCTGATTAGCTTGTATCTACCCCAGTGCTTAGTACAGTACCTGGCACATAGAAAGCACTTAATAAATACAAAAAAAAAAAAAAGGATCTTAGAGTCCACAGATGAGCCTGGTGATCAGAGATCTCTCTCCCCTTTAGACTGAGACCCACATGGGCCCGGAGCTGTGTCTGCCTTGATTATCTTGTATCTACCCCAGTTCTTATCACAGGATTCGGCTCATAATAAGCATTTAACAAATATCATTGTTGCTGTTGTTATTATTATTATTGTTGTTGTTATTTTCATTATTAGGCCTGGATGATCCTGACTGTGATCAGCCTTCCCCTAGCTGCCTCTCAACTCTCCCCGTCTTTCCCCTTCTCATGCTCTCCCTCTCCCCCCTCACCCTTCCCCCTGTCCCCTCCCCCTTTCTCATCCCTCCTTGTCCTCCCCCTTCCTCATCCTCCCCATCTCTCCTGTTTCCTCCCCGGCTCTCCCCACCTCTTCTTCCCCCTTTTCCCTTCATGATCTTCCCCCTCAATTAATCAATCATTCATATTTACTGGGCACTTACTTTGCACAGACCACTGTATTAAGAGCTTGGGGAAATCCAATATAACAGAGTTGGTAGACATGTTCCCTGGGCCCCTCTTCCTCCTCCCCTCCCCTCCTGGTTCTCCCCCTCTCTCCCCTGCTCGTTCTTCCCGCCCCACCCGCTCACACTCCATCCTCCCCTTCTCTCCCCTCAGCTTTCTCCCCAACCTGCAAACGCTCCACACTTTTTCAAAGTCCCTAGCCAGGGTTAAGGCTTGAGGTTTGAGGCTCTGGCCTGTGGTCACCCCAGCCCAGCTCAGCTGAGGCTGTCACTCCATAGATTTCTGAGGGGCGGGGGGGGGTCTCACCAGGGAGAAGCTGTCTGCTGAGAGTGAGGGCTGAGGTCTGGGGGTCCCGAGGGGAGGCTGACTGTGGGATGGGGGCGTCAGGCCATCTCGTTTCTGAGTCACCAGAGCCCAAGTCTCTTAGAACAGTGCTTGGCACATGGTAAGCGCTTAACAAATACCATCAGTGTTATTATTATGATTCTACCCTCCTGCCCAAAGTTGGCGGGGGGGGGGGGGAGCGGGACCCCTAACCTTTCAGAGGGGCGGGGCTGTGAGCAGGGCTATGAAACGCCTGGAGATCTCCGGAGGGCGGGGACTGGGAGAGGAAAAAGTCAGGGTGCCAGGGAATGAAGTTTATTGATTTTTATTTTTCGAATTGTTCGGGTGGATGAGGCTCCGACCCCTCCAGCCTGCGGCTCCCAAGGAGACCACCAGCTCGGGGGGAGCTCGAGGAGAGCAGGCTGAAGCGGGTTGAAGCTGAAGGTCGGGGGGGGGGGGTGGGGGGGGCTCTGCAGGGGACGGAGGGGAGGAAAATGGGGCCTCCGGAAGAGCTAGAAAGGCTGGAGGTGGAGACTGGGGTGCCGGAGAGAGATCGGGGTGTCAGGGAGGGAGAAGAGAAGTCCAGAGGTTCGGGGAGGAATCGAGGGACCCAGGCCTGACCGGGGCTTTGGGGCCACTGCTTGAGGGTGGAACTGGGGGTGCCCGGAGGGATTGAAGGTGTCAGGGAGGAGCTGGAGTGCTCAGGGGATCTGAGGGCATGGGGTGGGGGAGCTTGGAGATTTCAGGGGGGGGAGGGACTGTGGGGGAAGTCCCCATCATCTGTATTCCTCTCGAGGAGGGTCGAAGTCCGGCTCGTGTTGGGGGGCGGCATCCATCTCGGGGCCAGGTGGCCACGGGTTCTCGGGTGGTTGGGGTCCGGCGGGCCAGGGGTCGTCGGGGCGTGGCGGCTGGGGTGTGCTGGGCCGTCCGGGGTTGGGGGGCCAGACGCCGGGTTCGGGCAGGCTTCGGCTGGGGCCCGGGGGCGGGGGGTCCTCAAAGATGGGGGGCACACCGGGCCAAGGGTCGCCGGGGATCGGGGGACCCTGGGGCCAGGTGGGGGCGGCTGCCTCCTCGGGGGCGTCGGCCGGTGGCTGGGGCGGGGGGTCCCCACTGCCCGTGATGCCTGGGGGGGCGGGGAGAGAGAAGGGGGTGAGACTGGGGGCCGACACGCAGCGGGCTCTCCCGTACCTGCCCCAAACTCCAAACCCGGCCAGACTCCCTAGCTGCCCCAAACCCCAAAACCGGGCCGCTGCCTCACCTGGCACCCAGAACTGCCCAAGCCCACAGGGCTTCCAACTGCCCCCCAAACCCCCCACCTCGACCCCAAGCTCAACCCTCTAAATCATCCCAGACACTAAACCGCTCCTCCTGCCCCAAGCTCCCCTACCCCAGCCCCTAAAACGGAGTCCCAGAGTCCCCCTCGGACAATTCACCCCCACCCCCACCCCCGGGTAACCCATACCCCAAGACGAGGCTCTCTCCAACTCAGGGACCTTCAGGGAAGCCCTCGAGTCCCTTTCCTCAGAGCCCCTAATTCTCCATCCCCTCCCGCACCCCAAGTTCCATCTCCCAGGTCTCCCAACCCAGATGCTCTCCCGCCTGCAAATGCTCCCCCCTCCGCCACCCCATAGGATACCCCCCCACCCCGATCTCCCCCATTCTCTCCCCAGCTCACCCCCAGCGTGGAGACATAGAACCAGTATTCCCAGTAACTTGAAGTCCAGCATCCTGCCCATCTCTTGTCCCCGGGCGATCCAGGGGGCAGGGATGGGACTGGGGCCTTGGGAGCCCTGACCAGCTTTTATAGGGGCTGGGGGAAGGGCGGGATGGAGCTACGTCGACTGGGGAGGGAGGGGGTGCAAGGAAGGCCCCCAGTGACTCAACTGGTACCGGAACCGGGACGTGACTGGTCGGACCGGTACGGGGAGAAGCCGAGGAGTTTCCACGCTCCATCCGGTGGCATCATCAATTTCAGGTGCCCGGTTTCAAGACCCAGATGCCATTATCCGCCACTCCCGTGCCTTGGACCCTTCTTTCCCCTGCCCGGACCCAGGCGTCCGGCTCCCCCGGGGCCCCAGCTCTCTCGCACGAGCCCCCGCTGTCCTGCAGGGTCCCGGCCCCCTGCTGCACCAGAGGTCGGCCTCTCCCCTCCTCTCCGAGGCCTCTGCCTTTGATCCCTCGCAGGGGCTGGTCGCGGGCCAGGGCTCCGGACGGAACCGCGTGGGGAAGCAGACTAATTATAGGGCCAAGGGGCCAGGTGCCCAGCCCGGCCCGGGGAGGGTCCAGAAGCGCCACGCGTGGAGGGGTCGGAGCCGGGACGCTTCCCTGCGGGTCCTACCGGGGCCGATGGATGGTATTTGTTAAGCGTTTACCCCGAGCTAAACACTGCTCTAAGCACTGAGGTAGACACGGGCTAACGAGGCTGGACAATGTCGCTGTCGCCCAAGGGGCTCCCACTCTAATCAGGAGTCACGGTCTTGAATCCCCATTTTATAGATGAGGAAACTGAAGCCCAAAGAAGCAAAAGTGACTTGACCAAGGTCAAACAGCCGACAAAGCCCCCGCTACTTCTCTCCTCTCTTGGTCTTTGCCACGGGCTCTCCCCTGCATTTTCCACCCCCCCCCCCCCCCCCAGCTCTCCCGCAGATCACGGAAGTAGGGGGCCTCCGCTCTGATTCAGTAGCAACTGGACCGGTACCCAGCAATGGGAGGAGCTCGGGGCAGCCTCGGGATCGTGAGTCAAAAGCAGGAAGAGAACGGAAGAAACTCCTCCCGCCTCAGGCCCTTCGGCCAGCTCAGCCAGGATGGTCAGCTGCCGGGACATTCCCTGAGGTGGAGAAGGGCCGGGGCTACAGAGGAGAAGGCTCTTAAGTCACAGCAGGGTGGCCTGGGACATGGAGACATGTGACATCACGCCCGTTGTGCCGCATCACACGATGATGTCACCGGCACCATCTGGCAGAGGTGCGTAGCTGGGGGCAGAGGTGCGTAGCTGGGGGCGGGGGTGGTCCCCGCCCCCCTTCAAAGCGTGACCTCCCGACGTGTCCCCCCCAGCCACAAAAACTTTGCCCTCCCCGTCCCCCGGAAATATGGCCACGGGCAAACCGGTCCCACACAGAAAGATACCAGACCTCAGGGGTTGACCAACTAGACCCTGGGTGGCGGGGGCCCCCAGAAGTGGGAGAGAAGATTGCCCTCACTCTCCGATGCCACAAAAGCCTTTTATTTGCTACAGAAAAACATGCCCCTGGCACAAACAACCCCGCCTCAGGAACAGTGTCCAACCCCCCAGCCCTCACCCCCTTTGGGGAGGGCAGGTGGAAGTGGGCCTGGGCAACCTCTATCCACTCGTCTTGGGATCCCCTCCTCCCCCTTCCTCCTCCTCTTCCTCCTCCTCCTCCTGGGTGATAGCTGTGCTCAGGCTCTGCAGACCATCCAGAACAGCCACCAAGGATTCTGGGGATGAGAGAATATAAGAAACAACTGGGGTATTTGTTAAGCCCTTACTATGTGCCAAGCACTGTACTAAGCGCTGGGGTGGATCATCAGGTCCCTCATGGGGCTCGCAGTCTGAGTAGCAGGGAAGCGTGGGTTTTGAATCCCCATTTTGCGGATGAGGGAACTGCCAGTGACCCCAAGTGACACAACAGGCAGGTGGTGGAGCCGGGATGAGAACCAGCTGCTCTGACTCCCTGGCCCGGGCTCTTTCCAGCAGGAGCACTGCTTCCCTGAGCCCGTCCCTGTGCCCCGAGGAAGAACTTGGGGCTTCTCAGGCTGGCATCCAGGGACAGCCTGGGAGGAGGTGGGGGAGGGGGACGAAGAAGGGAATGGGGAGTAGAGTCTCCGGCGCTCCAACGTCTACCTTTTGGGGGGGTCCTGGGGCGAGGCCCCACGCTGGGTTCCGTGGGCTCCCCCGAGGCTGGCAGGAGCCTGGGGAGGAAAGTCAGGCGCTGCTGCTTGTAGCGGGAGACAAGTCCCTCCTGGCGCAGGGTATTCTGGTGAAGAAAGGGTTCAACATCACCCTCGGCAGTCTGCCCCAGCCCCTCATCTCTCCCACCCCCCTCCTCTGCGGCCCAGCCGACCCCCTTCCGGCCCCTGGGGCTGCTCCTCACATGCCCTCTGGTGTTGGGGGGGGCGGGGGGGAGGTGTGTGGGTGTGTGTAGCTTCCAGCTTGGCCTGGGCGGCCAGGGAAAGGAATGGGGAGGGAGATGGGCCGGTGGGAGGGAGATGAGGGGAGGGTTCGCACCAGCAGGAGGTGCTTGTCCCGCTCCAGCTGTTGCAGCCTCCGGCTGGTCCGGGCCTCCTGCTCCTGGCGGGCCTCCTCGTGGAGCCGCCTCAGCTCCAGGTTCCGCTCCCGGTCCCGGGCAGCCTGGCGCTGCACCTGCCTCAGGGACACCACTGCTCCCGGGAGGCGGCGGAGGGGCCGGCACCGCGGGGTCACCAGGGGGCCCGGGCGGAACCCAGAGGGCGACCCCCCCCGTCCCCGACCCGGGCCCCCTCCCCTGCCTCACCGGCCTTGCTGTGCTCTCTCCGGGCTGCGCTCAGCTCTTTCTCCAGGGCTGCCAGCGGCTCCCGCAGCCGGGCCTCCACTTCCGACACCTTCTCCTGTAGGACTGGGGCAGGGGGCACCCGGGGGAGGGCTGAGCATGGGCCCGCTGGGACCCCTGGGGCAGGGTTGGGGCCAAGAACATGGGACAAGAGAGGGGAGGGCTGAGCACATGCCTCCTACGCCCCCGAGTCGGGGCTGGGGGCCATGGGGCACAGGGCAGCAGGGCTGAGCACGTGCTCACCGTGCCCCCCATCAGGACTGGGGTCCACGGGAGGGCTGAACAAGTGCCCGCTCTGCCTCCGGGGGCAGGGCTGGAGGACACAGGACATGGGACAGGAGAGCTGAGCACAGGTCCAGTCTACCCTAGATGAAGACTGGGGGACACAACAGGAGGCAGAGCATGGGTCTAAGCAGCCCCTCAGCAGCCCTCCCCCCACCCCTGCCTGCCGCCCCAGCCCGAGGCCCTCCCCTACCTCTCTCGTAAACCTCCTGCTGCTTGCCCAGCTCACGCCTCAGGGAGGCCGCTTGGTCCTGGCTGTCCCGCTGCCCGGCCAGGGCCGCCTCCAGCCGGGCCTCCGCCTCTCCCAGCGCCTCCCGGCTCTCCCGTAGCTCCCGCTCCAGCCTCTGCGAGGCCTCGGCCAGGCGCTGCCGTTCCTCCCGCCCTGGGGACAAAGTCTTTGGTCAGGGACAAGGACAAGCTGCCCCCCCGCCCCACTCTCTCTCTCTCTCTCATCTGTCTCCGTCTCTCTCTTTCGCTCTCTCCAGCAAGATCTGCCCCTGCCCGGGCTTGAATTAGCTGCAGCCACCACTGCCAAAAGCTGCTCTCCAGTGTCTGGCGCGGGGGGGGGCTGGGGGTTGAGGGAAGGGGCTGGGCACGTTCAAAGTGTGTGCCCCCCGGACTCCCAGAACGACAGCCCCCACAATCTAGAGGGGGGCAAGAAAGCCAGTTGATGGGGGAGTGTGACCTCTGCTGTCCCCTGGGTGGGGGGGACTGTATGAGGAAGAGAGAGACAAATACCGTGTGTGTTTGCGTGTGTGTTGGGGGGAGAAGGGAGGCATGATGGATGTGTCCCTCTCACTCCGGCTCCCTTTACCACCTTTACCCTCCCTAATCTTGGGCCAGCCCCCTGCACTTGGTCAGACCAGCAACTGAACGTGCCCGCCTTGAGCAGGATGGCTGGGGACTAGTGACGGTATTGATGCCTGTTTTGATGGTATCGATGCCTGTCTACTTGTTTTGTTTTGCCACCTGTCTCCCCGTTTTAGACTGTGAGCCCGTTGTTGGGCAGGGATTGTACATTCCAAGCGTTTAGTACAGTGCTCTGCACACAGTAAGTGCTCAATAAATAAATACGCTCAATTAATGAATGAATAGTGGTTTCTAAGGTGGCTGGAGAAGCCCTTGGGGAGGCCCTGCTCAGGGGCACCCAGAGGCGGGTGGGGTACCTTGATCCCGGGCCCGGGCCACCTCCTGCTGGAGGAGCCGGGCGCTGAAGCGCAGCTCAGCATCCTGGCGGCTTCGCTCCTCCCGCAGCTGCCGCAGTTCTGTGTCCAGGGCCTCGGCCTCGGCGGGGGCGGGGGCGCTGCAGGGGGCAGAGGCACGGGGGTGGCGTCCGGCTCCTCCTAATTCCTGGTGTTCCCAGTCGCCCCAGATTCCAGATCGCTCCCCAGCGACTCCGCCCCAGGTTTTCATACCCCCCTCGACCGATCCTTTACCTCTCCTCCTGGCGTATCTGGGCCAGGGCCACTTTCCGAGCCACCAGCCCTGCGGAGGAACGGGATGCAGAGAGAGCCGGCTCGTCGCGGTTCGAGACAGTGGGGAGAAGAAGAAATGGGGCGGGGAGAAAAACCGGGTAGCAGCTGGGGAGGGGAGCTGGAGGAAGGGGAGCAGGGGAATGGGGTGTTGAGTCAGGGACCGCTCTCACCTTGCAGGATCCGGACCTGGCGGGCAGCATAGCTGAGCCTGGTGCTGAGACCAGGCAGCTGGGCCAGGGCCACCTCCACCTCCGCCATGCGGGCCAGGAGTCCCTGCTGGGAGCTGAGGGCAGGAAGGGCAGCGCGTCGTCAGCGGTAGTGATTGAGCACTTACTGGGTGCGGAGCACCACACTAGGCGTTCGGGAGAGGACACTACAGCATTCCCTGTCCACAATGAGCTTCCGGTCTAGGCTCAATAAATACCGCCGATGGGGAAGCGCTGTGGCCTAGGGGAAAGAGCGCAGACCTGGGCTCTAATCCTGGCTCTGCCACTTGCCTGCTGCGTGACCTTGGGGGAGTCACTTCACTTTTCAGTGCCTCAGTTTCCTCCTCTGTAAAATGGACATTCAATCCCTGTTCTCCCTCCTACTTAGACTGAGAGACTTGATGATCTTATAACTACCCCAGCCCTCTGTACAGTACTTGGCTTAAATACCACAGTTATTATTATTATTATTATTACCTGTTCTCCCTCCCTCTTAGGCAGTGACTGGGTCTGACCTGATGACCTTGTATCTATCCCAGGGCTCAATTCACTGCTCAACACGAAGTAAGCGCTTACCATCTACCACAATTATTCATTACACAGCCACTTGTTGGCTGTGTGACTGTGGGCAAGTCACTTAACTTCTCTGTGCCTCAGTTCCCTCATCTGTAAAATGGGGATTAAGACTGTGAGCCCCACGTGGGACAACCTGATTCCCCTGTGTCTACCCCAGCACTTAGAACAGTGCTCGGCACATAGTAAGCGCTTAACAAATACCAACATTATTATTATTATTATTGGCTGATTGTTCAATTGGCCCCTCTGCCCGGCCCCCGGCCCTCCCCCTTAGACTCTCCCCAGTGCTTTGGGTGCAGCGTGCTCCCCCTTTTACCTGTGCACAGATTCAGAGAGCAGCTGCACTTGTTCCTCCGCAGCCTGCACCTGGTCTTGCAGCTGCTGCTTGGAGTCCTGGGAGCGAGACAGCTCCCCTTGCAGGACCTGGGGGGGTTGGGGGGTAGAGAAAAGATGGGGCCAGAGGAGAGGACACCCCATCCACCCCCCACAATCCCTAGCCTTGCTCACCTCCCCAGAGCCAAGCACTTTTTTCAATCAGTGGTATTTATTGAGCATTTACTATGTGGAGAGAACACTGTTCTAAGCGCATGCCCTATTACCATCAATAGTATTTACTGAGCGCTTACTGTGTCTTCCCCCTGCTAGACTGCAAGCTCCTTGAGGGCAGAGAAGGAGAGTGGTCCAATGGGCAGTGCCTAAGCCTCTAAGAGTCACGGGACCTGGATTCTCCTCCCAAATCCACCCCTTGCCTGCTGTGTGACCTCAGGCAAGCCACTTCACTTCTCTGGGCCTGTTTTCCTCTCTTGTAAACTGGGGGTTCGATATCTGTTCTCTCTCCCCATAAGACTGTGAGCTCTGGATAGGACAGGGACCACGTTCGAACTGATGGTGCTGTATCTATCCCCAGCGCTTAGCTCATAGTAAGTGCTTAGCAAATACCCATTATTACTATCATTTTTGAAAGACCACATCTATCACCCTCCCTCAAGCACTTAATAAGATCTTCTAGATTGTAAGCTTGCGGTGGGCAGGCAACGTGCCTACCAACTCTGTTGTACTGTCCTCTCCCGAGCCCTCAGTACAGTGCTCTGCACACCGTTAGCTTGTAATAAATCCAACTGGTGGTCTGCTCTGCACATGGTAGGTGCTCAGTATATCCCACTGGTGGACTGACTGACAGAGGATGGAGGGGTGCATGCCCGCTTCCCCTAGGGGTCTTCTGCCCGCCCCCGTGGCTCACCTTGCTGTTGACCTGCTCCATCTGTATCTCGGCCTCCTTGCCCTTCAGGGAGTGGAGCAGGAGGGCCTCCTGCTGCCTCTGGGATGCCACCTCTTTTTCTAGCTCGGCCACCTGTCGGGGCACGCGAGGCTAGAGGCTGGGGTGGGGGAGGGGGAGTGGAGGGCAGCAATGGGGAGCAGGGCACCTATGTCCCGAAGGAAAACACGGAGAGATGGGAGCACTGGGGTGGGGGGGTGAGATGGGGAGGATGGCAACCACCTCTTCCCCATCCCTCTCCCTGCCACCGCCTTCCCTCCTGGCTCCCCCCCAGGCTCCAACTGCCCCCCTGGGGGGCGGGGGGGTTACCTCCTTCTGCAGCTGGCAGGTATGCTTGGCGTGGCTCAGCTCCTGGGCCTTCAGCTGCACCATCAAGCTGAACACCTTCTCCCGCCAGCGGCTCAGCAGGGCCCTGGCCTTGCGGGCCGACTCTGGCTCCAGGATGTTCACGTTCGGGGCCTGGGAGGGAGGGGGTGAGGGAGTCACGGCTGCCTGGCGGGTGGGCGGGGAGGGGGCTGAAGGGAGGGAACACCCTACGTATCTTGCATCTACCCCAGTGTTAAATTCAGTGCTTGGCACATTGTAAGCGCTTAACAAATACCATTAAAAAAAACAAAACCAAACAACAACCCACCAGGTGACTGTGAAGTGAAGCGCTGGGGGGAAGCCAGGGAGGGAGCTCTGGAGCCGCCAGGGGCCAGAAAAGGGGTGTGGCTAGGAAGAGGGTGGGGGCCGAAAGGGGGCGGGGGCCCGACCTTCTGGGCCAGCTCTCGCTCCTGCAGGGTGAGGATGTCCGTGAGGCTCTGGACGCGGACCTGCAGCAGCTCCGAAGTGCTGCTAAGAGCCGCCCGCTCCTCCTGTAGCCTCTGCCCAAGGGACACCGAGGGTCACCAGCACCGACCACCACTTTGGCCCCACTGGAACTGTTCCCGCTCCCCTGCCCGCCTACTGTGGAGTGAACCTCTGAGCCCCGCAACCTCCTGCCTGGGGCCCACTCCCACCCATTTCCCCTTCTCCGCCCGGCGCCTGCCCCCTCCCCATCCCACCAGGCACTGGCTCCCCCTTCTCCACCTGGGGCCCGCTCGCCATCTCACCTTCACGGCCTGCTGTAGCTCGCCCCTCTCCTGCTCCCAAGCCTGACACCTGGACTGGGCCACTCCCTGCTCCGACACATGCCTCCTCAGCTGCCGGACGAGCGAGTCTCGGGCCTCCAGCTCCTCCCGGCTCTTCCTGGAGGGTCGGCGGGCCTCCTCAGCCTCAGACCTCTGCCTTTCCAAGTTGGGCTGCCCCCAGCTCCCCCGCCCGCCCCCGGCACCCCCAAGACCTCCCGGCCTCACTTGAGCTGCTCCTGCAGGGTGTCCGCTTCTGCCTGGGCGGCAGCCAGGGCCATGGCCTCCTGCCCCCTCCTGGCCTCCAGCTCCTGGACGGTCTCGTGCAGCTCTTGGACTTGGCCTCTGAGGGTGGAGAGGGCTTCCAGGTGGGCTTGGGTGAGGTGGGCTACCTGCAGAGTACGGGGGCGGACAACTAAAGAATGGCAGGGGCTGCAATATTCTGAGGAGCGGAGTTTGTCGAGAGCCTCTCAATCACTGCCCACAAGGAGCTTTCAGGCTAGCTTGGCAGGAGGCTCCCCACTGCCTAATTCTGCCTGCTTTATGACTTGGGACAAATCACTTAACTTCTCTGGGCCTGAGTCTCCTTATCTGAAAAACAGGGATAAAAATTCTCTCCCACCCCCACCCACCCCATGCCCCTGAGGTTGGAAGTCCCATGTGGGACTGACTGGGGATGACCTGATTCTCTCAGATCTACCTCAGCGATTCGTATAGTGTGAGCGCCTAACTATAGCGCTATTAATCCATCCAGTCCCAAACTCATAGCAAGCGATTGGCAGAGCTGTGATGAGAACTCCCAAGCCTATGCTCTTTCAACTAGCGTACTGGGGGCAACTCAGTGTAATGGGGCGGACACATAAACAAGAGTGAGCACGCAGGGAAGGAGACCTCTCGGCCTCCAATCCTCTTGCTCCGAATCAAGCAATTGTTCAACCAATGGTATTTACTGAGCATTGACTGTGGGAAAAGCACTGTACTATGTGCTTAGGAGAGGACGATACAACAGGTTTTTTGTTTGGTGGGGGTTTTTTTTGGCATTTGTTAAGCTCTTACTATTTGCCAGCACTGTTCTAAGCACTGGGGTAGATACAAAGTAATCAGGTTGGACGCTGAGGCCCAAAGAAGTGAAGTGCCTTACCCAAGGTCACCCAGCAGACAAGTGGTGGAGGCAGGATTAGAACCCAGGTCCTTCTGGCTCCCGGGCCCGAGCTCTATCCACTAGGCCATACTGCTTGGTAGCTACGTTCCCTAGAGTCACCGGTGGGAGGCCCGGATCCTGCCCACCAACCTCCACACCGAATCCCACGGTCCCTCCCTGCCCCGGCCGGGCCTCTTCCCTCCACTCACCTCCTCCTCGTGCTGCCTCCGTGCGGCCTCCAGCTCCTGCTGGCCTCCCTCCTCCAGCCTCAGCCGGGCCTCCTCGGCCCGGGCCAGGCTGGCGCGCAGCTCCTCTACCTCCGCCCGCCCCAGTGCCTCCAGTTCTTCGGCCTGGGCCTCCAGTTTAGCCCCCTGCTGGGCCTCCGCCTCCAGCCTGGGCAGCTCCTGCGGCTGCGGAGAGACCAGCTGGGCCTGCTGGCTCAGACCTTGGGACTGTTCCTGGTCCCGGAACCTGTGGAGAGGAGGAGGATACAGTGTGGCCTAATGCAAAGAGCACACGCTGGGGAGTCAGAGGACCTTGGATCCAATCCCGGATCAGCTATATGACTGCTGTGTGACCGTTGGCAAGTCATGCAACTTTTCTGTGCCTCAGTTACTTCATCTGTAAGATGGGGGGGGGGGGGTAAAGCCTTGAGCCCCATGTGGGACAGGGACTGTGTCCAACTTGACTAGCTTGTATCTACCCCAGCGCTTGGCACATGGTAAGTGCTTAACAAATGCCATACACAAGCAAGGAACAAGCAGCAGGGGCTTGAGGTAAGATGGATCTCTCTGGCAGACCTCTATTTGGGGAGGGGAAAGAGGGCTGGGGCAGGGCTTACAACTGTAAGATCGTTGTGGGCAGGGAATGCGTCTATCAACTCTGTTTGCCAGGGTTTGTAGGCTCTACCCAGGAGTTTCTGAAATAGGGTCTCACACTGCTCTAAGGGGCACAAAGAACTTGAGGTGGGCAGGGGAAGGTGCTTCTCTAAGCTTTCATTCATTCAATTCAGTTGTATTCACTGAGTGCTTCCTGGGTGCAAGGCACTGTCCTAAGCACTTGGGAGAATAGAGTATCACACCCTGCCAGCCCACAGTGAGTTTAGAGTCTAGAGGGACTGAAAGTTCCAATCCCGGAGGGACCTGAGGAACGAGGGAGATGGGGTCCCTCGGTTCCCTCTTCCAGGGATGGGGAAAGAGCTGGGGAAACGGCACCTTTACCTGGCCCCGCTCCCCGGATCCTCGGCGGCAGCGCGTCCCCCGCCCCACCCCCACATCGCGGCCCGGAGCTGCTGGTTCTCCCGCCTCAGCTCCAGCACTTCCAGCTGGACCCCGGCCCGGGCCCAGGAAGGAGCTGCGGGGGGCCGGGCCTGGAAGTGGGACGGTGGGACCAGCTCCCTGGAACCTGGCGAGGAGATGGAGAAGAAGGTGAGATGGGGATGGATGGAGGACTCAGAGTGGCAGTGGGAGACCAGAGGGCCTGGAGAGGATAGGCTATGATAGAAAAGAAGCATCAAGGCCTTCTCCAGGGACAAAGCTGAGCCCCGCCGCACACACCAATACAGCAGCGTGGCTCAGTGGATTCAGCACGAGCCTGGGAGTCAGAGGACCTGGGTTCTAATCCCGGCTTTGACACTCGTCTGCTGTGTGACCTCGGGCAAGTCACTTCACTTCTCTGCGCCTCAGCTACCTCATCAGTAAACTGGGGATTAAGAACGAAAGCCCCAGGGGAGACAGGGACCGTGTCCAACCTGGTGAACTTGGATCTACCACAGGGCTCAGAACAGGGCTTGGCACACAGTAAGCGCCTAACAAGGACCATATTTCAATACCTGCGGCCTGGGTC
The DNA here is from genome assembly GCF_004115215.2 of Ornithorhynchus anatinus. Taxonomy (NCBI): domain Eukaryota; kingdom Metazoa; phylum Chordata; class Mammalia; order Monotremata; family Ornithorhynchidae; genus Ornithorhynchus; species Ornithorhynchus anatinus. The sequence continues at coordinate 8,194,849 of NC_041753.1, read as the reverse complement.
ACGCCAAAGGCAGCCGGGGGGTCTAGATTCCATCTTCGACTGGCCATGCTCCCCCTGGGCAAGAAGAAAAACAGCTCCAACTCCCACTGGCTCTCCAGCCTCGCTCCCTGCCCCCACTCCACCCTTCTTGAAGACCCTGCGACAACAAACCCACCCAGCTCCTAAGATAACAGCCAGTCCCACCCAGCTCTGCCATCTCCTTCTCCCCCGGGTTCCCCAGGACCTTACAATGAGGCCATCGGGAGATCAGGTCTGTCCTGCCCGGCTCCTGATAGAAGCCCTACAATAGCAAACCAGGGATGGACAGGAATTTAAGGGGGAAGGCAGGGGGAGTCATGTGGGGACGAGCCGGGTGGGGGGGAGGAGACGCGACTCAAAACCGGGAAGGGCCCCGCCTGTTTCCCCATCTGCTAAGTGGGAGTCGCCCGCCGAGCCAAAGGGCAGAGATTCTCTTTTGCCACCTGATTTACTGTGTGGCCTGGATTACACCCTTCCCCCGCTCAAGCCGGGCCTCGGTTTCCCTCCCTCAAGAGCGAAAAATCTCTGAGGGCAGGGAATGCCTCACCTCTGTACTTTCCGCGCCTTAAGACTAGGCCTCTCAGGCCGTGGGCGTTCAACCAAAAGCCATCTACTATTGCGCCGAGCGCGGAGAGACACGAAGCAGTCCGATCCGCCCCAGGTGCCATCCCACGAGGGGCTCTCCGTCCAAGGGGGAGGGAACAGCACATCCCGAATCCCCACATGAGGAAACCGAGGCCGGGAAAAGCAGACACACGGGAGGCAGGTAGAGGTTGTGGGATGGACTGTCTCTCCCGCGTCTCTTCCCCCCTTGACGTCGCGACTCCTCCGGCCCCCGCCTGGCTAGTCTCCACTGCGGCCGGACCCTGGAGGGGGGATATGGGGATGCCAATCCCCCTGAAATCCATTCGTGACGGGATTCCGCGGCCACACCTTCCGGCTCCTCCTGCCTACCTGCCTCTCATCTCTGGCTGTCTCCCTTTGCGCCATCACCTCCCCGTGTGCCCCGCAAGACCCTACCCGCCTGCCCGCCTGCCTGCCTCCGCCGCCATGTGCGGGTTCTGGCCTTAAAGACCCGCCGCCGCCCCCTCGGGGACCCCTCCCTCCCACCGTGGCCCCGCCCACGAGCCTCCCCCTCCCTCCCCCTTCCTCTCAGGCCCAGTCCGCCCCCCAGGCCCCGGTCTCCCCGCACCGGGTTCCCGCCCCGGCTGGTCCCGGTGGCCCCTCCGTCGAGCTCCTCCCTCCCCGAGGTCCCACCGCCTTCCCCTCGGGCCGGGCCCCGCCCCCCACCCCTCGCGCGCGCTCCCCGCCGCTCTGCGCCTGCGCGCAGCGGGCCGGCCGGCGGGAGTGGGGAGGAGGCGCGGGGAGGCGCAGGCGCAGGCGCGGCGGGGGCCCGGAGGGCGGACCAATCAGAGAGCGCGGCCCCGCCTTCGGCCCCGCCCCCGGCCCCGCCCGTGGCCCCGCCCCCGCCCTCGCCCGCCGAACCCGGGAAAATTCGTCGGCCAATGACGAGAGGGAGGGAGGGAGGCGGCCGCGCGGGAGCCCGCCTTCGGCCTTTCGGCGCGCCGCCACGAATCGGCCAATGGGCCGGGGGCGGCCCGGTGACCCCGACCAATCACCGGCGGCGAGGTGGGCGCGGCCTGGTAGCGCGCGCGGTTCGCATCCCGGTCAGCGAAGGCGGGGCCGTGCCCTTGCCCGCCAGCGTCGGTAGCCCCGCCCCGGCCCGGCCCGGCCCGACCCGACCCCCGGCCCCCGGCTTCGGTCCCTGTCAAACGGCGGCCGGACCTCTCGGGGTCGCGGGGTTGGGGGGGAAAAGGGGGCGCCCGCCCCGCGGCTGCGGCGGTTCGGCCCGGCGCCCGGCCCGGATCCGGGACGGGGGAGGGAGGAAGGAAGGAAGGAAGGAAGGGCGCCGCCTCTTCCCAGGTCTGCCTCGCTCGGGCTCCCCGGGATTGCATCGCACGGCGGGCCCGGAATCGGGGGGCGCTCGGAGCTCCCGAGGGAGGGCTGGGGCCAGCGAGCGGCGGCGGCGGCGGCGGCGGCGGCGGCGGCGGTGGGGTTGGGGTAATCCCAGGCTTGGATTGCACGGTTAAGGGGCGATCCCCACTGGGCACCTTAGGAGACGGGGCGGGACGGGTGGGCTCCCTTCCCGCTCCATCGGCCTGCGGGAGCGAAGGGCTTAGCCCAGCATCAGCCCCGGGGGCGGAGGGAAGGGCCCCGCCGTGGCAACTGCTATGCGGTCCGGAGAGGGCCCTGGCCAGGAAAGCGGGGGGCTCCGACTGGCGCGGGGGCGGTTGGGGGGTCCCCCGATGGGGCCCCGAGCCTGAGCTGCCGCCGGGGGTCGGGGGGGCTGTAGGCGGCGCCCCCCGATGCTGCCCTGCTTCCAGCTGCTGCGCATGGGGGGGGGCGGGGGCGGGGACCTGTACACGTTCCGGCCGGCGGGGACCGGCTGCACCTACCGCCTGGGCCGGCGGGCGGACCTCTGCGACGTGCCGCTCCGCTCGGAGCGAGAGCCCGGCCGGGTGTCCCGGGTGCACGCCGAGCTGCACGCCGAGCGGGACGCCCAGCGGGACGGAGACTGGAGGGTCAGCCTGGTGGACTGCAGCAGCCACGGTGAGCGGGGCCGGGGGGGCGGGCCGAGCCCCAGCGTCCAGCAGCAGCGTGGTCTAAAGGATGGAGCCCCGGCCTGCGGGGCGGGGGGGGCGCGGGCACAGGGAGCTGGGTTCCAATCCCGCCTCCGCCACTCGCCCGTCTTGCTCCGTGGCCCAGGGCCGGTCACTTCACTCGTCTGGGCCTCAGCGCCCTCGTCGGCAGAATGAGGATTCGATCCCCGTTCTCCCTCCTACTTAGACCGGGAACCCCACGGAGGACCTGAAGATCCTGCGTCTGCCCCAGCGCTCGGTATAGTGCATAGCGCAGAGCGAGGGCTTAACAGATGCAGTGACCGTTATTCGTAATAATCGCCCCAGACTCAGCAGAGCAAGCACTGCAAAAATGCCAGTGATTGCTCGGGGGCCGGGCCCATCCCCGACTGAGTGAGCGTGTGTGTCTGCTTCTCTCTCGTTGAGTGTGAGGGTCCCTCCTGACTCTCTCCCTGGGGGGTGAACGGGCGGTCGCTCTCCCCTCTGAAGCCGCCCCCCGCTTCCCCCCGACCTGAGTCTCGGTGTCCGGCCGCCAGGCACCTCCGTGAACGACGTCCGGCTCCCACGGGGCCGGCGGGTGGAGCTGGATGACGGCGACCTCCTGACCTTTGGCTCCGAGGGGGGCCCCGGCGCCGAGCCCCCCGAGTTCTGCTTCATGTTCCAGCGCGTCCGGGTCCGGCCCCAGGACTTCGCCGCCATCACCGTGCCCCGGGCCGTGGGGGTCGGGGGCGGCTTCCGGCCCATGCTGCCCTCCCGGGGGGCCCCCCAAAGGCCCCTGAGCGCCCCGTCCCCTTCCCCCAAGGCCACCCTGATTCTCAGCTCCATCGGGAGCCTCAGCAAACTGCGGCCTCAGCCCCTCACCTTCTCCCGGGGCGGGGGGCCCGTGGAGGCGCCGGCCCCCGCCCCGGCCGTCGGAGGAAAGGGGGCCCCAGACGTTCCCCCGGCCCCCCGCAATCGGCGCAAGTCGGCCCACAGGGTCCTGGCCGAGTTGGAGGACGAGGGGGTGCCCGGGGAGAGCCCCCCGGCCGCTCGGCCCGGCCCCCGCAAGAAGCCGCGGATGGAGAGGACGCCCGTCACCCCCGGCGGGTGAGCGCCGGGCCGGGGGGGGGGGGGGGGGGGGGGTTAGTCAGGAGGACTGGGGTTCTAACCCCCGGCTCGGTCACTTGCCTGCCGAGTGACTGTGGGCAGGTCACTTCCTTCTCCGGGCCTCAGTTCCCTCATCTGTAGAATTCAATCGTATTTATTGAGCGCTTACCGTGTGCAGCGCACTGTGCTAAGCACTTGGAGAGTACAATTCGGCAACAGATCGAGACAATCCCTACCCAACAACGGGCTGGGTCTAGAATGAGGATTCAACACCCGTTCTCCCTCCTACCTAAGACTGTGTGGGACCTGATTAGCTTGTGTCTATTCCTAGTGCTTAGTACAGTGATTACTTGGCACATGGTAAGCGCTTAACAGAATACCACAGTTATTGTTATGGGACCCCCGTGTGGGAGAGGGACTGTGTCAGACCTGGTGATGTTTTGGCTACCCCAGAGCTTTTAATAGTGCTGGGCATACAGTAAGTACGTAACAAATACCTTAATAATAGAGGCAGGAAGCACCCATAAAATCAGTATCACCATCAATGGTATTTACATTCCCTGCTCCCTAAGGACCTTCCAGTCTAGAGGAGGAGCTAAGTGGGGATGGCAGGGCACAGTGGTAGATGCCAAGGGGAGTCAGTGTCTCCCCCCTGCTCCCCCCCCCACCTCCACCCAGGGGGGTAGGAGAGCAGTTTGGTCCTGTACCCCTTGCACGGGGCAGTGGGGGTGGGGGGTTGCCCTCTGGCCACGACCAGGGAGATGCCTAAAGGGGAAGGGCAGGGGAGAGCCAGGGCGGCAGCAAACCCAAGGGGCAGTGGGGCTGCTGTTCCCCACACCCCAGTGGTGCCACCCCTCACCACCCCCTTCAGCTCCTTAGGGGAGGGGGTGGTGGAGTAGCATCACCATCTCCCCTCAGTGATGGTTTCAAGTGTCCCATGGTCACTGCCCTCCCCTCCCTGACGCTGCCGCTCTCCCCCCCGCCCCCCACGTTCTTCCGTCTCTCTAGGAAGCGTCGCGGGCGGCCCCGGAAGTACCCCATAGCCCCAGTGCCCGGGGGAGACCCCTGCGCCGCTCCCCGCTGCCGGCTGCCGCAGGACGAGACGGTGACCTGGGTCCAGTGTGACCACTGCGATGCCTGGTTCCACGTGGCCTGCGCTGGCTGCAGCTACCGGGCTGCCCAAGAGGCCGACTTCCGCTGCCCCACGTGCCGGGCCTGAGAACCCGGGCCTGGAGCGGCCTGTGAAGACCACAGCCACAGAGGCGGTGGGGGGGTGGGGGGCGGTGGACACCGATAGGCCTCCCCCCACCACAAGTGGCTCTCACGGACCCCATTGGGACCCACGGCGCTGGAGCCGCTAGTGCCAAGGGCCGGTCCAGGGGAGCCCGCTCACTCCAGGACCAACCTGCGCTCCGGCTCCACCTTCGGCCATGTCCCCCGGAGGATTCTGGGAAGCCTCAGGACACAGGTGAGGGAATGTGGATAGGGATGCTGAGGAGAGATTTATCACCCTTCCCCCTCACACCACCACCCAGGGTATTTCATCCTGACCCCCCAAATTCCAGTTTGCATCTCCTCATTCCCGCCCCGCAAATCGCTTGTTTCCAAATAAAGACCAGCTGCTGACACGTCCGTTCGGTTGTGACTTTTCAGGGGGACCCAGGACCGGGGCCTTCCTACGGCCACATAGTACAGTGCTGTGCGTGCAGGAAGCTCTCAGTGGTGATTGATTGATTACCCCGTAGCCCTCCTCTTTCCCAGCCAGTTCTCTCTCCCTCTCCTCCACTGGCTGGGGGGAGGGCGGCCGGTTGCAGGCACCCAGCCCCTCCAAGGAACGGTGCAGCCTAGTTAGTGGAAAGGGCCCAGGCCTGGGGACCCAGAGACACCTGGGTTCTCATCCCATCTCTGCCCCTTGCCCGTTGAATGACCCTGGGCAAGTCACTTCACTTCTCTAGTCCTCAGTTTCCCTATCTATTAAATGAGATTTCAATACCCATTTTCCCCACTCCCTCCTTAGACCGAACCAGGGACCGCATCCGACAGGATCGCCAGGTCTCTACCCCAGCGTTTAGTGCAGCACTTGTAAGTGCTTAACAAATACCAGTTTAGTGTCATGAGTTGGCTGAATCCCAGCTCAGGGCCTCTTTATTGAGAAGAGCAATCAGATGTGGGGAAAAAAAAAATACACAACCAACCCCCGGAACTCCCAGCCCTCCCCCCTCCCCCCTCAAAAAATAACTCGGATCCTGCTCCAGCCTCCTCCCCAGCATCCCCAGGGGGCCTATCGCCCTGGGTCTCCCCACCCACCACCCCCCGTCCCTCTTTCCCACCCCTACTGCTTTCTCTCCCCTCGCCCCTCTGTCTCCCCTCTATGAGGGCTCTGCCTCGCTCCCCCCTCCCCTGAGCCAGCCGCCCCGCTCTCCCCGGCCCATTCAGCTCGAGTGCGTGGGGGGGCCCAGGGGGGCGATAGGAACCGGGGCGAAAGCGTCTCCGTCGTGGAAAGGGGCCGGGGAGTAGAGGGTGGCAAAGGGGGGGCCACCGTAGCCGGGGGGGCCGAGGGAGGGGCCAGGCGGCAGGGGGAGGTGCACGGGGCCGCTGGGGAAGGGCCCGGCCGTCTCAAAATCCTCCCGAGAAGAGCAGCCGCTTCCTCGCTTGCCTTTCTGCCGGCGGTTACAGAACCAGACGCGGACCACCTGCAACAGGCGGGGGGAGGGGAAGGGGTCAGGGGGAAGAGTTTGTGAGGAGGAGGATGGGGAGCGGGTGGGGCTGGAGGGGCGGCGGCGGTGGTCCGGGGCGACTCACGTCCTTCTCGAGCCCGAGCTCCTCGGCGATGCTGCTGATCTGCTGTAGGTTGGGTTTGGGGCACTGCAGGAACATGGTCTCCAGGTTGCCCCGCACCTTGTTCTCGATGCTCGTGCGCTTCCGCTTCCGGGCCTGCTGCAGCACCGTCTCCGCATTGCACATCTGGCATGGGCCAAGGGATCAGGGTGGCCCGCCACCTCACTCAACCCCATGGGCGGGTGATCCTGATGCCCGCACCCAGCCAAGTCTCCCACCCAACCACCTGCGCCATGTCTCGGCTCACCCGGTCCGGTGACTTTGACATCCTGACTCCCGTCAGCCAGGCCTCCTGCTCACCACACGCCCACTGCCCTACTTGCCCCCTCTCACCCAATCTGTGTCTCCTAACCAACCACCTGTGCCCATGTCTCACCCCACTAGGTTCATGACTTTGACGCTCCCCCAAGCCACATCTCCCACTCCCAGGATGCCCACCATCCCAACACTCTCCTACCCAACCTGTGTTTCCTACCCCACCACCCGTGCCTGTGTCTCACCCAAACCAGTCCATGACTTTGACACCTCCCCTCACCCTCAGCCCATTTCTCCTATTCTCAGACCTACTCCTGCCCACTCCTGGCATCTCCCAACTCACCCTGTGTCTCCTCCTACTCAATAGCATCCAACCACCATCCCACCCTGCCCTTCTACCCATGTCTTACCCTACTCGGTCCACCTCCCCAGCCCACCTCTCCCACTCGCCAGTCCTCTTGGGCCCCCTCCAGCACCATCGGCCCCCTGCATCCCAGCCCACATCACCCACCCAAAGGCATCCTCCGTCCTCCCCCTTCCCAGCAGTTACTTCCACCCAGCCCATCTCCCACCCAGCAGTGTCCCTCACCCAGTGTGGCCTAGTGGAAAGAGCCAGGGCCTGGCAGTCGGAGGACCTGGGTTCTCATCCCAGCCCAGCCATTTGCCTGCCATGTGACCTTGAGGGGGTGCCACTTCACTTCTCTGGGCCTCAGTTCCCTCATCTGCAAAATCAATCCCTGTTCTCCCTCTTACTTAGACTGTGAGCCCCAGGTGGGACCTGATTAGTTTATAGCTACACCAGGACTTAGTACAATGCTCGGCACACAGTAAGTGCTTAACATGCACCACAATTATTACTATTGCCCCCTCACTACCCCAGCCTGCTTCCCCCTCCCCACTGCCCCCCCAGTCATTCCCCTTACCACCCCCCACCAAATCCTGGCCATCTCTCACTCCCACCCAGCCCAGCCTGACATCCCTCCCTCTCATCGCATACCCATTTGGCCCTCGTCTGGCTCCCCCCCCACCCAGACCACTCATGCCTCCCTGCAGACCCTTCCATCCTCCTTCCCCCACCACCCCCCACACCCACCTCCTGCAGTCTGTCGTTGTCGTCAGCCGCCTCCAGCCACCTCTGCAGGAGTGGCCTCAGCTTGCACATGTTCTTGAAGCTCAGCTGCTGGGCCTCGAAGCGGCAGATGGTGGTCTGGCTAAACACCTTCCCTGGGAGCGAAGAAAGGGTCACAAATGTCGTCGTCATCCCCCGCTCCTCTCCCCCTCCCTGTAGGCCCCTTCCTGATGGGTGGGGCAGGGGATACCCACCGAAGAGGGCGCCCAGGGTGACCCCCACGTCGGCCTGTGTGTATCCCAGCGTGATCCGCTTCCTCTTCAGCTCCTTGGCAAACTGTTCAAGCTCCTCCCTTGATGGGGTCTCCTGCTGAGGGCGGGGCCGCGGGGGTGAGGCTGGGGGCTTCCTGGGGAGTGGGGGCAGGGGACCGTGCTCCCAAAGCCCGGAAAGGGGGGAGCTGAGAGCAGAGGCCTCTAGTAGCATTCCCAGTCAATCAGGGGTATATGGACAGGGAACGCGTCTAACCAACTCTGCCATGTTGTATTCTCCTAAGTGCTTAGTACAGTGCTCGGCACTCAGTAAGCACTTAGTACGATTGATGGATGGGGCAGCATGGTCTAGTGGAAAGAGCCTGAGCCTGGGAGACAGAGGACCCGTGTTCTAATCTACTTCGCCTCGTGACTTTGGGCAAGTTATTTCACTTCTCTGGGTCTCCATCCCCTCATCTGTAAAATGAGGATTTCATACCTGACCTCCCTCCTACTTAGACTGGGAGCCCTAAGTGGGACCTGGTAATCTCGTCTCTGCCCAGTGTTTATTCATTCGATCGTACTTACTGAGCGCTTACTGTGTGCGGAGCCCTGGACTAAGCACTTGAGAGAGTACAATACAACAATAAACAGACCCAATCCCTGCCCACGAGGAGCTTTACAGTCTAGAGCGACGGAATCAGATATCAACACAAATAAATAAGTTACAGCTATGTACACAAGTGCTGCGGGGCGGTGAAGGGGGAAGAACCAAGGGAGCCAGTGGGGGCGTCGCAGAAGAGAGAGGGAGAAGAGGAAAGGAGGGCTCAGTGAAGGAAGGCCTTTGAGACGAGATGGGCCTTCAGTAAGGCTTTCAAGGGGCGGCGGCGGGGGGCGCGAAGAGCGATTGTCGGATTTGAGGAGGGAGTGTTCCAGGCCAGAGGCAGGACGTGGGCTTGGGGGCAGCGGCGAGATGGAGGTACAGTGAGAAGGTTAGCATCAGAGGAGCGAAGTGTGCCGGCTGGGCCGTAGTAGGAGAGTAGCGAGGTGAGGTAGGACGGGGCGAGATGGTGGGCTACTTTAAAGCCGACGGCGAGGGAGCGTTGACGCAGAATAAGCGCTTAAGAAATACCACGGGGGATTTGGGGAGGGAGTTAAAAGGCTGAAGCCGCTGGCGATGGGCGATGGGCAGGGGAGTCGATGAGGGTGGCGGCGGGTTGCGGCCGGCCAGAGGAGAGGGCAGAGTTCTGGGCCCCGGGACGGGACAGTCACGCAGCGGAGAAGGCTCTCACACGGCCTGGGCGGGGGGCTGCAGGGGGGATGGGGGATACCAACTCTGCTCTACCGGACTCTCCCAAGCGGTTCTGTATGGACGTAGTAAGCGCTCGGAGGCGGCCGGCAGCGCGGGGTTGGGGCTCCCGGGGCCTTGCCCTCCCCCCCCTTCCCCGCGCCCCTTCCCCGCGCCCCGCGCCCCCCGCCCCGCGGGCGACTCCCTTGCCCGGAGGGGAGCGCCGGGGTCTCCACCCAAAGCCCGAAACCGGTCCCGCCCAGCGCTGGCCGGGGAACAATCACCACGCGAATGGACCCTCTATCAGCGCCGGAGAGATAAGGAGGTCTTAACCCCGGGGCCATAACCCGGATACACCGCCCGCCTCCTCCCCCCGACCGCCTCTCCTCGGCCCCGCCGGACACCCCCGGGGACGGACACGGACCCCTCCGCCCCCGCATGCATCTCCCACAGCCCCGCTCCCGCACACACCACCGATGTCCCCCCCCCATACACCGCGCCGGACGCGCACGTCCCCCGCATCTCTACCGTACAACTTCCCGCACCCTCCGCAGCCGCATCCTCACATAGGCAGCCCACAGCGGTCCCGCACGCCCACCGACACAGAACCCCTCACCCCGCATCCACAACCCGCCCGGTCCCGCGCCGACCACGACCGTTCCCGCCTGCACGGATAGGATAGGCGGCCCGCAACCCGCTCCCGCCCCGGCCCGCACCAACACGCGTCGAGCCCGGAGGTGAAGACAGAACGGCCGGCGGACAGGACCGGCCTCCGCCTCCCGCCCCCCGCACTCCCCGCGCCCCCCGGGCCCCGGCTGGGGCTCACCTCGTCTCCGCTCTCGGCCGGCTCCAGCTTCAGGGCCGGCCCGGAGCCCCCCGGCTCGGGGGAGCCGCCCTGGGGGGGCGTCCCGGCGGCCCCCCCGCCCTCCCCGTCGGGCCCCGAGGGGTCTGGGGGCGGCTGGGCGAGCCCCACGCCGATCTGCGGCACGAAGCAGCCCCCGGCCCAGCCCCCGCCCTCGTAGAGGGGCCCGGCGGGGGGCGGGAGGAAGGGGCCCCCCCAAGGCTCGCCTCCCGCCCCGGCCCCCGCCCCCGCCCCCGCCGCGCCGGGGGGAGCCGGGTACCCGTACCAGCCCCGGGGGTCCACCCACGGCTCCCCGCCCCCGGGCGGTGGCGAGAAGGCGAAGTCGGGACCCAGGTGTCCGGCCATAGGGAGGGCCCCAGCCTGCCGCGTCCGACTGCAGCCGGGACCCAGCGACCCCAGCGACCCCTGCGGGGGGGGACCGACCGACCCACCGACCGACCCACCGACCGACCGACGGAGGGAGGGGGGGAGGGGAGGGGAGGGGGGCCGGAGTCGCGACCCCTCCCACGGCCTTGACCTCAGGCCCCTCCCTCCTGCTCCGGCGCCCGGCGACCCCGCCCTGAGGGAGGGAGGGGGAGGGAGAAACTGAGGCCAGGACCGGCGGGGGCGGAGCCAGCGGCCCCACGGACCCTGGGTCCGTTAAAAAAATTAAATGAAATAAATAAAAAACCCAGGCGTCCGGGTCCCCCCAGGCTTCACTCAGCCCAGCTCCTCCCCGCTGCCCCGGCCCCAGCTCCTCCCCGACCCCCCGACCCTCGGACACCTGCTCCGCCCCCCCGTCTCCCCGTTGGATGCTCGGAGCCGTCTGGACCCCGCCCCAGCCTATTTCCCCACGGGACCCAGGCCTCCTGGCCGTCCTTCCCTGCCCCGGGTCCTCTCGCACGGTCCCCACCAGGCTCTTGGTCCTGCTCCTCGGGACCCAGGGCTCCTGCGCCACACACACACACACACACACACACCCCGCGATTTCCCCGCCTCCTCCCTCGGAACCCGCGTCCCCCGACTCTCTAGGCGGCTCCCCCTCTCCCCGCCCCCTCTTCTTCCCTCATCCCCCTCATCTCCTTCCCCGCGGCCCGGCTCCCCGCTCAGCCCCCCGCCCCGGGACGGACATCCCGGGCCCGGGTTGGGGAGAAGGGGGAAGGGGACCGGGAGGACGAGGACGAGGACGAGGAGGAAGAGAGGGAGGGGGGGAGGTCTCAGTGTCAGGTTCAAAGCAGGAGCAGGGGGAGGGCGGGGGGAGGAGGCGGGGGAGGACAATGGGCCCGGCAGGACAATCCCCGTCCCCTGAGGGGGCCGGCCGATCGGCCCCTAAACAAGTGCTCAGGCTATCAATGGGCCCTGATGGCTCCCCTGGGGCCCGGCTTCCTGCTCCCCGGCCCCCACCCCCCCCCGGTCCCCTCCAGCCCCCCCAGCTCCTCGCTGGCTCGCTGCTCTTTCCCCAGAATTCCCCTGAGCACTGGGCCTGAACCCCCAACTCCCCCCACCTCCGCCTCTACCCTCGTTGCCACTGCTCTCCCAACTCCGCTGTTCCCCTAGAATTCTCTTGCGGGAGCCTGCCCTTCCACCACAGCAACCTCTGTAGTAGCATCGGTATTTACTGAACACCCAGTGCGTACAATGCACTGTACTAAACGCTTGGGAACGCCCCTTCTACTAGCTGCCCCTGCTCCCACTTCCGTCTTTGAGGGTCCCCTTCCCTACCCGGCATATTAAAAATTACTCCTATTAACGCCTGTCTTCCGTGCTAAATTGCAAGCTAGTTGCGGGCAGGGGACTGTCACTACTGACTGTCGTCTCATCCTCTCCCAAGAGCTTATTACAGTGCTCTGCACACAGTAAGCACTGGACAAAGACCACTGATTATTGATTGATTGAGTTGCAGGAGCTGGGAGGAAGATCGGGAGCGGGGGCTCTAGGGTGACTGTGGGCCACGGCTACTTCTGTGACTATTCCTTCTACTGAGAAGCAGCGTGGCTCAGTGGAAAGGAGTCAGAGGTTGTGGGTTCTAATCCCGGCTCTGCCACTTGTCAACTGTCTGACCTTGGGCAAGTCACATCACTTCACTGTGTCTCAGGTCCCTCATCTGTAAAACGGGGATTAAGACTGTGAGCCCCACGTGGGTCAACCTGATCACCTTCTATCCTCCCCAGTGCTTAGAACAGTGCTTGGCATATAGTAAGTGCTTAACGAATGCCATCATTATCATTATTATTATTACTGCTAACAAACTACTATTACTTCTACTGCTACTATTACTTGCAAATTGGTTGTGGGCAGGGAATATGTCTGTAAAAGTTGGTATATTGTACAAGTGAATACAGTGTTCTGTACATAGTAAGAGCTCAGTAAGTACAATTGACTGACAATTACTACGACCATTACGACCACCACACACGAAAGACCACCACACATGACAGACGGAGATAGTCAGTCCTTCACATCTGCCTGTCTGACCCCCAGAGGCCACCCCTCTGCTTCTATTTGTCTCCCTGGGGTGCCGGTTGGTGGGAGGTAGGAGGGTGTGTGTCTCCCCTCTTTGGGTGTCTGACACAATTTCCTTTCTTGTTTGTCTGAAGGCCTCTCTTTGACTCAAGTTTGCTCCTTATCTGAGCCGTGTGGCTGTCTCTAAATGTCTCATTGTCTCTCAGGTCGCTCCCCTTTGCTCCAGTGGGGGGATGTTTCTCTTTGCCCTTAGATGTCTGGGTGTCTCTGTCACTGCCAAAGTTTGGGAATATCTCTGGGTGGATCTGCGTGGGGGTTTGGGGGAGGAGAGAGGGAGACAGAAACAGAGACATAGAACAAGAGAGAGTGTGGGTGTGTACCCGTACACGCGCCCTGCTGTCTCCCTAGCTTGTGCAGCTCGGGGTGTCTCCAGCAAACCTGTCTACTGTGTCAGTGTCAGGTGTGTTGACTCTCTGCTCGTGTGTAGTCTTGTGGGTGCCCAAAGGTGTGTTGTTGTCTTCTGAATAGGTATGTGCATTTCGAGCCTGTGGTCTCTGCCCTTCTCTTTCGGGCCAGTATGTGTGGCGAGGATGTCGTGCGCGCGTGTTAATGCTAACTGCGGTGTTTGTGAAGTGCTCACTTTGGGTCAAACACTGTACCCAGCGCTAGGGTAGATTCAAGATAATCAGGTCGGATGCACGCGGGGCTCGCAGTCCAAGTAAGGAGAGTAGGTGCTGAATACCCATCTTCAGATGAGAAAACGACGGCCCAGAGAAGTGAAGCGGCTAGTCCAAGGTCACACGGCAGACAAATGGCAGAGGGGGGATTAGAACTCAGATCTTCTGACTCCCAGACGCGTACTTCTCCTCGCAGGCCCCGGGCCCCTGCCTCCCAGTGTTTGGCTTCAGTCTGCATGCTCTCTGCCCGGGGTGTGAACCCACCCCCACAATTATCTGGTTCCCGGTGTCTGCACGTCTCCCTTTATTTGAGGGGCGGGGAGAGACGCGGCCGTAAACAAAATCCCTTCCCTCGGGTCTGGGGGCTTTTCCTGGGGCAGAGGCGGGGGGCACTCTCGGCGGTGAATCCCGCCCCCCCCCCCGCCCCGACACTCCCCCTTACCGGAGAGAAAAGGGGAGACAGGGTTCCGGAGGGGGCGGGGAGGGGGCAGAGGGCCGGGGGGGGGGGGGGGGGGAACGGACGGACATTGCCCCGCCATCTCAGCTCCTTTGTTATGCGTTTGTCCTTCTGTCTGCTCTGCTCCCTGCCCAGAGAGAGGGGAGGAGGAGACCCAACTGGGGAGTTTGCGGGGGCGGGGGGGGGGGGGGAATCATCCGAGGCTATTCGCTCTCCCGGAGCTCCAGCTCACTCCAAACTTTCAACCTGCCCCTCCAAAGCTGGAGGTCTCCCCGGGGCGATTTGCAGTGGCACAGTAAATTGGACTTCTGGATTTGGGGGGCGGGGGCCAGGGCCAAGGCACCTGGGAGTGAGTCGGGCATCTGAAGTGGGGGAGTCCGGAAGGGAGAGAGCAGGAATTTGGGTTAGGGGAGAGAGAGAGAGAGAGAGCCAGGACAGGGGGTGACGTCCGGAACATGGGAAGGATGGGCGAAGGTGGAGGGGATATTGCCTTGCCTGTTTTCCCCTTTTATCCAGACCCCTGGCAGAACATTAGGTTGTCCCTAACCCCATGGTTTAGTGGATAGAGCTCAGGCCTGCGAGTCAGAAGGACCTGGGACCCCAGCTCTGCCACTTGTCTGCCGTGTGGCTCTGGGCAAGTCACTTCACTTCTCTGGGCCTTAGTTCCCTCATCTGTAAAATGGGGATGAAGACTGTGAGCCCTAGGTGGGAGAGGGACTACGTCCAACCAGCTTATCCTGGCTCTACCCCAGCGCGTGGAATGGTGCCAGGCCCATAGTAAGCGCCTAACAGCAGCGTGGCTCAGTGGAAAGACCCCGGGCTTGAGAGTCAGAGGTCATGGGTTTGAATTCAGGCTCTGCCACTTGGGAGCTGTGTGACTGTGGGCAAGTCTTTTAACTTCTCTCTGCCTCATTTACCTCATCTGTAAAATGGGGATGAAGACTGTGAGCTTCACGTGGGACAACCTGATGACCCTCTGCCTGCCCCAGCGCTTTAGAACAGTGCTCTGCACAGAGTAAGCGTTTAACAAATCCCAGTTATGATCTCTTCCCCCGAGGAATCCCGGAGTCAGGGCCCGGGGCTGAGACGATCCCTCCCGTCCCTGCCCCCCACCCCCAGCCCCCTTCCACCGAGGACAGGTGTCCCTGGGGGGGGGGGGGGGCGGGGCCGGTCCCCCGCTCTCGGAGCTGGAGGAGGAGATTGGGGGTGTGCGGGCGCCCTCTGCAGGCTTCGAGTGGGATTGTATGTAGAAGCAGCGCGGCCGAGGGGAAGCCAGAGAAGCTGGGTTCTAACATTCCGCCTCCTCCACTTCATTCAGTAGTATTTACTGAGCGCTTACTATGTGCAGAGCACTGTACTACTACTAATAATAATGATTTTGGTATTGGTTAAGCGCTTACTCTGTGCAGAGCACTGCTCTAAGCCCTGAGGTAATGAGGTCGTCCCACGCGAGGCTCACAGTTAATCCCCATTTTTACAGATGAGGTCACTGAGGCCCAGAGAAGTGAAGTCACTTGCCCACAGTCACACACAGCTGACAAGTGGCAGAGCCAGGATTCGAACCCATGACCTCTGACTCCCAAGTCCTGGCTCTTTCCACTGAGCCACACTGCTTCTCTAAGCGCTTATCCTCTGTGTGATCCTGGGCAAGTCACTTCGCTTCTCGGTGTCTCAGTTCCCTCATCTGTAAAATGGGGGTTAAAATCAGGGGGCGGGGCCAACCTCATCAGTTTGTATCTAACCCAGCACTTGGTTCAGGGCCCGGAACATAGTAAGCGCTTAACAAATACCATGAAAAATAGGGTCCTTTGCCTCTTAGGCCCGGAGGCTTTCCATCAGGCCATGCTGCTTCTCGGTCTTTTTCTCAATCAATCAATCAATCAATCAATCAGTGGTACTGATTGAACACTTACTGTGTGCAGAGCAGTATACTCTGTGCTTGGCAAAGTACAGAGAAGCAGCATGGCTCAGTGGAAAGAGCACGGGCTTGGGAGTCAGAGGTCGTGGGTTCTAATCCCAGCTCTGCCACTTGCCAGCTGCATAACTTTAGGCAAGCCACTTAACTTCTCCGTGCCTCAGTTACCTCATCTGTAAAATGGAGATTAAGACTGTGAGCCCTACCTGGGACAGACTGATTACCTTGTAATCCTTGTCCTTGTCCAAATCCTTGTCCCACATAAAATTCTCAATCTCAATCTGCCCACAGAAGTTAAGCGACTTGGCCAAGGTCACACAGCAGACAAGTAGCAAGCTGGGATTAGAACCCAGGTCCTTCTGACTCCAAGGCCCAGGCTTGATCCACTAGGCCACTCCATTTCTCTCTTCTTTGTTCCCCAGTGCCTCTCTTTGTCCCCCGGTGCTCCAGACAGCCCACTATGTTCTCTTCCTCCCCCTGCCCCAACCCCTGACCTCATTCCTGCACTTCCTCAAGCCCCCACCCTGCTTCTCCCCTCCCTCCAACCCTCTTTATCCAACATGCATTAACATGACCCCTCCCCCATCTGTGGTAGTCCCCTTCCCCTGGGCCTTGTGCGGGGGGCAGGGGCTCCTGGCCCAGAGTCCCCATCACCTCCCTATGATCCCGCTCTCCTCCAGATCTCAGTTCTCGCTCTCCTTCCTCCCTCCTTTGCTGCACCATTTTCTGATGTCTGGCCAGGCGGACAGACAGCAGCGGGGCAATGGGGGGGCCAGCAGGGGTCTTCCTTGCTCATCTTGGCCTACCAACCAATCAGTAGTATTACTGAGCACTTACTGTGTGCACAGCACTGTGCTAAGTACATCTCTAGACTGTAATCTCCCTTCTAGACTGTAAACCTGTGGGCAGGGAACATGTCTGCTAACTCTGTTACGCTTTTGTATTGGACTCCCAAGCACTGAGAAGAGTGCTCTGAACATAGTAAGTGATTAATAAATACTACTGATTGATACCAACTCAGTTGTACTCTTCCAAGTGCTTAAAACAGTGCTCTCCACACAGTAAGTGCTCAATGAATACCACTGAGTGATTGATAGGGACTGTGTCGACTGACTCTAATGTATTGTACTTTCCCAAGTGCTTAGTACTGTGCTTTGCCCAAAATAAGCACTCAATAAATACTATTGATTGATCTCCCCAAAGTTGGGGGTTCAAGTCCAGCTGTGGAGGCCCTGATTATGGATTAGGATCCTGGGGGGGGAGTGAGGAGCCTGGGCATTATCACATTATCACTCATTCCTCCTGCCTCCTCCACACTTTCTCCCTTCTCCCCCCCCCCCCCCCCCACCATATTCCTGTTCCCCTCCCCCACCCCTCCCACTCCCCGGCTCCCCTCCCCCCACCAAGCTCATTTCCAGACATCCCGATTCCGGGGTCTTTATTAAAGTGCAAAGTTGCTGACACACAGCTCGCTTCTGGGGTAACAAAAGCCCAGACCCCAGAGCCCTGCAGGCTTTCTGAGCTCGGCCTGTCCCTGGAAAAGGGGGACCCACCGCCCGGTGGGGGTGGGGGTGGGGGTGAAGGCAGGGGTGGAAGGTGGGGGTGAGGGCGGAGACAACCTCCGGGCCAGGGTAGGGGGCAGAGGTGTCTGGGTGAGGAGGCGGGGGGCTCTGGGGAGGGGCAGGGCAGCATCTGAGACCAGAAGTAAGAATCCAGGGAGTCGTGGAGGTGTGCAGGCAGGAAAGGGCTAGGGTCAGGGTGCTGAGGGAGGTCACCCAAGAGGTGGGAAGGCAGGAAGGGGCTGGGGTCAGGGCGCTGAGGAGGATTCCCTTGGCTCTGGCCAAACTCCATCATCTGTGCAGGAGAAAAGAAAAGAAAGAAAGGGGGCACTTGGGAGGGGAAAAAGATGGGGGAAATGAGGGAGGATGGGGGGAGGAGGGAAGGGATGAGGGTGGAGATGAAGGGAGGAAGGGGAGATTTCTACTTTCAGCTTCCCCCTCCTCCTCTGCCTGGTCAGACCCCCACCCCCTTGTATGCAAGGTTGGCGCTCCCCACTCAGCAGCAGGGGCCTCTGACCAACCCCCCTCCCCTCTGCAACTGCCCTCCTAGCTCTTTCCCCCCCACCCCTGTCTCTGTGGTGTGGTGGGGTCCCCCGCCCAGCCCTCTCTCACCTCTTACCGAAGAGTCTGCCCTCTGATCATAGTCTGCTGAGAAGAGAGGGTGGGGGGGAGGGAAAGGGGTGGTTGGAGAAAGAAGCCGGGGCAGCGGGAGGGTCTACCCCCTGATTGGGGTCTACTGAAGGGAAAAGGTGGGGGAGAGGGGAAGGGGTGGTAGGAGAGAGAGTAGGGGCAGTGAGGAGGTCTATTCTCTGATTATGGCCTGCTGAGGGGAAGGGCTTGGGGAGAGAGGAAGGGGAGGTTGGAGACCGAGTGGGAGCAGGAGGAGAGTCTACCCTCTGATCATGATCTGCTGAGGGGAAGGGAGAGGGGAGGAGTGGTGGAGACAGAGTGGGGGGTGAGGGGCAACAGGTGTGGGGAATCTTGTCCTGATCCCCCTGCCTGCCTGCCCCTGCACTCACCTAGGATGGGTGCTGTAAAGAGCTCTCCTCAATTTTCTGGAATAGGAAAAGAAAGCACAGAGATGCAGGGGTCAACGGGAGGGAGAGAAGGGGAAAAGACACAAACCGTCCCACTACCTACTACACCCTCTTCCTCTCTTGAGGTCTCCTTGTTGTTTTCATCGGCCCATCCCAGGGAGACAACCCAGACTCCCCATGACTCTCACAAGACCCCAGAGAGCAGGTCCCTCTCCACGGCACTCAGCTGTGAAGGAGGAGGCCTCAGGTGGGAGGGGTTCCCCCCACCCTTCCCACCCCCTCTCAATGACCTCTTCCACCTCCCAACCTTCCTCGCACTCCACCACCCTGTCTTACCCCTGTCTCTCACTGCCTCACCCCCATTTCCTAGCTCACCCTCCTCCGCTCCTTCTTTCTCATCTCCTTCCTCACCCCCAACCCTTCCCTCACCCCACATCCTCCCTCTCCCTCTTCCCCAACTCTTATCTCCAGCCCATCCCCTCTCCTTCATTCCCTCCCTCACCCTACCCTCTTCCTCTCCCCATCTCTTCCCTCTTCTCCTTCCCCCCCCCACCCCCATCTCCTCCATCTCCCCGACCTGCCCCTCCCCTCCCCCTCCCGGAGCCCCTTCTCCCCACTGGCCATGGGTCGTTGCCCTCCCCTGTTTGTATCTCCTCCAGACGGTGACCCCAGTGGCCCCGGCCCCCACCAGGACAGAGGCGGCAAAGTCCAGGGATGATCCAGATCGGGGGTGAGGAGAGAGTGTGTTTCGGCAGTGGGTCTGGACCAGGGCAGGGCCGTGAGTTCCAGATTCTCCCGTCTCCAGCTCTTCACTCCCAACCTGCCCCTGACTGCAACCCCCACCCCATCTGATCCTCCAGCCATAGCCCTGCCCTCCTTGAAACCCCTCCTCCTCCAGGAGGGCTTCCCTGGGTATTCTGCCCCCTGCTCTGCCTGGCCCTTCCAGGTCCCGTCCATCCACCGGGCCTGGGCCTGGGTGTCAGGAGGACCAGGGTTCTAATTCTGACTCTGCCACTTGTCTGCAGTGTGACCTTGAGCAAGTCACTTCACTTCTCTTGGGCCTCAGTTCTCTCACCTGTAAAATGAGCATAAGACTGTGAGCCCCATGTTGGACGGGGACTAGATACAACCTGACTAGCTTGTATTTATCCCAGTATTTAGTATAATGCTGGACATATAGTAAGCACTTAATTATCATTTTTAATCATCACTGTAGTATTTGTTAAGTGCTTACTATGTGCCAAACAATTTCCAAGAACTGGGGTAGATATAAGAACATCAAGTCCCACACTGGCCTCACAATCTAAGTAGGAGGGAGAACAGGGATTGAACCCCCATTTTCCAGATGAGGAAACTGAGGCACAGAGAAGTGATTTGCTCAAGGTTACACAGCAGAGAAGTGGGGCTGATCCAGAATTAGAACCCAGGTCCTTGGACTCCCAGGCCCGGACTCTTTCCACTAGGTCACACTGCTTCTCTGTATTTAAGAATCTTCTTAACCTCCAGGAATTCATTTGTCTTATTTATCCTCCCTTTCTTTGCTATCAGCAGCTGTATGGGCTGAGTTTACCACTGTAAACTCCTTGAGGGCAGGGATCACTTCTCCTAATTGCTCTTTCCAAGTGCTTAATATTAATCAATCAGAACTATTTCCTGAGCACCTACTGTAGGAGAGCACTGTAATGCTCTCTCTCTTTCTCTCTCCCTCTCCAGTACCAAGGACAATGAAAGAAACAAAGAGTTACCCTTGGAATTGGAAAAAAAGGGCCCATCATTCAATAGTATGTATTGGGAGAGTACATTACTACAGAGTTGGTAGACACATTCCCTGCCTACAGGGAGCTTACAGGCTAGAAGGGGAGACAGACATTAATATAAATTAAATTACAGATATTTATATAAATGCAATGGGACTGAGGGTGAGGTGAATAAAGGGTGTAAATTAATGCGCAAGGGTGACACAGAAGGGAGAGGGAGTAGAGGAAATGAGGGCTTAGTCGGGGAAGGCCTCTTGGAGGAGGTGGAATTTTAAAAAGGCTTTGAAGGCGGGGAGAGCAGTGGTCTGTTAGATATGGAGGGGGAGGGTATTTCAGGCCTGAGGAAGATGTGAGCGAGGGGTCAGCTGCAAGATAGACAAAATCAAGGCATAGTGAGTAGGTTGACAGAAGAGGAGCGAAGTGTGCAGGCTGGGTTGTAGTAGGTGAGTAGCCAGGTGAAGTAGGAAGGGGCAAGCTGATTGAGTGCCTTAAAGCCAATGGTGAGGAGTTTCTGTTTGATGCAGAGGTGGATGGGCAACCACTGGAGGGTCTTGAGGAGTGGGGAAATGTGTACTGAATGATTTTGTAGAAAAATGATCTAAGGAGCAGAATGCAGTAGGGATGGGGGCATGAAGAGACAGGAGGCAGTCTGATGGCAAAATTCACCTATGAATGTGTGTGGGCTGAAAAGGCCGATGTGGAATCCACAGACCCGGCCACGCTGGGTACACAAAGGAGCTGGCCCAAGGTTGACTTGATTGTTGTGTTGTCATGTTCTCACGTCTACGGTCTCCTTGGAGGCAGAGATCCTGCCTACCAATTCTGTTGAATTGTACTCATCTATGTGCTTAGGACAGTGCTCTGCATGTATTAAGTGCTCAATAAATACCATTGATTGATCAGGTATTGTATTATAGCTTCCCTAGCTCTTGGCACAGTGCCCTGGACACCAGGAGCTTACAGACCAGAGGAGACAGACATTAAAATAGATTCCTGAGAGGGTAAGATTGTGAAAAATGGACAGATTGTGTCCCACAGGGGACAGAGACTGTGTCCAGCCTTATAATCTTGTTCCCTAGCCTGGCACATAGTAAGCGCTTAATGAACTCCATCATCATCATCATCATCATTATTAGTGGTTGATTGACTGAGAGCTGAGGGAGCCAATCTCTTTGGGGCTGACTCCCCAAGCCCCCTCTTCTGGGTCCTGCAGCACCCCCGACCCTGACCTTCCTCCCCTGCCTCCCTCTGCCGTGCTCTGCAGGCTCCACACCCCCACCCCGAACCCACTGCTCACCCCAAGGCACGGTGAGGGGCCGAGCCAGGCCCTGGTGGTCCGCGTGGCAGGTGCATCTCTGCCCCGCTCCAGGGGAGACCCGCAGAACCCCCCAGTTCTGGTAGGTCCCGTCCCCGCTAGGCAGGCCAACCTCGGGCTCCAGGGTCCCCTGGGGCAGTGTCTCTCCGTCCCTGCAGCCAGTTAAGGGAGATGTTCCAAGGGGAGAAGCCAAGTGCCCAGCACTTCAGGATGGTCTCCCTGCTGGGGCCCAGGTGGCTGGTCAACTGCACCGTTGGGGGCACTGGGGAGGGAGTGGGGTGAGGGGCAGGGCTGGAGAGCTCTTCCCGCCCCCCCCCCCAGTCCCCATTCCAAGGCAGAGCGCACAGAGTGAGGGTGGGGGCCAGTGGTAGGTCTGGAGGTCCAAGGGCGGGTCCTGGGAGGCCAAGGGTGGGTCCAAAAGGCCAGGGGTGGGATTGGTGGGGACCAGGGGTGTGGGCAGGGGGAATCAGGGCCAGTTCTGGAGGTGGACCAGGATCAGATCAGGTGGGATCAGGGTCAGGTCTGGGGGGGTCCGAGGTATACCTGCTCTCTCCAGGCTTCCCCCCAGATGCTAGGTATTTCCGGAGCATGTGGGTTCAGGTCCCCTCCAAGAAGGTTCGGTCCCGGTCCCCTCGATTCAGGTCCGCCTCCCACTTCTCCTTGAGGCCCCAGGCCATGGGGTCCTCCCGACCTCACAGCCGAGTGAGGCCTGCAGCGTGTGAGACCCTGACGCCCGTCCAGTGTGAGGGACCTTGCCCCACCTTGCTTTCCTTTTTGTTTTTTCTTTCAAAGTGCTTCCCCATGGGGCAAGCTCAGCCCGTCATTGGGCAGGGATTGTCTCTATCTGTTGCTAAACTGTACATTCCAAGCACTCAGTACAGTGCTCTGCACATAACTGCTCAATAAATACTACTGAATGAATGAATAAGCACTGGCCTAGATCCGCCCCCCGCCCAACTTGTGCATGACTGACTTCTTTCCCTGGGCACCTGGAGGAGCTGCAGAAGCTGGAAGAGGAGCTGTGGGTTGGCAGGATGGCATTGAGAAGCAGCGTGACTCAGTGGAAAGAGCCCGGGCTTGGGAGTCGGAGGTCATGAGTTCTCATCCCGGCTCCGCCGCTTGCCAGCTGTGTGACTTTGGGCAAGTCACAACTTCTCTGTGCCTCAGTTACCTGTAAATTGGGGATGAAGACCGTGAGCCCCACGTGGGACAACCTGATCACCTTGTATCCCTCCAGTGCTCAGAACAATGCTTGGCACAGAGTAAGCGCTTAACAAATAACACCATTACTACCGAGGCGAGTGGGGTCAGCTGCTCTCCGGGCCATGCCTCAGGTCCCCACAGCCCGCTCCTCCTCCGCCCCCCCTGCCCGGTCGGGTCGGGGGGCTGGGGCCAGAGGGGCAGGGGAAAGTGGGGTCCGGGGGGATGGGCAGCTCTACTGAAAGGTGATGCAGCCAAGCAGAAAGTCACGATGTCAGCTTCAGCTGCTGTTCCGGCCCGGACTTTGAGCGACGGGTTGCCACCGGGCCCTGGACGGAGGCTGGGGCTGGGGCCAGGCCTGGGGGCGGGACCAGCTGTTCCCCAGATCCCGCCCCTCCTGCTGCTGTTCCCTATCTCCTCTGAATGGCCGGACAGAGATGGGGGCTGGGTTGGGAGTCAGGAGATCATTGGTTCTAATGTCATCTCTGCCACTTGTCTGTCGTGTGACTTTGGGGAAGTCACTTCACTTCTCTGGGCCTCAGTTTCCTCATCTATAAAATGAGGATTGAGACTTTGAGCCCCCACGTGGGACAGGGACTGGGTCCAACCCGATTTGCTTGTATCCACCCCAGCGCTTAGTACAGTGCCTGGCACATAGTAAGTGCTTAACAAATGCCACAATTTAATAATAATAAATAATAATGTTGGTATTTGTTAAGCGCTTACTATGTGCCGAGCACTGTTCTAAGCGCTGGGGTAGACATAGGGGAATCAGGTTGTCCCACGTGGGGCTCACAGTCTTCATCCCCATTTTACAGATGAGGGAACTGAGGCACAGAGAAGTTAAGTGACTTGCCCACAGTCACACAGCCGACAAGTGGCAGAGCTGGGATTCGAACTCATGAGCCCTGACTCCAAAGCCCATGCTCTTTCCACTGAGCCACGCTGCTTCTCCGATAATAAATAACAATTATATAATTGTTATATAATTATATAATATGTTATATAATTAACACATATATATGTATAATGTTATATATATAACATTATATATATGTTATATAATATGTTATATAATTATATATATAATTATATAATTATATATAATAATAAATAACAATTTATTATTATTATTCTTATCTGCACAGTCCCTGGTCCCGGCCTCAGCCCCATCCCCAGCCCCTGCAGGAACTCATCAGCCCCCCTCTCTCAGCCGCCTCCACCCACCGTCTCATTCCCCCTGCAGGCTCCAGGCCTCCCCCTCCCCATGCACAGGGGCCGGAGGGCAAGGATTTCTGCAGGCAAATCCAGGGGACCTGCAAAGCCGCCCCTGACCTAGTCCCTTGACCAGGCCCGACCCCAATCCCGGGTCCCTGCAGCCCCCTGGTCAACGATGGGGTCCCCACCAGGAACCCCACCTATGCCGGCACCACCACAGACAGATGTATCCCAAACCTCCACCCTGACCCTTTCCCCAGGATCCTCCCTGCAAACAGATTCTGGGAAACATAATGGGTGGATATGATCGATAGCGACCAACTGGTAGGGAATCGGTCAAATTTATTGAGCACCATACTAAGCGCCTGGGAGAGGACAATACAACAGTGTTGATAGACACGTTCCCTACCAACAGAGTCTAAAGGGCAGTTAAACATTTAATTAAGGCTATGGACTTAAGTTCTGTGGGGTTGAGGCTGGGGTGAATATCAGTGGCTTAAAGGGTACAGAATCAAGGGCATAGTGACACAGTCCCTTGTGTGTGTGGGCGGGGGGGGGGGCGCTCACAAACTGGCTAATGAATCCCCATTTTACAGATGAGGATGCTGATTCACAGATAAATTGACTCACCCAAGGTCACCGAGCAGCATCTGCTAGAGCCACGTTTAAAACCCAGGTCAACTGACTCCCAGAACCATGCTCTTTCCACTAGGCCACACTGCTTCCCCAGATTCCATAGGGGTATGAAAATCAAATTAAACATAAAAGCTTCTCAATTAAAGGTGCTTGTAATAAAGGATATCAAAGGACCCTCCAGAACATAAATATGAACTGATTGTGATGTTCATTACCTACTGTGTGCTAAGCACTGAGGTAAATGCAGTCAGATCAGACACAGTCCTCTTCAGCATGGGCTTCACAGTCTAAATCAGAGGGAAAGTAGGTATTTAATCCCCAGTTAGGATGTTGGCTTGGAAGGAAAAAAACAAAAAGGAGGAATGTCTGTTTCCCTTAGCCCCACAACACCTGTGGCCACATCCCTAATTTATTGTCTGCCTCCTCCTCTAGACCATAAGCTCCTTGAGGGCAAAGAACATGTCTATGAGGGGCTGTAAGCTCCTTGTAGGCAAAGAACGTGCCTACCAATGTTGTGTATTGTCCTCTCCCAGGTGCCTAGTACAGTGTTCTGCAATACAGTAAGTGCTCAAGAAATCCCACTGATTGATTGATTCTTTACTGGCTGGTCACTGGCCATATTCACTAGTTCCATTCACCAGAAATTGTTTTCGGGGAGGTGCCTGGGACAAGAGACAAGGTGGAGATTTGGGTTAGAGTTGTCTGTTGTGTTGTCAGCCTGTGGGTCTTGATGAGTGGTGAGGAGCAGGTTCATCAGGATGATGATCTATGCAATAGTGGATTGTATCAATTGGAAGGGAGAGGGGCTGGAGGCAGGGAGCCTAGTGAGGAGGCTGAAACAACAGTGGAGCAGGGCTGTGATCAGAGCATGTCCCAGCGTGGTGGCTTCCAAGGTGGAAATGAAAGGGTGGTATCTTGTGGGAGGAACCAGCAGTAGAAGGTGAGGATTTAGCGATGGATTGAATGGTAGCTGCAATGGCTGATAGAGGGGTGAGGTGTGGGACACGGAGGCGGGATTGGCTAGCGCAGAGGACAGAGGGGCCGGGAGAGGTGAGGGCAGTGGGGAAAAGGGAGACTGTTGGTGGAGGTCTGGAAACCCAGAGTCGGATCTGTTTTGACACCCGGTGAGGTAGAGGACAATGTTGGAGTCAGACAGGGGAGATGGGATGAGGCAGATTCTTGAGGAAAATGACACAGGCCACATGGTGGCCACGGTCTGAGGGGCCGGGGCCTAGGATAATGTGGGGACTTAATTGGCTCACTGGAAAGACCACGGACTTTGGAGTCAGAGGTCATGGGTTCAAATCCCAGCTCGGCCACTTGTCAGCTGTGTGACTGTGGGCAAGTCACTTAACTTCTCTGTACCTCAGTTACCTCATCTGTCAAATGGGGATTAAGACTGTGAGCCCCATGTGGGACAATCTGATTCCCCCGTGTTTACCCCAGCGCTTAGAACAGTGCTCTGCACATAGTAAGCGCTTAACAAATGCTAACATTATTATTATTATTATTATTATTATTATTAATTGGGGGCCTCATATCTGGTGTCCTAGAAATGGGGCGGGGGAGCCCCAGATTCCCAAGTGTTTCTTCCTCCTCCCCCTAACTCCCTACCTCTGGACTCTTCCCACTTCAGTCCATACATGAGACAAGCATCAAAACAAGTAAATAGGCATCAGTAGCATCATTATACATAAATAGAATTATAGATATATACACATCATTAATAAAATGAATAGAATTATAAATATAAGTACGCACATATACACACAAGTGCTGTGGGGAGGGGAGGAGGGTAGAGCAAAGGGAGCGAGGCGGGGTGATGAGGGGAGGGGGAGCAGAGGAAAAGGGGGGCTTAGCCTAGGAAGTCCTCCTGGCGGAGGTGAGCTGTTACTAGCTTTGAAGGGGGATTTAAGGAGGGAGGGCATTCCAGGCCAGAGGTAGGACGTGAGCCAGGGGTCGATGGCAGGACCGGTGAGAACGAGGCCCAGTGAGAAGCTTAGCACCAGTGGACAGGAGTATGCAGGCTGGGATGTAGGAGGTGAAGGGAGGTGAGGTAGGAGGGGGCAAGGTGATGGAGAGCTTTGAAGTCCATAGTGAGGAGCTTTTGCTTGATCCGGCCACACCTCCTCACCTGCTTTCTCCCCCATACACCTATCTCCTCCCTGCAAATCTGTCCTGTTCCCCCAGAGACCTCCAATCTTTTGACCCAATACAATTTTCTCAAATCATCATGCCCTATTTAGTCTCCATACCCAAACTATCTTCCTTGGACAACTCAAATGACACCCTCAACGCCACACTCCCTGCTGAACTCAACTCACTCGCTCCCCTAATCGTCAATCACAGTCCTCTAACTCAGACTTGGATCACCTCCCCAGTCTTCTTCCTTCATTCCTGTGTATGAGCTGCAGAGTGCTGATGACAGAAATCTAGGTATTGGGCTGACCTCGTCCATTTCAAGTTCATCTTCATGTGCTTTAACTCTGCCCTCTCCTCAGCCCGGCAAGATTATTTCTCCATTCTTATTGATACCCGTGTCCATTGCCCTTGCCAGTTGTTCCAGGTGTTTAACTCTCTCCTCAAACCCCCGTCCCCCTGCTCATCTCTTGCCCCTAGTGGCCCGGCCAACCAATCCATTGAGAAAATTGAAACCATCAGATGTGATCTCCCTAAAATCTCCCCTGCTCCTCTCCAGTCCCTCCCTCCTCCTGCCCCTTCTTTAATTCTCCCATCTTTCCCAGCAGTAATTCAAGAGGAAATCTTCTGCCTTCTCTCCAAATCGACTCTCTCCACCTGGACATACGACCCTATCCCCTCATCTTATCAAGGCACTTGCCCCTTCTTTCTTTCATCCCTGTCATCTTCAACCTCTCTTCAAGCTCTCCATGCTCTCCAGTGGCTTCTTTCCCATTGCTCTCCAACATACCTGTCTCCCCATTCTAAAAAAAAACCCTCCCTTGACCCTGTGGCTCCTTCCTGCCATTCCTCTCCAATTTCCTTGAGCAAATTGTCTACACCCACTGTCTCAAATTCCTCTCCTCTAATTATCTCCTTGACCCCTCCAAGCTGGCTTCCCTCCCCTTTACTCCACAAGAACCACCCTCTCAAAGGTCACCAGTGATCTTCTTGCCAAATCCAACGGCCTCTACTCCATCTTAATCCTCCTTGGCCTCTCAGCTGCCTTAGGCACAGTCACCCACCGCTTCTCTTGTAAACACTATCAAACTTCAGCTTCATTGATACTGTCCTCTCCTGGTTCTCCTCTCTCTCTGGGTGGTCACTGATGGACAGGGACTGTGTCCAACCTGATTATCTTGTCTCTTCCCCAGTGCTTAGAACAATTGTTGACACATAATTTGTTCTTAACAAATACCACGATCATTATGATCACTGCTAAACTACTGCATTTGTCTCCCCATTGGGTCTACAATCTAACCCCCGCCCCTTTCAGTTTATACTATATGCTGCTGCCCAGAAGATCTTCCTGAAGTAACACTTGCTATTCATCTTTCCCTTCCTGAAAAAATGGCCAGTAACTGCCCACTTTGCTCCACAATAAACAGAATCTCTTCCCCACTGGCTTCAAGCCCTCCCCTGTCCCCATCTTTTATCCCCGATCTCTCCACCAGCTTCTTCCCAGCTCAGTCTTTGCTCCTCCCTGGTCACCTTCAAAGCCTTATTAAAAATCCCATCTCCTCCAAGAGGCCTTCCCCGACTACACCCTCATTTCCTCTACTCCCTCTCTTCTGCTTCACCCTTGCACGAGGATCTGTCCCCTGTATACACTTGATAATAATAATGTTGGTATTTGTAAGCGCTTACTATGTGCAGAGCACTGTTCTAAGCGCTGGGGGGAGATACAGGGTAATCAGATTGTCCCACGTAAGGCTCGCTGCGAGGGAAGAAAAAGCGGCCCCAACGGCAGCTCGGGAGAGACTGGGGAAACGTCTGCGCAGAGGGAAGTGTGGCAGGATGTTCATTCCTTCATTCAATCGTATTTATTGAGCGCTTCCTGTGGGCAAAACACTTTACTAACCACTTACTGCGTTCCGCAACAAGCAGGTGCCCAGTGAGAAAGGAGAGGGGACAGGCTGGGAGACAAGAGATGGAGGAAGGGGATATGTGGAGGCACTAATTCTCCCCATCTTCAAATCCTCCAATAAATCAATCACATTTATAGAGCGCTTACTGTTCCCATCTAAGCGCTTACACTGATATAACAGTGTAATGCCCACAGTGAGTTCAGCCAAGAGGGGGAGACAGACATTGATATAAACAATTAAGTTGCAGATAAGTACACGAGTGCTGTGAGACTGAGTGAGGGGTGAATAAAGGGAGCAAATCAGAGGCACAGGAGATGAGGGCTTAGTTAGGGTCTCCTGGAGATGTGCCTTCAATAAGGCTTTGAAAGTGAAGAATAATCATCTGTCAGATATGAAGAGGGAGGGCCTTCCAGGGCAGAGACAGGACATGGGCAAGAGGTCGACAGCAAGATAGATGGGGTTGAGGCACAGCGATTAGATTGACATTAGATGAGTGAAGTGTGCGGGCTGGGTTGTAGTAGAAGTGTAATGAGGCGAAATAGGAGGGGGCAAGGGGACTGAAGTGTTTAAAGCTGATGAGTTTCTGTTTGATGCGGAAATGGAGGGGCAACCACTGGGGGTTCTTGGAGTGGAGAAACATGGATTGAACGTTTTTGGAGAGAAACAATCCGGCAGCAGAGTAAAGTATGGACTGCAGAGGGAAGAGACTGGAGGTAGGGAAGTCAGCAAGACTGACTGGTACAGTAATCAAGATGGAATAGGTAAAGTGCTTCGATTTAACGAGGTAGTAAATAAACGATGGATATGGACGTAAGTGCTGTTAACGAGGTAGTAAATAAATGATGGATATGGACGTAAGTGCTGTGGGGTTGAGGGAGGGGTGAATAAAGGGAGCAAATTCAAGGGCAAGAGCCCCTTTCTTCTCCCTCTAAACTACCAGTTTTGTACCCTTTATTCACCCCTTCCTCAGCACCGTAGCACCATAGCACATGTCCATATTCGTAATTTATTCATATTGTCTGTCTCCTGCTCTAGACTGTAAGCTCCTCGTGGGAGGGGGTCAGATCTACCAATTCTGCCTCTGTTAGTTCCCTCTCCTGTTAGAATGGGGGTTAAATGATGAACGAGAGGGTCTTCTCTGACTCTCAGAATGCAAGATGGCAGGCCCAGAGCTCAGCCAAAGGCCCCCCTACTTCCATGATCCTCAGATTTAGGGAGAAGCAATGGTCATGGGGGCTGGGGGCAAGGAGAGAGAGGGTAGATAGAGATAGAGAAGGGAGAGAGGCCAATAGAGGAGGGAGGGACAAAGAGGAGAGAAGGGAGGTAGAGGGAGTGACAAATAGAGACAGAGAAGGGAGACAGGAGACTCACATGAGACAAAAGGTGTGCAGAGCACTGTACTGAGCACTTGAGAGAAGGCAATTCCAAGAGCTGGTAGACAAGTTTCCTGCCCACAAGGAGCTTATAGTCTACAGAGGGTGGACATCCATTTTAACATTTTGGAAGGGGGACGAGGACTGGGAGGACAGGGCATGCGAGGGGTGGCAACCACCATCATATTGAGTTTTCTGCGTGTCATGCACTGTGCTAAGTGCTTGGCAAAAACCGCTCCCAGCCACAGCCAGCTAGGGCCCAGGAGAGCCAGAAAAAGGGAAGCCAGCCAGCAGGGACCCTGGGGGCGGGCAGAGGGCAGCCAGGCAGCGGGGCGGGGCAGACCTGAGCAGCAGAGCGAGGTTGGACTGGTGGAGGCCAGATCCGGGCAGCAGGCGACAGGCTCGGACACAGCTCTGCCGTCTCCCCGCCTCGGCACCCCCCGCCTCCCTGCAGCTCCTGCCATGGGCCCACCGCTCCCCTGGCTCTCCCGTTGCTACCGGCTCCTACCCAGGGCCCTGCCCACCAAGGGCCTGGGCTTCTCAGGAAACCGTCTACCTCCAGAGGATGCCCATGCAGGAGAGACCCACTCGACCGAGGTGAGATGGTAGAGTCCCCCTCGCCCAGGAAGGGGACCCCCGGTCCCCCAACCCAGCCCCAGCATCTTCCCTCCCCCCCAAGGCCCCCCCCCCACCTCCCCCTTGAGAGGGTCACGAAGTCCTTGAGCTGGGTTTTTTCCACCGGTTCCCAAGTTAATTATTCCTCAGTGGTTTCCCGCCGCTGACCCCTCCAATTCCTCCGGCAGCGGCGGCGTCAGCAGGAGGAGCGGCAGTGTGGGTTCCCGGGCGATCGCAGGGCGGAGCTGGCGCAGGTGGAGCAGCTTTTGGAGCAGCAGCTGGAGCTGTACCAGGCCCTGCTGGAAGGTCAGGATGGGGCCTGGGAAGCTCAGGCCTTGGTCCTCAAGGTCCAGAAGCTCAAGGAGCAAATGAGGCGCCACCGTGAGGGTCCGGGGGAGAGGGACGCCATCTGACGTGGGGGTGGGAGAACCCTTCTCCTCCTGGCCGCCCACCCCTCCCAGCACCCCTCCAGCACCCCTCCATCTTGGAAGGGGGCAGGGGGAAGGGCCATAGGGCAGCTGGTGATCCGTCCCAGGGACCAAGCTGGGTTCACGTGCTCCCCCACTCAGCTCTCATGGCAGACGGGCCTGTGGGAAGAAGCCATGGCACACAGTGGGAGAAGCGGGATGCGCTGCTGCCCCTCCTTCCCTTTGCAGGCCCCACCCCTCCCGTCCCCCGACCCACTCTTATGTCCCCACTCCCTCTCAAGGCTTCACTGACCCAGGTGACCTCACTTCCCACCCCACCCCAAAAATAAAGAGGAAAGCCCAACAAGCCAAACTTTTTTTTTTTTGGTTTTGTTTTTAGTTTTTTGTTAAAAAAAGGAAATCTGACAACATGAATCATGAGAGGGAGGCAGTGGAGAAAAAGGGGGGCAACGCACACAATGTGGGGGTCGGGGCAACTTGGGGGTGGGGAGGAAATGATGCGCGGGAGCTGTGGCCGTAGTGTCTCCTCCACCCCCATGCCAGGGGTCAGCTCCTTGGGGGTCACGGGCCGAGGGTCGGAGAGGTCTCTACCGGGTCTGTTCAACTGTGGAGAGACACACATGCAGAGACACACACACACACACACACACACACACGCTAGGTCAGAGGTCGAATCAACCAAGCAGTGTCACAGAACCAGCCTGGTTAAGTTACCGGATTGCGGCGGGGGGTGGAGGGGGAGAGGTAGGCTGGGGCTGGGGACACGGGACACAGGGCACAGGGGGATGGCTCTCACTGTAGGAGGAGATGTCGATCTCATCGGGCAGCTCGCTGATGTTGACCTCGAAGCGATCCTGCACGTCGTTGAGGATCTTGGCGTCATTCTCGTCGGACACGAACGTAATGGCCAGACCTTTTGTGCCGAACCGGCCGGCCCGGGCCACCTAGGGGGAGGAGGAGGAATCAGTGATAGGGGCTCCTGGGAAGGGAACGTGGCGGGCGGGGGGGGGGGGGGGGAAGAGGAGTATGATGTGGGGTGACAGCTAGGAGGGAGGAACCCTTGGGGGGCCAAGGGATAGCGTGGGCTCCCCTCACCCGATGCAGGTAGGTGTCCGAGTCCTCGGGCATGTCGTAGTTAAAGGCGATGTTGACCCGCTCGATGTCCATCCCTCGGCCGAAGAGGTTGGTGGCCACCAGGATCCGCCGCTGGAAATCCTTAAACTGCTGATACCGGGACAGTCTGGTGGGAAGTTGGTGGTGTCAGCAGCAGGCAGGGATGGGCCCTGCCGGCAGGGTGCCCCCCCCAGCCCCGCCTTCCGTCTCCACTGGGCTCACCGCTCCTCCTGGGGCATGCCACGGTGGATGGCAATGGCGGGGAAGTTCTGCTCCACCAGGAGCTGCGCCAGGGCGATACAGCGCTGCACTGACTTCACGAAGATCACCACCTGCAAGGGGGGAGAACGCTGGTTGTCTCACGGGCCCAGTGGCCCCGGCCGCTCCCTTCCTCTCCCTGGGACCGCTCTTATCCTCTGGCCCCGGCTCCCTGACCTGGTTGAACTCAAGGACGTCCAGGAGGTCGAAGAGCTTGCGATTCTTCTCGTTGTCCTTCAGCTTGACGTAATACTGCTGCAGCCCGTGCAGGGTGAGCTTCGTCTCGTCATCCACAAAGATCTCCATGGGCTGTGGGGAAGGTGGGCGGGCGGGCGAGCAGGGGGAAGCAAGAGGGCGCGGGGCCACAGTTAAACCCCGGGGGAGGGCGGCGGCGGCGGTCACCCCCCAAGACACCGCAGAGGAGGGAGCTGCAGGACTCCAACATGTGATGTCCCTCTCTGTTCACCCCAACACTCTGGCACATTGGCCAGGGGATGCATCTCATAACCCAGAGCAGGAAGGGGTTTGTGAGGGGCGGGGGAGACAGCGAGAGGGGCACAGTTAACTAGCGGTGGAAATCAGAGAGATCAGTCCCAGCCAGAGGGTTGAACCCTGACACAAATGGGGTTGGGGAAAAATGGTGACCACCCTCCCACAACCCAATCCACTCCAGCGGGGGAGCAGGGAGGCAAATTTCTCCTGATGATCTAAACCACCTTGAGGAGGGGATGATTAAAAATTCACCTCAAAGGAGAAAAATGTCCTAGGGAGGAAGCTCCTGTTCAGACTCCAGAATGTGGAAAACTGAGCCCCAGAATTGGGTCGGTGGGTGCGGGTGTCCTTCCATGGACCGCCATCTTTTCCTGACCCTGGCTTCACTGACTGACTGAATCTCCTTGTTCCCCCCATTCTCATTCACAGGGTCCTCCTCTGCCTTCCACCCCCTAACTGTGGGAGTCCCTCAAGGTTCAGTTTTGAGTCCTTCTATTCTCCAGCGTCTCCCTTGGAGAAGTCACTCGCCCCCAAGGCTTCAACTACCACCACCATTCCCAAATCCAGTTGTCCAACCTAATTTTTTTCCCCTCTGCAGTCTCACATTTCCTCCTGCCCCAGGACACCTGCTACTTGGATGTCACCTCAAACTGAACGTGTCCAAAGCAGAACTCATCTTTCCCACCCAAGCCGTTCTCCCCTTTTCCGTTACTGTAGACAGCACTACCACCCTCCCCGTCTCGTGAGCTTTACGCCCTCTCCTTTCTAATCTTGCTTCACACCCACCCCTCTAACGCCAACCTCCTCACTGTGCCTCCATCTCACCGATCCTGCTACTGACCCCTTTGCCAATCTCCCCACCATCAAATCCCTCCTAGAATCCCATCTCCTCCAAGAGGGTCTTTCCTGACTGACCTCTCATTTCTGCTCTTACTCAAACCTCCCTTCTGCCCGCTGTGGGACCTCTTAATGGCACATTCACCCCACACAATACAAATGTAAAATACCTACAAATAGGTATATTTCCCCTACCTCTGATCTACTCTACCATCTGCCTCCCTCTGGAGACTGGGAGCTCCTTGGGGGCAGGGATTACATCTCCCAACTCTCCCGTACTGTACTTCTCCCAGATGTGTGCTTAGCATGGTGCTCTGCACACACTAGGTGCTCAAACATCATTAACTATGCACTGGACTTTCCCAGCAGCCCCTGGGCCTCCCTGCCAGTCTTCCAGTACAGAGCTGGAGGGAGGGGAAGCTCTCCGAGGAGGGGAATGGAGGAAGGTTACGGGGCTAGACGTGGGATGAGAAAGGAGCCGAGAGGCCCGTCCTCAGAGGCCCAGGCCACCCCCCGGCCCTCCCCTTCCCGGTCTTCCAGCAGGAAGCCAAGGTCTCACTTGTCCACGCCCGCCTCCCGCCCCAACCCCCAGGGGTGTTAAGGTAAAAAGAAAACCAAAAACCGCAACAAAACCCCCCGCGCCGCACGGCCCCGGCTCGCGGTGGACGTGGTAGCGTTAGGTTTGGACACGGAACAAAAGGCTGATCCGCAGCTCCCGGGCGAGGTCCCCGTGGCCTTGGCTGCCACCGCCGCCATCTGCCGTCCGCCGTCCGCCGCGCTGGCTGGCTCGCCGGCCGCCCGCCCGCCGGGCTCGAGTCTCCGGAGCGTCCGGGTGGTTGGGGGGTGGGGAGGGGTGGAGGGGAGGGAGGCAGGGTGAGGGAGAGGGTCTGGCCTCTGCAGGTCTGCTGAGCGATGCCTCCCCCAGGGTGGGGGCGGCCCGTCTCCGCCAGCTCTTCCGGTGCAGTGCCCCGCGGTGCGGGCCCTACCGCTGCTCTGTCCCTCGCTCTCTCTCCTGCCGGGGCGTGGGGGGCACGGAGGGGGGCGGGAGCCGGGGGGGGGGGGCCGGCGGGCGGCCCCGGTGGAGAGCTCAGAGCCGCCCAGGGCCGGAGGGGGAGGAGGGATCGGGGGCAGGGTCTCCTGCCCCCCACAAGGAGTCGGGGAGGGGTTTTTTAAAATCATTCTACCCGCTCTCGTATTTAACCCGATCGAGTCTTCCGGATTTTCCCTGCATCCCGCGCAGACCCTGTCTGTCTGGCCCTGTCTCTGGCGTGCGTGGTGAGGCGGTGGCCCCGGCCCCCCAGCTCCGGCCGAGGGAGGCGGGCCGGGGGGCACGGGGGCAGCGGCGGCAGGAGGCTGAGGATGAGGCGGACAGGGGAGGGAGGGGG
Source organism: Ornithorhynchus anatinus (assembly GCF_004115215.2). Taxonomy (NCBI): domain Eukaryota; kingdom Metazoa; phylum Chordata; class Mammalia; order Monotremata; family Ornithorhynchidae; genus Ornithorhynchus; species Ornithorhynchus anatinus. Next base: position 8,159,786 of record NC_041753.1, on the reverse strand, counting down.
TGCAGGAAGAGAAGGCGGAAGGGTATTTACATCTTGCATGAACTTGCGGCAGACGGGCCGGATTTCTTTGCTCAGGGTAGCACTGAACATCATGACCTGCTTCTCGTGGGGGGTCATGCGGAAAATCTCCTGGACATCCCGACGCATGTCTGCAAACACGAAGGGGCGGGGGAGGAGGTCAGGGTGGACCGGCCGGAGCCCAAACCCAGGCCTCTCCACCCCTGCCCCGGGGGCCGCCGGCTAGGGTCACGGGGGGCTGGCTCACCGAGCTGTTCGAGCATCTTGTCACACTCGTCCAGGATGAAGTGTTTAATGTGCTTCAGGTTGAGGCTCTTGTTGCGGGCCAGGGCCAGGATGCGGCCCGGGGTGCCCACCACGATGTGGGGGCAGTTCTTTTTCAGCACCTCCTCATCCTTCTTGATCGACAAGCCCCCGAAGAATACCGCCACCTGCCAGCGTAGATCGGGGGTCAGCAAGATCGGCACGCTGCACCCCCCGAAATGCCTTTTGGGGGGAAGAAACTGTCCTAAAATCTCCCTGCTTCCCCACTGGTTCCACTCAGGGCTCACGTGCTTGGAAAGCACTGGGGGGAGAACAACTTTCCATACTGGGGAGGGGGGAGCATCAACAGAAGTCCTTTGGTCATAGGACTCCCCTGACATCTGACAAAGTCATGTTTTGGCCAGCGACTTCAACTCTGCCCCAATCTACCTTGATTGATTCTTTCATCAGAGGGAGCATGGGCCCTGGCTGAGCAAGACAAGAAGTGCACCTGAGCTGTTGGGACATGTGGTTCCAGCACACACCGCTGTGTGCTGCGGCCCCCAGGAGCAAGGGTCCAAGCCTCTGAGGGTTGGGGGGGCTCCCCTGTTCCCAATCTGAGATGGGGGCGGGGGGAACTACCCATCCACTCTGGGGCTCCCTCAGAAGCCTCCAGTGGCTCAGTTGTGTCTGTTTGTTCTCCCTGCCTGCCAGGTCCTTCCCCAGGGCCCAGGGGAGCTCGGAGAAACTTGAGGTGGGGATGACCAGGACAGACCGAAGGCCCTGGGGAGCCCAAAGGCCAAAACCCGATAATCAGGTAACCGAGAGTAAATCGGCTTGTAAAGACACCTGACTGTCCGTTGGTTAATCCTAGTCCCCTCACTCACCCTGCCAGGGTCCGCAACCTCCCTTTGGTGACCCCGGGGCTGCCCCCTGCCCTCCTCCTACAGCCACCACCACCATCTCTCCCTCTTCCAAATCCCCTCACCTTGACGTTGGGCATGTACTTGGAGAACCGCTCGTACTCTTTGCTGATCTGGAAGGCCAGCTCCCGGGTGTGACACATCACCAGCACAGATACCTGAGGCGGGGGACGATGCAGGGGCTGTGGGCTCAACCACCCCCCCCAACACTGGCTCCCGCACCTCCACCCCAGCCCCTCTCCGGGCCCCCAGCCATCAGTCAAGGGTGATAGATGAAGGTCGTCCTGGCGCGTGGCGCTCCCGTCTCAGACTATTGCATCATGTGGCCGGGGACCCCCCACCCCATACACACACATAACCTCCCCAGCTGGGACCCTCTCCAGGTCCTACCTGGCCGGTGACTGGCTCCAGCTGCTGCAACGTGGCCAGCACAAACACGGCCGTCTTGCCCATGCCCGACTTGGCCTGGCACAGCACGTCCATGCCAAGGATGGCCTGGGGGATGCACTCGTGTTGCACTGCAGGGGAAGAGAGGAGAGTCACGGCGGGCCCGGCCAGCCTTCCCTCCCGGGCCCTACCTGAAGCCGGAGGGCCGGCCACTCACCTTCAGAGGGATGCTCGAAGCCACAGTCCACGATGGCGCGGAGCAGCTCCGGTTTGAGCAGGAAATCACGGAAGCCAGAGCTGTGGATGGAGACATAGGAGCCCTTCACGTCCTTCTTGGCGGGGGCCTCCGCCCCGTCCCCCCCAGCGGCCGTCTCCACCTCATCGTCCTCATAGTCCAGCAGCTCGTTGTCCACGTCGTTTTCCGCCATGGTCAGACCCGCGGGGTTGGCCGGGGAGCGAGCGGGATCCAAGCGGGGCTGGGAAAGCGGCGGAGGGAGGCGCTGGCCTCGGGAAGGAAACCTAGGCAGGCGGGAGAAACCGCGGCTTTGGGGCCCAAGTTGTAACCATTTCCCAATACTTAGTGAGTGCTTACGTGGGCAGAGCACAACACGCCTGGGAGACAAGATCCCTGCCCACAGGGAGATTATGGTAAAATGGCACTTCAACTAGAGCAGCAGCATGGACTAGTGGAAAGAGCACGGACCCGGGAGTCAGAGATCGTGGTTCTAATCCCGGTTCTGCCACCTATCTGCTTTGTGACCTTGGAGAAGCCGCTTCACTTCTCTGTGCCTCAGTTATACCAGTTATAAAATGGGGACCAAGATTGCGACTCCCAGGAGGGACAAAGACTGTGCCTAACCTGATTACCTTGTCTCTACCCCAGTGCTTAGAACATAATAAACGCTTTAGCAAGGCCCATAACTACTGTTATCGTTATTATGACTAACTACCGTCCAACAGCTCTTCTCCCTCCCTCAAAACCCTGCCCCTAGTTTTGGCAAAACTCAGAGGAGAAAAGACGGGTTGACAAAAGACTCAGCAACACTCTAGGGAAAAAAGACGGGCCCTAAACTGGGGGTGGGGGTTAATGTCCCATCAATGAGGAAAAAACTCTCACTGGAAGAGGGTGGGACGACTCCCTTATAGGAAGAAGGAAACGAGGAGCTCTTTAAGGATCTGATTCAAGCACCTCCACACTTACAAAAACTTAGATGGGCAAGCTGGGACCGTGTCTCCCAACCCTGCCGGACTGGATGCTCCCAAAGGCCTAGTACAGGGTTCTGCAGGCAGTAAGCGTCCAATAAATACCACGGACTGGATGGGTCTACCAGACTCTCCTCGCCCCCCCCAAAAGCCACCATCAGTCAAGGGTGATAGATCGAGGTCATCTCCGCACAGGGCGCTCTGTCTCGATAAAAAACATCATGTGGCTGGCCGTCTGGGGTCCCTCCCCCCCGCCAAAACTTTTTTCCTAGCCCCATTTATCTTCCTCCCCGTTCCCGGTCACTGTTCTGGGAGTCCAAGGATCATCCTAAGAGCCGGGCAATGGACCGGGAGGTGTTTCGTCTTCTAAATACCTAAGTTTTTCCCGAATTTTAGGTTTTTTTTGGGGGGTGGAGGTCGGGGGGAGAGTCAACTCCCGCCAATCCAACTTGCGGCGAACGGATCAACAACATCCCCGGACCGTAAGCTCCGTGAGGACGGGAGGGAGCCGTGCACCGTCCAGTACACTGGACGCTGGCTTAGTCCTTGGCGCTTAGTCCGGTGCCCTGCGGAAAGGGCGCTCAATAAATGCCCTCGATGGGAATAAGGCGGGATGAGGGCTCTTTCCGGCTGCAAAGGGCGGCTCCGGGAGGGTTGGGGCCTCCGCTCGACAACGAGATGAGCCGGGGCTCCCCGGGCGAGGAGGGAGCTGAATAAGGGGGGACGAGGGCAAACGGAAGCTCAGGAGACAGAGAGGCTGCAGGGGGCGGCGGGGGGGCCTTAAGGTCGTGCGTCCCCCCAAAAGGAAAGGGTCTCCCGGGGGTCCCGGCCTCGCTGGGGGCTGAAGCCCGCGCCGCATCCTCCGCCGCACAGCGGCCCCAGGGGATCGAGGCCGGCGGCCCGCGGCGCCCACACAATGGCGCCGGAGCCCGCCATTTTGGATCCCCTTCTCCCCCGCCTCCCCCCCACATCCCCGACACCCCGACGGCCCTTCCCTCCCGAGCGGCCGGGCGGCCGGACGGGCAAAGGGGTGGAAAGGACGACCCCCAGAGGGGCCGGCCGGCGGGGCCGCACCGCCGACGGGGGTATCGGGGCTCGGGGGATGCCGATGGCCGCAGGGGAGAACGGATGGCGGCGGATGGCGGCGACATTTACCGCTTACCTGAGCGGGACAGAGGCGCCCGCCGGCAGCAGTGGCGCAGACTGAAGGAAGCGGCCTCCACTTCCGGTTCTCAGGTTCCCCCCCCCTCCCCTCCCCTCCCCTCACGCGCGCGCACACACACAGTCCCCGCCCCCTCCTTTCCCGGGCGGAAGGAGGCAGGCGCGCGTGCGCACCAGCAACAGCGCGACGCGGGAGATGACTCCCACCCTCCGCCGCCCCACGCGCTCCGGGGCTGCCCCAGGCAATCGCCTGAAAGGACCAGAGCTGTCGGCTCAAAACCGGGGCGGTATCGGAGGCACTCTTATTTTTGAGCCATCGGTTGTTCACCTGCTCTAGGTGGAATCTCGGAATTCTTCCTCTCAGGCCTTTAAAAAAATCAGGCATCTACACCTTGGCTGACGATGAATGGGGGAGGGGGAACCGGCGCCGCTTTCCCACGGGGTCCTGTGCGGGGAGTGGTTGCCAAGGTAACGGACTTAGGGTTGGACTTCGGGGCCCAGTCATCGGGGTTATTTACGGAGCGCTTACTATGTGCAGAACACTCTAGTAAGCCCTCAGGGGAGTGCAACATCACAGACTTGGTCAAGAAGCAGCACGACTTAGTGGATGGAGCCCGGGAGTCTAAAGGACCTGGGTTCTAAAACCCGGCTCTGCCCCTCCTCTGCTGTGTGACCTTGGGCAAATCACTTCACGTCTCTGGGCCTCCGTTTCCTCACCTGTAAAATGGGCATTAAGACTGTGAGCCCCACGTGGGACACCGACTACCTCCAAATAGATTAGCTTGCATCTCTCCCAGCGCTTAGGATAGTGCCTGACACATAATAAACACTTAACGAATATCCAAAAATAGACACGTCCCCTGCACACAATGAGCTTACAGTTAAGAGGGGGGAGACAGACGTTAATATAAATACATAACGTATGTTTCTATATTCTAACCTAACATGTAGATATTCACCTAAGTGCTGTGGGGAAGAGGGTGGGGCGAATAGCGCGAGGGTGGGGTTAACATGTTCTCACCTGGGTATCACCTCATCCCGTAAATCAGGGGAGAAGGAAGGTTCTTAAGGGGTGATAATAGTCATAATAATGTTATTTGTTAAGTGGACAGAGAAGTTGAGTTTTTTGTTTAATGGCACTTGTTAAGCACTTACTACGAGCCAGGTGCTGTTCTAAATGCTGGAGCAGATACCAGGTAGTCAAGTCCCACGTGGTCTTCACAGTCTAAGTGGGAGGAAACTGAGGCACAGAGAAGTGAAGTGATTTGACCAAGGTCACAAAGCAGGCAAGTGGGGAAACTGGGATTAGAGCCTAGGTCCTCTGATTTAGGGCTGGGTTCTTTCTGCTAAACAATGCTTCTTTTGATGAGTTGATGGATTATAGGCTGAAGACAAGTGCTCTTTCTAAATAGATTTTGCTGCCTTCCTTCAAACAATCAATCAAATCTATCGAGCCCAGGCCTGAAAGTCAGAGGTCCTGGGTTCTAATGTCGATTCTGCCACTTGTCTTCTGTGTGACTTTGGGTAAGTCATTTCACTTATCTATGCCTTAGTCACCTCATCTGTAAAATGGGGATTGAGACTGTGAGCCTCTCAGGGATAGGGACCATGTCCAACCCGATTTGCTTGTATCCACCCTAACGCTTAGTTTAGTGCCTGGAACATAGTAAGTGCTTAACAAACACCATAATTATCATCATTATTATTGTATTATAATTAAGAGGGCCTGGGAGCCAGGAGGCTTAGTTTCTAGCAAGATATCTGTCACTGCCCAACTGAGTGATCTCCACAGTTGGTGCTTCGCCTTGCTGGGCCTCAGTCTCTTCATCTGTAAAATGGGAGTAATAATGCCTGCCTCACCCTCTCAGCCAGCAGCCTTGCCAAGAGGACAAAATAAGATCATTAACACGAGATTACAGTAAAAATGTAGAAAGGCTGCATGAATTCAAGGGAAGACAGTCCGTAGACTCCAAACTCTAGACTGTAAGCTCGATGTGGGCAGGGAACATATCTACCGATGCTCTTGTATCATCCTCTCTCAAGTGCTTAATACAGTGCTCTGCACACAGAAAGCGCTCCACAAATTCTATGGATGATGCTGATGAAGAAAGTGGGAAGGCAGGATGGGAAGTTTACCTACCCGAGTTCTGGGGGCTCATGGGAGATTGGGGAACTCCAGGATCGGGAGTGATTTATGGGGGTCAGGGGCATGGGGTGTGGGGTCCCGGACGCAAGAAAAGGAGTCTCGGGATCTGGATTAATCAGTTTTGATTTTATTGACACTCGAATTGGATCTTGACACAGATGGCTAGAATATGAGACACAAGGAAGAGAAAGTGGGGTAAATGGGGTCCAAGCTCACTGGGGGTCCCCTGGGAGGAGGCGACGGCACCCCACCGCCTACACGGCCCACAGCACGGGCTCTTCCATACCAATTCTGGGGAGAAGGGAAAGGGGCAGCATTCATAGTTGGGAAGGCAAAGGCGATGTTAAGGGGAGATAGGGGAAGGGATTGGAGAGGCGGCTCCTGCAGGTTAATGAGAATGGTTAGATTGATAACTGGAGGGGCTCTGGGGTCCCCCAGGTTGGGGGATCGGGGAAAGGAAAAGGAGTCAAAGAAATCCTTAGCATCCCAGGGGCACTTGGGCCCTGGAGGGAGGGCTGAATTCTAGTTCTGATCAATGAATGGGAATGTGTCTCCTCTTTTGGACTCCCCCTAGCACTTATATACTGTTCTGCACACAACAGACACTCAATAAAGACTAACACGTTCAGTTAGGAAGTTTAGGAGGGTCTGGCAGGTATTGTTGTTGAACCTAGGGTGGTTGAGAGTCATAAAAAGGAAGGCTAGGATTTACCCTGCTCACTTTCCTCAGCTTCCTCCTCAGTCCCACATGCCTTCCAGCCAAGCAAGCTTGTTCACCGTATTCCATGTACACCTCCCTTTCACCCAAGCCAGGGACAACGTGACAAACTCCTCCCCCCACTTCTCAGACCAGCTGCAATGCCTTCCCCACCTCCTCCTCGCCAAACCTAATCTCCCACTCTCCTTAAAAATGCAAGGTGGAATGACCTAGTGGAAAGAGCACAGAACTAGAAGGTGAGAGATCTGGACTCTAATTCTAATAGTAATGTTGGTATTTGTTAAGCGCTTGCTGTGTGCCAAGCACTGTTCTAAGCGCCGGGGTAGATAGGAGGTAATCAGTTTGTCCCACTTTGTGCTCACAGTCTTCATCCCCATTTTACAGATGAGGGAACCGAGGCCCAGAGAAGTGAAGTGACTTGCCCAAAGTCACACAGCTGACAAGTGGCAGAGCTTGGATTAGAACCCGCAGCCTCTGAGTCCCAAGCCTGGGTTTTTTTTGCTAAGTCACGTTCCGGACTGTTTGTGTGACCTTGGGCAAGTCATTTAACCTCTCTGGACCTCAGCCTCCTCATCTCTAAAATGGAGGGGTGACACACCTGTCTCTCCCCCTCCTCCTTAGACTGTGTGCAGAGAGCTGTATTGAGCGCCTGAATGCTTACGTACATACCTTTAAACTCAGTTTGATACTCCCCTCAACAAGCCTCCTGGCATTTTGATGTTCACATACTGTTCCCCCACCTGTAATGTATTTTCATGTCTGATCCCCCGTCTAGACTGGAAGCTCGTCGCGGGTAGGGATCGCGTCTACCAGCTCTTATATCGTCCTCTTCCAAGCACTTAGTCCAGGGCTCAGCATGCAGTAAGCGCTGAATTTACCGATTGATTGGTTGATAGAGGATTGAGAAGGATGGAAAGGGGCAGCTGGGGGATCGGGGGCAAAGGAGAGCTCTTGGGTCAAGGGGTCTCTAGCCTGGAAGCTCGCAGTGGGCAGAGATTGCATCTACCAATTCCGTTGTATCGTCCTCTCCCAAGGGCTCAGTCCGGTGGCCTGCCTAAGCCCTCCTTTCTTCTCCCTCTGCGTCTCCCTGACCTGCCCCATTTATTCATCCTCTCTCCCAGCCCCACAGCACTTATGTCCATCTCCGTCATTTATGTATTTCTCTTAACGTCCGGCTCCCACTCTAGACCGTAAGCTCGCTGTGGGCAGGGAATGTGTCTGTTGTTCTGTTGTCATCTCCCAAGTGCTTAGTGTAGTGCTCTGCACCCAGGTTGCGCTCAATAAAAACGACTGACTGACTAGTCCAGTGCTCTGCCCACAGTGAGGGATCAATAACTGATTGATCGTTGGATGGATGGATGGATGGGGGTCTGGGAGCTGCGGGGACCCCGCGGGGGGCCGGGGGGCGGGGTGTGTGTGCACTGGAGGGTGGCGGTCTAGGCGGCGATGCGGTAGTTGAGGTGGATCTGCGGCCTGACGTCGCAGACGAGGGCGAGAAGCCGAGCCAGGACGCGCTCTCGGCTGCGCTGCTGCGCGCTCTGCATGTCTTGCACCTGGCGCCGCGTCCCCTGCTCCACCTCCGCAGATACGTTCCCCTGTGACCCCATCGCCTGCGCCCCCCCGCCCGGACGGGGCACACACGCACCGACACACGGACGGACACATACACACGTGGTCACAGATGCACAGACACACGCAGAGACAGAGACACAGTCATGGGCAAAGAGACAAAGAGATAAAGACACACACAGACATGATTCCAGATACACAGAGGAGACACACGTACATGGAGACACAGCCAGAAATTCCGCGACGGAGACACACACAGACACACAGAGGGAGACAGACACAGATGCACAGACCCACAGTCACAGACAAATTGAAAGACAGACACACACACACAGACACGGTCACAGACATGCGGACCCACGGTCACACGCATACAGACACACCCACACAAAGTCACAAACAGATACACACAGAGTCGGAGATACAAAGACACAAAAACACAGAGACAGAGAGCAAGTATTAGTAAAGCTAAGTGAGATTCCCCACAGGGTAGCCACTCTCACCTCCCTCCAAGAAGTCACCGACCCCCACTCCATCCCACGCATATCCACCCACCCCTGCCCAAGACCTCTACAGCCAAAAACCCTCTCCATCAGCCCCACCCAGCAACCACCTCTCCAGGACCCCCACCCCCCCGAGAATCCGCAGTGAACTGCACGACCGCCACTGAAATCCCCCGGACGATCATCATAGCTCCCCAGTCTATGCTAAGAGTGGCCAGACGCGGCCCCCACAGGCTGCTCTCTTCCAATTGATCCAGTCGATCAATCAATCAATCATATTTATTGAGCGCTTCAGGCAGCCCAGGCCTCCAGAGACCCCACAGAAAGCAGGATGGGCCTGCTGAGGCCCCCAAGCGCACCCACGCTGGGACCACCGCAAAGACCCTTGTCCCACACTCTCCTGGAGCCCATCCCTGCAGGAATCACAGGAACACTCCGCCCCCGGGGGTCCCCAAAAACACCTTCCCCTGCTTTCCACCCTCCAACGCCCAGCGCCCCCCCCCACCTTCCCAGCCATTAGCCCTCTGGCCCACCAGCCAAGCCCACCGCCCTTGCTAGGCCTCCAGGCCGCCCCCCTCCCCCCAGGGGCCCTCCAGGCCTGCCCCTCGGGCTCGGCGGGCGGTGCTCACGGCTTGCTGCTTGGTCTGGAACTCCTGCTCCCGCTCCCTGCGGTAGTGCTCCACCTCCATCTGCGCCTCCTCCTTGGCCTGTTTCAGCCTCCGGGCCTTCCCTGCCGGGAGGAGGCGAGCAATTGGGGGCGGACGTGGGGGGAACCCCGAGGTCGGTGGGTCCCAGCCGGCGAGACGCCCACCCATCCTTCCCCTCCAGCATCCAGCCGGCGGCTCTCTTCCTCACCTCTCCCTCTACCCGCCTCTTTCCCACTTGGTTCGGGGGGACCCAGGCGTTCCCGCAAGCCCGCCCCCCCCCCCCCCGGCCCGTGCCCCCATCACTCACGCTTGCGGGCATCAGCCACCTTCTCGGCCGCCCGCTTCTCGGCCTGCAGCAGTTGCTGGATGCCTTGCGACTGGCTGGCCATCCTCTCCGCCCGTCTTCTCTGCAGCGGGTCGGGGATGCTGATGCTGCTGCTGCTGCTGCTGCTGCTGCTGC